>NC_141160.1:89225223-89594598 GCF_053477565.2 Lygodium microphyllum
GTACAACTGTTGAACACAGGCTGTCAAACTAACAATTCAATGGAACTCTGAATGTCTTTACAGAGGAAAGGAATTGCATCCCCCGAGACTAGACTGTTCAGTGAGGGAACTAATATGTCACTGAAGGAAGAACTGAAGGAGCTTTATCCGCTACCTCCTTCAAGCGTTTGTGCTGGATGACCAGGGGAGGTGGAGAATCATCATCCTCTATGTCAATAGGTTCTGACTCATCTGAAGGTGGAGGAGGAGGTACTAGATCTGATGGAGGAGGTGGAGGCACAGTCTTCTGTAAACCTGAGTAGGTCAAGAAGGCAGACAAGTACGATCCATAGGTGTCATTGGTAACATTACCCTTGGTGACTTTGACGAAATGTTGATCCATTTTAGTGAGGAGGTAAGTGCTCCAATCAATAACGACTCCTTTCAACACCATCCGTGAAGCTGTGAAAAGCTCTTTAGACAAGTACTGGGATGGCGTTTTGGCAGGCATAAACCTGTCCTGGAGAAACTGATAGACCATCTTTCATACGGGATCAGTGATCATGGAAAAGGAAACTCCTGAAGAGTTGATCACCTTCTTAACATCCAGCATTTCCCTTGTTTGCTTTTGTAACAGCTTCAAAATCTCTTCATTAGAGAAAAGCTGACGAGTGGTAACAAAGGGTTCACCTTTGGAGGGAAGAGACAGAGCCTTCCCTAGGCCTCGAGGTGTCAAAGTCATAGAAATTCCTTGGACCAGTCCTGACTTCTTGTTGTAAGAGGCCAGAAACTCATCACATAATGACGGATCCTCCGGAAGCAATGGAAAGGAAGTAGCCACAAAAGCAGCGAGTCCCGCCTTCGTGAGAGGCTCAAAAGTGAGTAGGGAAGAGTAATCCCTACTAACTAGTGGGACATACTGGATAGGGGGAGGAGCATGAGAAGGCACCATTCAGATGGTTACACACACACCACAAACACAGACAATCAAGGAGAATGCCTGCAAAGCAACAGACAAAAAGCCAAGGATAAGAGAATAACCAAAACAATAAAACGTGACTCGACCAACTAACCCCAAGCAAACCACAACCTACAAAAAATTCGACATGATCTTGAGACATATGCGACCGAAAGCTTCATGCTATGCATCAAACAAACACCCAGAACCCCGTATCAGGCAATAAAAGAAAAAACTACACACCGTACCCTTAACCGTAACAAAGACAGTAAACCAAAACATCACCACAACCTACACAGATCAAGACTACATCGTTGATAAACCAGTGTTTGACTATGGAAATAACTCCAATGAGAGCGCATACCCATCCCACGAAACGGTTCGTTAAAAAGGGGAAGTTAAGTGCAGTGAGGGGGAATTAATTTAATAAAAGGTTCATTTTAATAAATTATTAAGAAATGGGTGAAGTTTTATTAAGTGATAAACCTTAGCAAGAAAACGGCGGTTCCATCTTAAAATTTTAATTACCAATTATTAGGTGAAAGCGGTGCTTTAATTCGAATCCCGGACTTCGATACCCAAACTGGGTCTCTAAATGCAAGTTCATTTTTTAAAAAATAGGGTGATGTGGAGCACTTTTTTGCCAGCGTGTGCTCTTGTGACGGCTGGTTCATTTTAATTAAAAATATTAAAGTGCCTCTTTAGTGCACTTAGCGCGTGCTAAGTGAACGGCGGGTTTATTTTTATGTTAAAAAAATTGTGTGTTTAGCGCGAATGTGCATGCCATAGTGGTGCTTAGGGTTCATTTGTTTGAGTATTTGTTTGTTTGTGTTTATTTTTTTTCCTTGTTTGTTTTTTTATTTTTATATTAACCGTGGGTTTTGGGATAGCTGAAAAAAAAAAACAAATAAAAGGGAAAATACCTGGTAGTGGGTGTATGTAAATGCAAAGAATGCGCTCTCCTCAATCCAAAAATGCGTGCGGGTTTCTGCATGACGGGGGGTGAAGGAAGGGTAAGGTGCCGCAGATCTGCAGGGGGTGTGAACATGACTTAGGGAGGGGTTGTGGTGGTGGGGTTCATGCGGGGAGGGAACAGTGGTTTAGGAAGGGTTATTTCGTGCGGGGGTGCTTATGGGGGGAAGGGGGCTTAGATGGGGGTGTGGGCCTTGGGATTTTGGTGTGCTGGGGTGGGGGTAGGGTAGTGTGTAATGGTGGGAAGGGGGGCTTGTGTGGGAGGGTGTGTTAGTGGGGGGGGAATGTAGGTGATGGGGGGGAAGGGGGGCTTGGTTGGGAGTGGGGGGGGAGTGTGGGTTTACTGGGGGGGAAGGGGGGCTTGGTTGGGGGTGGGGGGGGAGTGTGGGTTTACGGGGGGGGAAGGGGGGCTTGGTTGGGGGTGGCGGGGGGGGAAAGGCATGAAGGCGGGAGACACGGACGCAGGAGACAGGTGGGGCAGCTGGAAGGGTGGGTGGAGCGCAGTCGGCGTCGAGGGCCACCAGAGGGCGGGGCGGCCTGGAGGACGGCGCGGGTGGCGACGTGGCAGAGGGTGGGGCAACGGCCTGGAGGACGGCGTGGGTGGCGACCTGGCAGAGGGCGTCGAGGATGAGGCGGGCGGGCAAGGCGCTGACAAACGTGGTGCTGACGGACGAGGGCGGGGAGTGGGCACTGGCGACATGGCAAGGACGAGGCGCAGTCGGTTGGCGGGGGCGCTGCAGAGGGGCGGCGCCACAGGGAGGTGACGGTGGGCGTCGGCGGGGGCTCTGCAGAGGGGCGGCGCCACAGGGAGGTGATGCGGGCGTCGGCGGGGTGCTGGCGAACGTGGCGGCCCACGGGGCCACAGGTATGGCGGGCAAGAGAGAGGGAGGGAGAAGGTGGAGGGGAAGGAGGGGAAGAGGAGAGGAGTAGAGGAGGAGGGGATGGAGAAGAGGGTGGAGAGGGAGGAGAAAATGGAGGAGAGGGAATGGAGGAGGAGGGGTAGGGGGGATAGGGAAGGGTGTGGGGATGGGCAGGGGCCCATGTGGGGGGAGGGGGGGGGGGGGGGGGGGGGGGGGGGTGGTGGAAAAGGGTGGGAGGGGATGGGCAGGGGCCCATGGGGTGGGTAGGGCATAGGAGAAGGGGCAGAGGCCATAGGAGGGGGGGATGCCCAAGGGGTGGGGTAGGGGTTAGGGTTAAGGGTTAAGGGTTAGGGGTTAAGGGTTAGGGTGAGAACCCAAAAAGGAGGCGTACCCCCCCGTCCCGCGCGCGTGCGCGAGGCGGGGTAAAAAAATTTGCCGTGACGGGATTGAAAGGGCGCCCCGATGCGGGGACGAGGCACGCGGATGCGACCGGGGTGCATTAAGATGCGTAAAATCGAAAACGGGCGCGTTCACGCGCGGGATGGAGCGCACAAAAACACATAAAAATAAAGAAAAATTAATATCTCCCAATCCGGACGTCAAAACGAAATGGCATAAAAACAAAAACTGGGCAGGACGACAGGGGGAAGACAGGGAAAATGTGCAACGGGGGTTCTCGGGGAAAGACAGGGTGTTCACATGCAAAAAATGCAAAAAATGATAAAAAACGCAATTAAAAATTAATATCGGAAAATCCGTGCATCAGAACGAGGTGCAAGAAAAAAGAAAAATGTGCACAAAAATGTGCCCGACAATCCTATCACATCAAAACATAGTTCTGACTGAGATAAGACGCGTTCACATGGGAAAAATCTAAAAAACAGACCCGATAATGGAATCGAAAATTAATATTGGATGAACCGCTCGCCGAAAGGACATGCGGTAAGAAGGAAAAATGTCCGCAGGAAGGAGGGGTATAGGGTTATCATATCAAGATGCAGTTCCGGTGGAATTAGGAGGGGTTCACATGCGAAAAACACCCAAAATACACCCGAAAACACATTGAAAAATTAATAATAATAAATCAAAAAGTTGAAAGAGGGTGGAGGAAAAAGGAAAATGGTGGGGAAAGGAACGCGGGACACGGCTGTCAAATCAAATTGGAATTCCAATACAAACAGGACAAGTTCACATGGAAAAATGTCAAAAAGACGCACGAAAAAGTCTTGAAAAACCGCAAAAATTAATATTGGACAAACCGTGTATCGGAATGACATGGAGTAAAAAGAAAAAATGTGAGGGGAAAAGTGGTTGTCAGGGCTATGACATCAGATCACTGTTCCGAAGCAAGCAAAGCGCATTCACATGGAAAACCGGCTAATGGGCGCAAAATGCGTCAAAAATGAATAACTTGAAAACTGTGCACCGGAACAAGGTTGGTAAAAAGGAAAAATGGTCAGTTCAGAGGGAGGAACAGGGCTATAAGGTTGGATTTGGACTTCGGTGAATACACAGTGCGGTCACATGGCAGGACCACAAAAGGAGGGAATGAAGGAAAACTGCAAGGGAACAGCCCCAAGGGTGGGTGGAAAATGAACGGATGGGTGGGAAGGGACCCCATTAGGGTAACACCAAGTCA
This sequence comes from Lygodium microphyllum, assembly GCF_053477565.2. NCBI lineage: Eukaryota > Viridiplantae > Streptophyta > Polypodiopsida > Schizaeales > Lygodiaceae > Lygodium > Lygodium microphyllum. Next base: position 89,229,632 of record NC_141160.1, read on the forward strand.
TGGCATAGAGGCACTGGCAGGTTGAGGCATATGCAAAAGGGTATGCAATGTAGACGCGCAGGGACGCGTCCCCACACTTAAGACCTCAACGGATAGGGTTAACCGAGCAACAGGGACCTAGGACCACACCATAGACCATCCACTAACGTCCCCACACTTAAAACATGAACGTCACTGAGAAACAAAAGTTGTAAGGTTAGAAAAACTTGGCCCATGTTGTCGAGAATCAAGGTTGATTATCGATGGCACGTCCTGTGTCATTGTCGGCTGTTGGAGGTACCAAGGCATCTTCTCGGCACTCGTCCATCATGGTAGGGACCACGCAGTACCACCCAGGAAGGTAGCTGGTTGAAGGAATCGCATCGAAATTTGCCGATTATGAGGGATATTGCACTCAACTCACAATCACTCAAATGGAATGAAAGAGCTGTCACTCGCCCCAGGACTAATATCACTCGAGGAAAAATGATTGAAACCCATATCTCATACCTGGTTTAGAAATCGACAAGGGAATGGTACAGAGAGAGTATGCCAAGGTGCACAGTTGATGGTGCATTAGTGCGTCGACCCTGTCTGGCATAAGTGCAAGGAGGAAGGCAAGGGAGCCTTACAGTGCAGTGTACAGAACAGGGTGACGTGTCCTGTGATGATGGTAGAGACCCACCCCGTGGGTGCATAGGGAAACGGGAACATACCTGACTCCAAGTATCGTAACGTCTCTCAATCTCACCTCTCGGTAATTGATTGAAGAAACTCCAGTCACACTCAGCCCACCCTCTGTCTCACGCTCTGTTGATAGATACAGGAGGGCAGCCCTTTCCTGAAACCCATTGATGTAATCCTCAGGGTCACTTGTGCAAAGGTTGTATGCCTTGTGTGCATTTGATGGTGCAACTGTGCATCCTGTCCTGTGCCGGCATACGGTGCAAGAAGGAAGGCCAGGGAGCCTTATAGTGCAGTGCACAGAAACAAATTGTGCTTTGTGCATTGAGAGGCCCATCCCGTGGGTGCAACACTTCATTCACACTACTCACCTCTCATTTGATTTGAAGGGAAAAGACTTGTCACTCGCCCCACCCTCTGTCTCACTCGTTGTTGATAGTTACAGAGGGCAACCCATACTCACGTCCCCATCTGGTTAGGATGAAAGCTCACGTCACTCGATTGTTTGTCGATGAAGATCGCGTTGTTAGTTGTTGAAGATGTATACCCAAGGAGGTAGCCATCAAATCAAATATTGTGTTGGATAGGAACATGTCGTCTGCTAAAGGACAGTTAGATGCTCTGTAGAGAGACCCAGGACACAGCGTACCAAGGGAGGTAGCTTCGGAATTGGATCCTGGAAATTTCAAGTGATGAATCCACTTTCTGGACTGCTGGGTGTTGCCACCTTTTCCACAGCCAGCTTCCTACCCAAGGGTGTTTACCACCTTTTCTTGGAACGAGGCCTGCTATGACAGGGAATTGCTTCCTTTTCTCTCATAACAGATTTGTTTGTTTTGTTTTTTTTTTTCTCTTGTTGTTTTTCTTGTTCTCCTACTCCCGAGGGTGTTTCCACCTTTTCTCGAAGAATAGGTCGGCATGATAGGGACCTAAGTCCTTTTCTCCCATGACCGATATGTATATTTTTTTCTCTTTTTTCTTCGAATTAAGCAAGGGAATGGTAGAAAGACCATGTATCAGAACCAACCTCGCCACTGTCGCTGGTGGAAAATAGAGGATAAGAGATCAAGGCTGGAAGGTGAAGTTGAGGGGATAGAGGGTTGTGTCCATCTCATCAGGAGTGACTGAAGAACGGCTATTAGAATTAGCATCATAAGAAGTACAGTGCCGCGCCAACGAGGGAAAGGATCAGATGACCATGATTGTCAAGGTCCCCAAGGAGGAAAGTACTTCTTCAGGCGATATCCATTGATCAGGAAGGGATCATCAGAGGCATCAACGGTCTGCACTTGGACAGAGCCATTAGGGTTGATAGCAAGTACCTTATATGGCCCATCCACCGTTGTTGGAGCTTGCCAGGAAACTTGCCAAATCGTGAATCATAGGCTAGGACCAAATCACCTTCTTTGAACTCCTTGTGCTTGATGAAGCTGTCATGGTAAGCCTTACGTTGAGCTTGCGTGGCTTCCATGTACTATAGAGCCATCCTGCGAGTTTCATCCAAACATTCCAAGTGCAAGAGACGGTGTTGTAGTGAATCATCGTCCCCCAAATGCTCTTTGATAGCCACTCTCAAAGAGGGTAATTCCAGTTCAACAGGAAAAACAGCTTCTGTACCATACACCAGCTGGAAGGGTATCTGTCCTGTTGCTGCCTTATGGGAGGTTCTGTACGCCCAGATGGCCTCTGTAAGTCAATCATCCCAATCACGACGATGTGTGGCAATTGTTCTTGTCAGAATCGAACAGAGGATGCGATTCGTGACTTCGACTTGGCCGTTGGCTCTGGGGTAATAAGGAGTGGACTTGCGATGGCGGATCTTATACAACTCTGTCAACTCTTCCATGACTTTATTAATGAATTGAGTACCTCTGTCACTTACCAGCTCTAAGGGACTGCCAAAATGGGTGATGATATTCTCATACATGAACAAGGCCACGCTATTACCATCGTCCAGCTTTAGGGCTTTAGCTTCACACCACTTTGTGACATAATCCGTACATGTGAGGATGTATCGGTTCTGTTTCCTTCTGGTGGGAGGATCGATTGGGCCTACGAAGTCGATGCCCCACTTCTCGAAAGGCTTCAAGGGAAGGATAGGTTGAAGTGGCATAGCACTTGTCTTCGTGGGTTTCCCCATTCTCTAACAAGCATCACATCTTTTACAGTAATCATAGGCATCTTTGTGAATGGTAGGCCACCAGTATCCTGCTAGCAGAGCCTTCCTGGCTGTAGCTTCTCCTGCAAAGTGACTTCCACATGCCTCGTCATGTCAAGCCTTCAAAACAATCCCAATCTCATCTCCTGCAACACATCTTCTAAGCACTTCATCTTTGCCTTTCTTGTACAGTGCGCCACCTAACAGGGTGTAGGGGGCTGATTTTAGCATAAGCTTCTTCCTTTCCCGACTAGAGGTACCAGGAGGATACTGTTGGGTTGCCAGGAGATTGGCAATGTCTGCATACCAGGGAGTTACAGTTTCTACCAAGAATAGGGAAGCATCAGGAAGGTCTGGATCATCTTGCTCCTCGTCTGCAATTTTGTGGGATACGCGACAGATGATCAACCAGAACATGGGAACGACCAGGCTTAGTAATCCCCTCAAAGTCGAACTCCTGAAATAGAAGGAGCCATCTCATCATTCATCCTTTCATGTCTGCTTTGTTCATCAGGAAGGACAGGGCCTCATGATCCACATAAAATTTAAAGTGGGTAGATAGGAGGTAGTGGCGAAACTTTTCTAGGGCAAACACCATTGCCAAGCACTCAAGCTCTGTGACTGTATAGTTCCGTTCCCTATCAGTGACTTTTCGGCTTGCGTAATAGATGGGTTGATCCAGCTTTGAGGAGCCCTTCTGGCATAGGACTGCGCCTAAGCCTTCAATAGATGCATCAGTGTGTACATGGAACTCCTTCGTCCAATCAGGAGGTTGCAGAATGGGTGCCTCAATCAGACACTGCTTCAGAGTAGTGAAGGCTTTGTCACATTCTTCCGTCCAAGTAAACTCTGCATCTTTCCTCAGAAGCTTGTGCAAGGAGGTTGCCTTTGTTGCAAAATGAGCTATGAACCTTCTGTAGTAACCCACATGGTCCCCCATTCTGTGGTGAAGGTTGTTTTGGATTGGTCCTCTTCTGCGATCTGGACTTGGTTGTATCCACTGAATCCATCCAGAAGGGAATAAAGCTCATGTCCTGCCACTGTGTCCAACAGTTGGTCTGTGAAAGGGATAGGAAAGTGATCCTTCTTTGTCTTGGAATTGAGCTTGCGGAAATCCACACATATACAAAGCTTGCCATTCTTCTTGGGTACGACCACGATGGGTGAAACCCATTCACTATTTGCCACTGGATAGATGAACTCGGCTTCCACAAGCTTCAACAGCTCTACTTTCACCAATGTGGAATAATTCGGGCTCATCCGCCTCTGTCATTGCCGTACTGGCTTAGCATCAGGCTCCAAGTCAATATGATACTGACATATTGTGGGATCAATCCCCTTTTGGTCTTTGTAGGACCATGCAAAAACGTCCAAATTCTCTTTCAACAAGTTGTACAAAGTTGACAACTCCTCTTCTAAGAGGCTGCTACCCACCTTCAAATGGCGTTCAGTGCCATCTACATCTACAAAGGTTAACTGCCTTTCACTTTCTACTCCCCGGATGAAGGTCCTGTGGACTGCTTTTGGGTACAGATCCGACTCCTTCAAGGGAGTGGTGTCCTCTTCTGATGTTCCACTAGAACCAACTTCTTCTTTTGGTGGAGACTTAGGTTGCTCCATGAGATGTTGGAATGGGATTAGAGCCATTTCGGGTTTGGTTTCACGATTAATTACCTCTTGGCTTGAAGACTCATCTTCTGATGACACATCCAGGAACGTCACATAACAGAGACCCTCTGATTTATGTTGGATTTGTGAGACTGGTGCTTGTTGGCATGGTGCATCATCATCATCTTTTCTTGGCAAAGGTGGGTGACGGCGGCATGAGCCACTGCTGAAAGACGGCTTAGCCTTCTTAATCCATTTCTTAAAAATATTTTGCATATGAGAAGATCCGTTTACCAAACCAAATGGTACCATCGCCATTCTGTCCCATAGCATGAGCTCGTCTGCTTCTGATGCTTCTGGAACTTCTTCTTCATATATATTCTCTTCAGGTGGGATAGATTCTTGTGGCTCACTTTCATAACCTTCTTCGTCCATATCATCTCCATCCTCTTCTGTCTCTGTCTCTGTCTTTGTCTCTGTCTTTGTCTCTGTCTTTGTCTCTATGTCTGTCTCTGTCTCTGTCTCTGTCTCTGTAGGAGCTCTGTAAGAGAAGAACAGGTTCTCTATTTCATCTTCTGCCTCTGTCTCTGGCTCTGCTATGGCCATGTAACAGGGAGAGCAGTACATCCATGCTTCTATCTCACTGTCAGAAGTGATTTCGGAAATCATTCCTAGTTCAGGCAGGAAGTATTCACCCATTGATAATGGCTTTGCATCTTTTGGGAGTTGGCTTACAGTATCCACTGTTAAGGAACGCGCCATAGTTTTCTTGGGAAGGATCTATTTGACAGCATCTTCGTCTGTTGATGTTCCATCTGTAGCCTCATTAGGGGAGTCAGAAGATAATTCCAAGGAGGTGGATCCATGTCCTTTTTGAGAAACATATAGCTTTAGCACCACTTTATTGGGTCCTCTACCCAAGGTCAAGGTTCCTTTGAACCAATCCGTCCTTGCTCTGGCTTCAAAAAGCCATGGTCTGCCCAGTAACAGAGGGTAGGATGTACCATAAGAGTTTGGCTTCACCACCAGATAGGTTAGCCAATAATCTTTTCCAGCCACTATAGTCTTCACATATGGGAGAATGCCCAAAGGCTTGATTCTGCTCTGATCTGCCAGTCTGATGAGCCATTGGGTGGGTTGCACACCTTGTAGGCCTAGATCCTTCATTGTCACATCCGTCATTATGTTTACTGATGACCCACCATCAATCAGTGCATTTGCAATGAAGCAGCCTTCTATCCACACGCCAGTCTCTGGGGTACCCGGATCTAGGAAGGCATTAGCCACATCCACTTCTTTTACAGGCTCTGGAGCTTTGTTGGACTTTGTTGCTATTGAGGGAGCAATCCTTAATCCACGTCTTCTTGTCAGTATACTTTTGAACCTTTTTCGGCAACTGGGAGACAACATCGATAATTGTCGGAATGTGAGGTTTGGTTTAAAGGTATCTAGATCTCTGACCAGATCGTATTCCTTAATAGGATCCAGTGGCTTCTCTAACCGGTAAGGGAATGGGGCAACACCCATTTTCATTTTCCTTCTTTTTTCCAACAGAGGTATCATGGAAACTTCTTCTGCCACTTGCGGCACCTCTGCCTCTTCTGTCTCCTGGACCTCTGGTCCTGTCTCTGGAACTGTCTCTGTAACTCTCTGTGGCACTGTAGTACTCTGTACGACACTGTCAGGCTCTGTTCTATTCTGTTCTTCTGGTGGAAGATTGAACTTCACTGTTCTCGCAGGAGGATTGTTTTCTTTCTGGATAGGTGGTTCCTTCTTCTTTGCACGCATGATGGCAGCAACTTCCAATTCCACTAAATTGGAGGTAGGCTGTTGGGCCTTAGCGGGACTGTCAGTAGCACTGTCTTTCACTGGGGCTAGACTTGGACAGTCTTTTGCAGTGTGGCCTTCTCCTTTGCATCAACTGCATAAGGGCTTGTAATCCACTGACCTTCTAGGATTTGGACAATTTGGTGAAATGTGTCCCTTTTCTCCGCATCTGTAACACTCCACTTCTGATCTCTGACCACCGCCAAACTGTCTTCCTCTGTAACTTTGAGAGGGAAATCTTCTGGGTTCAAAATTAGGACCAAACTCTCTAGGCTTGGGTCCAATATCCTGTGTTGTCATTTTGGATTCCAGCAAGTTGAATCTTGCATCTTCTTCCTTCCTTCTCCTATCATGCATCTCCTTCAGAGAGCAAATGTCCTCTGTACGGTTCTTCTGTAAATAGTAGGAACAGAAGGCTCAGGGATGGTTGGTTTTCGTGTACATTCAGTGGCTAAATGGCCTGCTTGATGACACTTACCACACCAAGTATTTGATCGCATCACATCTCTTCCCGCTCCTGCAACATTGGATATGCTAGCAGTATTCACTTTCAGCATCTGTAGCTGTTCTGTAATCACATCCATCAACTCCTTTTTTATATTTGCAACTGAGTTGGATAAGTAATCCTTCAAGCTTTCTCCTCCTGAGGCACTGGCAGGAGGGTTTTGAGGAGTCTCTGTAATCACTGCATAAATAGGTTGGGCTGGTGCAGAGGGGTCTCTGTTCTGATTCTGATTCAGAGCTCGTGTTTGAACTGTTGGCTGTTGGCTCCAGTTGGTAGGGTTCCATTGTTGCTGCTGATTTGGCATTGGGGAAATTGGTTGGGACCATTGTTGTTGTGGTTGAACCATCATTTGAGGCATTGATTGTGGCCACTGTGGATTTGGTGCAATGTACTGTGATACTGGGGGCATTTGTTGGTAGGGGTAGGGGACAGTCCCTGGGACTGCATTTGGTGGGTACATCATTCCTGGCATCAGAGGAGGTAGGACTCCTCTTCCTGGATTCATCGCCAATCTAGCTTCCACCTCATCGTACAGTCTTGCACCTTCTGTTTTGCAGCTTGCAATGTGGCTGGTCTTTACAGCTCCACAAACTTACGGACTTCTAGTTGTAATCCTCTGAGAAACACCCCCTTCTGAATGCCATCGTCTAGATTATGGTTAGTCCATCTCTTCAGGATGGATTCCATTCGTGAGACATAAGCTTCTACTCGTTCTCCAGAGGACTGACTTAGGTTCATAAATTCCTCTCGCATCCGCTCTTCAAAACCTTCACGCCTGAATTTAGTGAGGAAGGCCAACTTCAGGTCGTCCCATGTGCCAAAAGATCCTGCTGCTTGTCTCTCATACCACTGAAATGCCGCGCCCTTGAAAGTGGCGGGGAATATTGCCAACCAATGCTCAGGGGTTCTGGCATTGTTAGCCACACATGCTACCATAAACTCTGCGACATGAAGATCGGGGTCTTCATTGTACTCTCCCTTAAAAACTGGCAACTGGACTACATTCGCTGGCCTGTCATCAATATTTGTAGGACGGATCTGGCTTGGAAGTGGGCCTCCAGCAGGAGGAGGAAGGGCTTGATGTGCCATTGGGGCTTCTGTAAAGAGTTCCGCAAGGGCATCAAAGGCGGCCTGTGCTGCGAGCTCGTTCTCAGCTTTGATTTTTGATTTCTCTCTTTTCACGTACCTCTGGACTCGTTCTAACGCTTGCCTCTTTATTGCGTCATTCATCAGGGGGTTGGCTCCACTATGTTGTCAATGCTCCACAGAGGGTTAACATAAGGCTTCAGTCTCTGGAGGACTCTCTTGCCAACATTTCTTCTACTTCTTCCTTTTCAATGTCTCTGAATTCTACTTTCATGCCACTGTACAGAGGAAGGTATTCGATTCTGAAGGTGTCAAAATGCATACATCTAAGCATTGTGGTGGTGCCATCATTATAGTAATGCCAGCTTCTGATGGTTTCAACAGTGTATGTTGTAAAGAACACTCTATCTACCAACTTCCAGTGGGTTTCTAATTGAACAAACAGAAGATTATCAGTGCACCAAGCATCCCACATATCTTGCTGTTGAGCATCCACGAACAAATTCCAACTCTTTTCCTTCTTGTCCTTGTGAACCTCCACATACCAAGACTCCTGAAGCTTCTTCACAATCTCCCACTTGATGATGTCTGGAAACTTCTCAATGAATGCCAAATCTTCCATGGATGGTCATTTTCTCTGTTTCTTCTCTTCAGTTTGTCCCCAAACAGTTTGCCACCAAGATGCAAGTTTCTGCTGCTTCAACAGGAAGAGGAAACTGTCCACCACATAGAGCATGCATCATAATGGTGATGTGTTTCCGCCATTGTGGGATGAACTTCTTGTGAAAAGTGGCTCTGATTATGAGAAATTCCAACTCTTCAGTGGAAGAATGAACTTTACAAACATCCATTGAATTCTTCTCTTCTTGGCAATGCCATTTCCTTCATTTTCAGCCTCTTCTGGTGCTTGTTGATGGCAAGCTTCCCCGATTACGCACCAAAAACATGGAGCCCCAAGAGGAACACCAAGGAAAAGGGAATTCTCTTGCAAGAAAATCTATCTTGTAACATCAACAAGATTTTTTATTATGTTTCATATGATCACAATGAAGAAAAGAACACCAGGCACAACAAATCTTCATACAGCATCATGTAGATCTCCCACAGATTTGATAGAATCAACCATATTCTTCCATTATCTTCACAAAATCCATCAATAGAACAAAGAAAGCAAAAGAATACACCATCTTTGAATGGAAATACATCACATAGTATTCATCTCCAATATCTTCATAGTCTTCTCTCTCAATCTCTCACATACAATCACTCTGTTTCATTAGAATTGGCTATCTCTGACTCTCTCTCTCTCTCTCCATCAATAATACATCATATCCTCACTACAATCTCTCAAAATCACTCTCAATAATCCTTCTTAGGTCGTGGATACCCCTCCCAAGAGGTATGTCTGATATGAAGAGTCACCAGAGCCACTACAGTGCCCTTTCATAGCTCACTACTGTCACTTCACTCTAGTCTTCACTTGAGTCTTCAGCAGCTACTTCTTTCAGCTCTTTTGCACTTGTATTCACCTCTTTCCAAGGCTAGAAAACTTTTCCAAGCTACACTCTCAAAACTCATTCTTCTTAAGATCGTTGTTGCGCCATTATAATTATAATAATGCCAACTTTTGAGGGTTTCAACAGTGTATGTTGTGAAAAACACTCTGTCTACCAACTTACAGTGGGTTGTTAATTGAACAAACAGAAGATTATGAGTGCACCAAGCATCCCATGTATCTTGCTATTGAGCATCCACGAACAAATTCCAACTTTTTTCCTTCTTATTTTTGTGAACCTCCACAGACCAAGACTCCTGAAGCTTCTTCACAATCTCCCACTTGATGATGTCTGGAAACTTCTCAATGAATGCCAAATCTTCCATGGATGGTCATTCTCTCTATTTTTGCTCTTCAGTTTGTTCCCAAATAGTTTGCCACCAAGATGCAAGTTTCTACTACTTCAACAGGAAGAGGAAACTATCCACCACATAGAGCATGCATCATGATGGTGATATGTTTCCACCATTCTGGGATGAACTTCTTGTGGAAAGTGGATTTGATTATGATAAATTCTAACTCTTCAGTGGAAGAAGGAACTTTACAAACATCCATTGAATTCTCCTCTTCTTGGCAATGCCATTTCCTTCATTTTCAGCCTCTTCTGGTGCTTGTTGATGGCAAGCTTCCCCGATTACGCACCAAAAACATGGAGCCCCAAGAGGAACACCAAGGAAAAGGGAATTCTCTTGCAAGAAAATCTATCTTGTAACATCAACAAGATTTTTTATTATGTTTCATATGATCACAATGAAGAAAAGAACACTAGGCACAACAAATCTTCATACAGCATCATGTAGATCTCCCACAGATTTGATAGAATCAACCATATTCTTCCATTATCTTCACAAAATCCATCAATAGAACAAAGAAAGCAAAAGAATACACCATCTTTGAATGGAAATACATCACATAGTATTCATCTCCAATATCTTCATAGTCTTCTCTCTCAATCTCTCACATACAATCACTCTGTTTCATTAGAATTGGCTATCTCTGACTCTCTCTCTCTCTCTCCATCAATAATACATCATATCCTCACTACAATCTCTTAAAATCACTCTCAATAATCCTTCTTAGGTCGTGGATACCCCTCCCAAGAGGTATATCTGATATGAAGAGTCACCAGAGCCACTACAGTGCCCTTTCATAGCTCACTACTGTCACTTCACTCTAGTCTTCACTTGAGTCTTCAACAGCTACTTCTTTCAGCTCTTTTGCACTTGTATTCACCTCTTTCCAAGGCTAGAAAACTTTTCCAAGCTACACTCTCATCCATCAGAACACATACAGAAGCATACAGAATAGTCACAGAACAGTACCAGAACAGCTACAGTACAGAACAGAACAGAACAGAAACAGAGGCTCTACAGAAGACCTACAGAAGGTTATAGAAGGTCATCAAAACCACATAACTCATACTCAAACCATTCCAAACTCTCAAAAACCATTCAATAAGCTTTCACAAGATCTCAATCAATACTCCATCCCTCCTTACAGAAGACAATCAGAACAAAACAGAACAAAATAGAACAAAACAGAAGCTATACAGAAGGTATACAGAACCAATCAGAACCTATCAGAACATCACAAAACCACTAATAAACATCATGAACTTCCAAAACACAATCAATATCATCCAAAACACTCTCAAACCACTTCCAAACCAATCAATCATCTCATAAAATCAACCATTCAGCTCTCAAAAACAACAAAAAAACAGCCAAAAAACAAGTCATTTCAACACTCAACACCATAGCTCAAGGACTCCTTGGCTAGGCATTACAACTTGTTGATCATCAAGCACGTGACTAGGGTTAGGCACATACTTTTTCAGTAGGCTAATATGGAATACATTATGAACATTTAGGTTTTCAGGGAGTTGAAGTCTGTAAGCATTAGAACCTAGGCACTTGAGAAACTTGTAGGGTCCACAATACCTTGGACATAGCTTTTTGCATTCACCCAAGGATAGGGAACTCTTCTTTGGGCATACGCAAATGAAGACCATATCACCTTCAACGAAGGATCTGTCTTGACGTTTCAAGTCCATATAAGCCTTTTGCCTATCCTTGGTGGCTTGGATGTCTTGTCTTATTGACTTGATTTGGTCGTCCATGTCTTCCAGCATCTGCTTTGAGGCTTCAACCCTCAAGGTTGGATCTGAAAAGCTCAAAGGACTACGACAATCGTATCCATACAATGCTTGAAAAGGGGTCATCTGAATGATTTGTTGGTAAGAAGCATTATAGGCAAACTCAACCAGTGGCAAATATTGAATCCACTTTTTGGGTTCGCGACAGTAGTGTGCCCTTAGCATATCCTCAGTGACTTAGTTGACTCGCTCAGTTTGACCATCGGTTTGGGGATGATAAGCTGTATTAAAATAGAGTTGAGTCCCAATGGCCTCAAATATAGCTCTCCGGAGGTGTGACGTGAAGATAGAGTCACAATCACTGATGATCCTTCTGGGTAAACCATGCATTTGATGAATAATCTTGTGATGTCTGATGCTTTATAGTTTGTCTTAACAAGGATAAGATGTGCAACCTTGGTGAGCATATCCACCACAACCATAATGGAGTTGTATCCTCCCTGAACTTGGGGTAGGCCAACAGCAAAGTCCATACTAAAGAATTTCCATTTCATTTGGGGAATGTCAAGTGGTTGCAATTTTCCTGGCATTTTGACATGTTCTGCCTTAATACGTTGACAAGACAAACATTCCGTGACATATTTGAGAATCTCACCTTTGAGCCTATCCCAATAATAGCTCTTTCTGACCGCATTGAGGGTCTTGGCATAGCCGGGATGTCCTGAGAAAGGGGAATCATGGGCTTTCCAAAGTATCTTCTGTTTGAGTGACTGGCTTGCCGATATACATAACCTTGTCCTATAGTAGACAAGTCCACCATTGATAGAGAATTCTTGATACTTTGTTTGTAGCTTCGGGTCTTGATCCTTGATGGGGATCTCCCTTAGCAATTTCTGATAGGTTGGATCATGGCATGCCTCTTCTCTAGCTAGCTCAAGAATTGGGTTATTTGGCATGGATACCTTTGTGACTAGAGATCTGGCTGTTGATGGATCTTGCAAAATCATAGAATTTAGAAATGCCTTGTGACTGAGTGCATCGGCAACTACATTCTCCTTTCCAGGCCGTTATTTGATTTCAAAATCATATTTCTCCAACACTTCAATCCATCGACGTTGCCTCATATTGAGCTCATTCTGGGTAAAAATCCATTTAAGACTTTTATGATCCGTCACTAGGGTAAACTTGTTACCCAGCAAGTAGTGTCTCCAAAGCTTGAGAGCATGGATGACAGCCAACAATTCCAGATCGTGGGTAGCATAGTTCCTTTCATGGCTCTTCAGTTTCCTTGAAGAGTATGCTACGAAATGACCTTCTTGCGTGAGCACACATCCTAAAGCAAGTGTGCTAGCATTAGTTATTACTTTAAACTTCTTACTAAGATCCGGAAGTTTCAGGATGGGTGCTGATACTAAGCTTTGCTTTAGTTTGTCAAAGCTAGACTGTTCAGTAGGTGACCATACAATTGATACTTACTTCTTTAGTAGATCAGTAATCATCAGCGGCGTTGCAATCAAAGCATAGTTTTTTATAAAGACACTGTACCATCCTATCAATCCAAGAAAACTACGTATTTCTTTGACAGAAGTTGGGGTGTTGGTCATTCCAGAACGTCTCTGATCTTGGTCGGATCCACTGAAATTCCTTCCGCTGATACGATGAATCCCAGATATTCAATCTATCACTTGAAAAATTCACACTTCTTCTTCTTGGCATAAACCTTGTGTGCCCTCATTGTTTCAAGAACAATGCGAAGCTGGGGTTCATGATCTTCTTCCTGTTTGGAGTTGACCAGGGTATCGTCAAAGAAGACGAGTACAAAGTCATCAACATAGGGCCTAAAGATATCTTGCATTAGCCTATTGAAGGTAGCAAGTGCATTTGTCAGCCCGAATGACATGACCAGGAATTCAAAGAGTCCATATCTTATGTTGAATGCCGTCTTTGGGATATCTTCTTCCTTGATCCTTATCTGATAATATCTAGACCTGAGATTAATCTTGAGAAGATCTTCGCACCTTGAAGACGGTTAAGAAGTTCATCTATTCTTGGAATGAGATATTTGTTCTTAATGGTTGATTGATTCAACCCCCTGTAGTCAATGCATAACTTAAGCGTTCCATTTTTCTTCTTCTGGAACAGCACTAGAGCTCCCCATGGCAAACTGCTAAGACGGATGTAGCCTTGGCCTTTGAGTTGCTCCTTTAGCTCAGTCGCTTTCGGGATGGACATTCTGTATGGTCTCTTTGCAATTGGTGCAGCTCCTAGTGCCAGCTTGATTTCGTGATCGACTTTCCTTTGAGGAGGAAGCTATGTCAGCTCTTCAGGAAATACGTATGCATATTCCTTTAACCATGAGGGTTCTTCTCTAGAATCCTGATTTTGATCTAGCTTATTGAGCTTAATCGAATAGACAGGTAGCCCCTTTCTAACTCCTTTTATTATCCGAGATGCTTTAGCCAGTTGAATTTTTGGCTTCCTAGCCTCTCCTTGAGTTGTGACCAATTCCCCTTCAGAATTTCGAAATGAGACTTAGCCCTTTCCATAATGGATGTGGGCATCATTAGGTTTAAGCCAATTCATTCCAAGCAAACACTCGTGGACACCTAGGTTCATAATCCTAAATCTGACCGAAGTCGACTTCCCACCTAGTAGGAATTTCACCTTAGTAGTTTGCCTGGTACAAGAGACCTCACAACCATTTGCTAATTCCACAAGTAAGGTAGGTGCATAATTTGTGGCTATTCCTAATCTTCTTGCATAGATTGGTGAAATGAAGGAATGTGTACTGCCACAATCAATCAAGGTTTTGAAGCTTTTACCTTGATAATCCGATGGTGTTTGAATCACTGAGAATTGGTGATTCAAGCCTTTTTGTGAAGAGCGGCATGAACCGTCGCCCTCTCAATATCGGCTTCCATGGTTGGGTCTTCTTCATCACCCAACTCCTTGTTGGCAATACTGGCAGTTCTTCCTCTGGCCCTGGCGGTGGCTCCTTGGCCATGGGCGGCTCCTTGGAATGGCCCTTGATATTGTCCTCTACTAAGCTTGGGACACTGCCTTTTAAAGTGACCGGGCTCGTTGTAATGGAAGCAATGGAGATTGCGGCCATTACCTTGGGTAGGAACAAAGTTATTGACAGTGTTGGCCCTGGTTTTCTTCCTTTGTGCTTGATTCTGGCCCTGCGCTCTCTTAGCCTGAGACCTATACACTCCCTTGTTCTGATCCTTGTAAGACCAAGTCTTGTTATTTCTTGGCCTGGTTTGCACCTCCTGTATTATCCGTGCAGCTTGAATGAGCGCGTCATGTAGATTTGTTGGGCGCATTGATTCCAGGTGGGTGTTTATAGGTGGGTTTAATCCAGCACAAAACTTTGACACCTGTTGTGTCATATCCATTTGTAGTGTGTACTTCAAAAGAGAGACAAACTTTAAATAGTATGCATCAAGGGATAGCTTCTTCAGTTCATAGAATTTGTTCATCTTCTGTGTGTGGTAGGCAAGTGGTAGATATCTTCCTCGCATAGCTCTTTTAAGCTTCTCCCAATTAACTGACCCTTCCAAGATCCCTTGGTCTCTGCACCATTGCTTCCACCAAAGTCTTGCTTCGCCGGTAAGCTTCAGTTTTGCGAGCATCGCTTGGTTAGCGGGTGCAATACCTGCTGCTTCAAAATAATCCTCCATGGATTCGATCCAAATCTCGGCATCAGTTTGGACGGTCCTTTCCTTACCATCGAATTCAGGTGGTTTGATCTGCTTGAGAAGAAATTTCTTCTCTTGGATTACAGTTGTACTTGGTGTAGGGGTTGGACTAGGAATTTGCAATTGAGGTTGTGCCTGGACATTAAAATTCGTTATGTTACAAACTTGCTAAACGTTTCTCACATTACATTACATGCCCAGTTCAGCTTTTAGCCAAGTGACCTAATCACTTAACTTCTTTAGTGTTGAGTGTGGAAATGATTGGTTTTTGAGCTGATTTTTTGTTGTTTTTGTTGCTGAATGGTTGTTTTTGGTGGTTGATTGTTTGAGTTTGAAGATGTTTTGAAGTGTTTGGAGTGGTTTGAGTATGTTTGAAAGGGTTTATGTTGGTTTTTGATGAAATATGTTGTTGTGAAGAGTTCTGTAATTCTCTCTATGGTTCTATAAGGCCTGATTTTGTTCTGTTTTGTTCTATTTTGGTTCTGTTTTGGTAGTTGAGATGGTTGAATGGATGTTTTGAGAGATGATTGAAGTTGTGTGAAAAGGTTTATGAGAGATTGAATTGGTTTTGTTTTGGTTTTTATGATTTTTATGGGTTTTGTTGATCTTCTGTAAAGTTCTGTAGCTTCTGTGCTTCTGTAGCTCTGTAGTCCTGTTGCTCTGTTGTTCTGAGATTATGTTCTGTTTGTTTCTGTTGAGTGTTATGATGGATGTGTGGATGTTTTGGGAAGTGTTCTTGTCTTAGGAAAAGGATGAATGGAAGATCTATCCAAGTTAATTGAAGTGAAGAAGATTTACAGAAGATTTATAGAAGGTTACAGAGGACAGTAACAGAAGATAGATCTCACAGGACACTATGAAGTCTCTAGTGCCCCTTCATATCTGACATACCTTTTGGGAGGTGTATCCACGACCTAATGAGGATTATTGTGAGTGATTATTGAGTATTGTAGTGAGGATATGATGTAGTATTGAGAGTATACTATTGTGAGAGAGATCATATGCAAGAGATAGTTGATTCTATGTGAAACATTGTATCTTTTTATGAGGGAGAAGACTATGAAGACAATAAAGATGAATACTATGTGATTTCTTTCCATCAAAAGTTGTGTTCTTTTTGTCTATTAATGAAGAATATGAAGCACATGATCAAGTTTGTTAAAGATAAATCCGTGGGAGATATCTACTATGATGCTGCGTGAAGAATTGCTGTTTTCTTTGTTTTGATGATCAAAAGAATGAAATAAAAGTTTGTTGATGTTACAAGATAGATTTTCTTGCAAGATAATTCCCTTTTCCTTGGTGTTCCTCTTGGGGCTCCATGTTTTTTGTGCGCAGCCGGGGAAACTTGCCACAACAAGCACAAGAAGAGGCTGAAAATGAAGGAAATGGCATTGCCAAGAAGAGAAGAATTCAATGGATGTTTGTAAAGTTCCTTCTTCCACTGAAGAGTTTGAATTTCTCATTATCAAATCCACTTTCCACAAGAAGTTCATCCCACAATGGCGGAAACACATCACCATCATGATGCATGCTCTATGTGGTGGACAGTTTCCTCTTCCTGTTGAAGCAGCAGAAACTTGCATCTTGGTGGCAAACTGTTTGGGAACAAATTGAAGAGCAGAAACAGAGAGAATGACCATCATGGAAGATTTGGCATTCATTGAGAAGTTTCCAGACATCATCAAGTGGGAGATTGTGAAGAAGCTTCAGGAGTCTTGGTCTGTGGAGGTTCACAAAAATAAGAAGGAAAAGAGTTGGAATTTGTTCGTGAATGCTCAACAGCAAGATACATGGGATGCTTGGTGCACTGATAATCTTCTGTTTGTTCAATTAGCAACCCACTGGAAGTTGGTAGACAGAGTGTTTTTCACAACATACACTATTGAAACCATCAGAAGCTAGCATTACTATGATCATGGCACCACCACAATGCTTAGACGTATGCATTTTGACACCTTCAGAACCGAATACCTTCCTCTGTGTAGTGGCATGAAAGCCTAATTCAGAGACGTTGAAAAGGAAGAAGTAGAAGAAATGTTGGCAAGAGAGTCCTCCAGAGACTGAAGCCTTCTGTTATCCCTCTGTGGAGCACTAACAACATAGTGGAGCCAACCCCCTGATGAATGACGCAATAAAGAGGCAAGCGTTAGAACGAGTCTAGAGGTACGTGAGAAGAGAAAAGGCAAAAATCAAAGCTGTGAACGAGCTCGCAGCAGAAGCCGCCTTTGACGCCCTTGAGGAACTCTTTACAGAAGTCCCAATGGCACATCAAGCCCTTCCTCCTCCTGTCTACTAGAGGTCCACTTCCAAGCAAGATTCGTCCTGAAAATATTGATGACAGGCCAGCGAATGTAGTCCCATTGCCAATTTTTAAGGGAGAGCACAATGAAGACCCTGATCTTCATGTAGCAGAGTTTATGGTAGCATGTGTGGCTAACAATGCCAGAACCCCTGAGCATTGGTTAGCAATATTCCCCGCCACTTTCAAGGGCGCAGTGTTTCAGTGGTATGAGAGACAAGCAGCAGGAACTTTTGGCACATGGGACGACCTGAAGTTGGCCTTCCTCACTAAATTCAGGCGTGAAGATTTTGAAGAGCGGATACGAGAGGAGTTCATGAATTTAAGTCAGTTGGAGCCCCAAGAGGAACACCAAGAAAAGAGATTTCTCTTGCAAGAAAATCTATATTGTAACATCAACAAGCTTTTATTCCATTCCTTTGATCATCAAAACAAAGAAAACAACAATTCTTCATGCAGCATCATAGTAAATATCTCCCACGGATTTATCTTTAACAAACTTGATCATCTTCTTCATATTCTTCATATTCTTCATTAATAGACAAAGAGAACACAACTTTTGATGGAAAAAATCACATAGTATTCATCTTTATTATCTTCATAGTCTTCTCCCTCATAGAAAGATACAATGTTTCACATAGAATCAACTATCTCTTGCATATGATCTCTCTCACCATAGTATGCTCTCAATACTACATCATATCCTCACTACAATCACTCAATAATCACTCTCAATAATCCTCATTAGGTCGTGGATACACTTCCCAAAAGGTATGTCAGATATGAAAGGTCACCAGAGACTTTATGGTGTCCTGTGAGATCTGTCTTCTGTCACTGTCTTCTGTAACCTTCTGTAAATCTTCAACAGCTACTTCTTCACTTCAATTAGCTTGAATAGAGCTTCCATTTATCCTTTTCCTAATACAAGAACACTTCCCAAAACATCCATACATCCATCATAATACTCAACAGAAACAAATAGAACAGACCACAGAACAACAGAGCAACAGGACTACAGAGCTACATAAGCACATAAGCTACAGAACTTTACAGAAGATCAACAAAACCCATAAAAACCAAAACAAAACCAATTCAATCTCTCATAAACCTTTTCACACATTCTCAATCATCTCTCAAAACATCCATTAAACCATCTCAACTACCAAAACAGAACCAAAACAGAACAAAACAGAAGAAAATCAAACCTTACAGAACCAAACATAGAGAATTACAGAACTCTTCAGAACAACACATTTCATAAAAAACCAACATAAACCCTTTCAAACATACTCAAACCACTCCAAACACTTCAAAACATCTTCAAACTCAAACAATCAACCACCAAAAACAACCATTCAACAACAAAAACAACAAAAAATCAGCCCAAAAAACCAATTATTTCCACACTCAACACATCCCCTCACTTAATAAGGAAGCGTCCTCGCGACCTAAGAAAATGGAAGAATAAAAGCTCTATAATCTGCTAAAAAGAATCTTTAATTCAGCATAAATCACCCACTTTGATCACAACCCCAACATATTGGTTTCATAACCTGGATCTGAAACACATATGAAAGGAAAACCAATAACACCAAAAAAACCATTCCAATATTATAAAAACCAAAATAACTCAAACTATTAAAGGATATAAGAGTTTTGCATCCAAATCTGCAACTGCAACCATGTGATAACCCACTGCATCAATCTTCACAGCTTCATCTTCATCAACTCCACACAATTGAAAAAAAACATCACCCAATACAAAAAAATACCCATATACAAATATAGTCTGAATGGCATGGATCCCCAAAAATTGGAGAGCAAAAAGAAATTTTCCATTAATAAAGGAGGAATGATACAATGAGAAAAAAGCTCCATGGCTAAGTAGGATGAAGGTATTTCTTCTTAAACTGCATACTAAGCTTTAAACGCTTCAAAGCTTTACTCTCATCAACAAAATACTGAGGCACATTTTGGAGGAACTGTAAGCAACACATCCTTTCCAATAAGATGAGGAACCTGGTAGGGAAGGCCTGTGCAAAGTAGTATAGAACATCCATCTGAGCAACATTCACATCTACATTTGGATTGATGAGCAACTGAGGGATACTCTTTCGAGTATTCAACTTTGACTACTGATGCATGAAAGCAAGATACCAACAAAAATGAGCTGCAAGGCGAAGAGTGGTATCCTCAGAAGTAGCATGCACTTTGGCAAAATGAAGGTAAGAGTTCAAACATGGTGCAGATGTATCCCAAGACCCTGGAATGAAAGGCCAGTTAAAGACCGGTCCTGTCACACAATCATGTAGCGTCGATTGTCTTCGACGGAGTATGTCACTGTCATATCTTGGAGTATCCAACACTGACTGGGGAGGAAGATTAATATAATCAGATGAAGGGGGCAATGGAATGAGAGGAGAACATTGTAAAGGATGATAAGATAAATCATAAAACGAAGGCAAATGAAGGGATAAGGAAGATGGCAAAGATGGAGAATTCAACAAAAAGGTACGAAGGGAATCCATTGAGAAAACATAAGGAATAGGAGGAACAGAAGGTGGAGGGTCAGAAGGGGTAGGTGATGATGTAGGATCAGGAATAAAAGGACATGTAGTAAAAACAGGGATATGAGGAAATCCAAAAGGAGTAAAAGATAAAAGCGGAATGTTATCAGGACTTGAGGAAAGAAAGGAAATATAAAAAGGGAAACGATACGCCATAAGAGAATAAGAAAGGAGATCAGCATGATCCAAAGGATAGATAGAACAACGGAAATTAAGGTCCTGGAAAAAGGAATCAGTAAATAACGAATGATCAGCAATAAAGCTCAACAACTGAGATTATAATGGTTGGATATCAAATTTATGGAAAACACTCCAAAGATGACGAGGTTCCAAAGCATCAGCCTCCAAAGGTGGATGCCAAGCATGTCCCTTACACCAAGACATCTGCTCATGATAATACTTCAAACTTTCTACTAACAGGAGCTCAACACATGACTGCCTGTAAGATCACATCCCCCACATAAACATTCAAGTCCTCTTCATCAGGAATTTGCAGATGTCCGACAAGATACATGAAAGATAATAGCTGAACCTCATGGGAAACCAACTCATCCACAACTCTATCAAAAACTGCTCTCAAGAGACCTGCATACCAAAGATTTGACCACCCATCCTCTAGAGGTTCCAAATCCACATTGCTTAAGGAGATGTATAGGGCAAACCTCTGCTGATTATATTTGATCCAAAAGGATGGAGGAGGTGACACCAATTCAGTATAGCGGGTAAAATCTTCCTGTACATAGTTCATCCTCTGCTGAAGGCGTTCCACTTTAGCGGAGAACCCATCACATAATT
The DNA here is from genome assembly GCF_053477565.2 of Lygodium microphyllum. Classification (NCBI taxonomy): domain Eukaryota; kingdom Viridiplantae; phylum Streptophyta; class Polypodiopsida; order Schizaeales; family Lygodiaceae; genus Lygodium; species Lygodium microphyllum. Next base: position 89,250,494 of record NC_141160.1, read on the forward strand.
TAGCTTTATGGTGCAACTGATCAAGCTCTCCTTTGGAAGATATGACTGAAGAGACAATAGGAGTTGGAGGAGGAATAGAAAGAACAACCACTTTTTGGTTAAGTTCTTCAATAACTTTGTGTTGGGACTCTACAATGTCCTAAGAGTGCTGCAACTGACCTTCACTAGTACCAAGTTTACTAGCCAAAGTGATAATTTCCTCAAGGGTAGAAGTTTTCTCAAGCTGCAAGGATGCATTATCCTCTTCCAACTTAGCAACCTTAGATTCTAACTCTTGGATAGTTGCCTTCTGGGAATCCATTAAGGATGTGGCAGCAGTCATTTGAGTATTAATATCACCGAGTGTAGCTCTTTCTGCAGACAAATCCTCCAGTGCCTTAGTCAATTGACTAGTCAAGGAATCCACCTTGTCTTGCAAGGAAGTATAAACACTGGTATACATTGTCTGAAGACAAGAGGTAAGGGAGGTTTCCAGAGTGGACTGGACATTTAAAACTAGTTGTGAAAGCATAGGTCTAGATAATATAGTATGTAAGGATGAAGGCATCTGCTGATCAATTTGTCCTTCCTTTTGGGCTAAAAATAAATTAGGATAGGAGAGGAAAGAAGGAAGGGCACTACCAGACATAGTAGAAACAGGTGCGGGTATAGGGAAAGCAAGTACAAGAGGGCTGGAAGGACCCTTTGTACGAAGGCATTTCTTGCGAGAAAATATAATAGGGGACTCCTCATCTTCTGAATTTGGTTGCATAGATGGAGGGAAAGGAACTGATGGTGGAGGCTGCGGCAGTAAAGGAACAGAATCAGGCACTGGCACACCACCAAGAGGAGGTGCAAAAGTGATAATGCGCTGTAAGAAAGCACCATAGGAAACATTAATGATCTGACCCTTCCGTACACGCTGGAAATGTTGATCCATCTTGGAGAGTAAGAAGCTTGCCCAATTGAACCTAGCACCTTCTAGGATCTTCACAGAAGCTGTGAACACTTTCTTAGAAAGATACTTAGAAGCTGACTTACTCGTCATAAATCAGTCTTGGAGGAATTGACATAACTGCTTCCATACTGGAGAAGAGATAGGAGCAATAGAGACCCCTGAACTGTTAATAAGTTGATTGAGAAGCAAGGGGGTAGAAGTTTCCTTCTTCAAGAGAGTAACTATCTCTTCAGCAGTAAGTAACTGATTACCGCTGGGCACAAAGGAAGCAAAAAGGGGCAAGCACAGCGCTTCATGGATATTAGCTGTAGATAAGCATAAGGTACGGTTATAAACCAGGCCAGACTGGTTTTTATAAGAAGCCAAGAAGGAGTAACAAAGCTTCTCATCTACCGACGGCAATGTAAGGGAAACAAATGGTCTGAGGCCTACACGTCAGATGCAATCCGCCTCTAGAACGAGAGAATAATCGTGGACTGCGAGGGGAACATGCTGTACCACAATCGGAGGGGAAGAAGAAGATGATGATGCCATTCAGACTATAGCAAAAACCACACACACAAAACCAAGAATCAAAGAGAAAACCTGCAAAACCCACAAACAAAACCACCACTGAGACCATCGACACGAGAAAGATTTAGGACAAGACTGACTGGACCAAACCACCCCAAGCAAACCACATCCTACAGAAAATTCGACATGACCTATGCACATATGCGATCGAAAGCTTCATGCGATGCAACATGCAAGCACCCAAATTCCTGTAATCAAGCACACAAATAAAACAAAAGTGTCACACATATCGTAACCCAGACACTGACCAGACTCCAAACAGAATCACAGACTCGGACTAGTAAAATAGACATGAACAAATATAACCATCTTTGACCAGAAAACCCAATCCCCATAAACGTTCAGGCCTACAGTGCGGTGAAGTGGATGGGTGAAACTAACGACTCATTTTGTTTAAATAATCAATTAAGCATAGTTCATTATTAATGGTTAATCCATTAATGCATGGCGAGTCGGAAACGTAGCCCAGCCCCTCTCAGACTTGACACGACTTTACTTGACTGGGTCTCTACTAATGCAATTCATTGTTATAATAACATGATCTGTGGCACTTGAGTGCATGCATGCGTGACTTCGGGGGGGTTCATTTTATTACAAGTTAAAGGTGTCTGTAACATGTGTGCGTGTGCATTGGTGAATGGGTTTTAACTTACAAAAATTAAGTGGGTTATGGTGCAAAGGCGCTCGTGCAACAGCAGGGTTCCTTTTACAATTAATGTTCGGGTTTGTTTTATTACAATTTTATGAAGTGCAGTTTGTTAATTTTGTGTATGTGCAACGGTCAATTGATTTTAATTACAATTTAAATGTGTGTTATGGTGCAACGTGAGAGAGGAAAAAATAGAAAATACCTGGCAATGTGTGGATCTATCTGCAAAGTCTGAAACGACGGCCTCGAAAAGGGAGAGACGCAATCCACCGATAATCCACAAAACTGACAAAACGCCGACTAAGACTAGTTGTCTTGTCGTATAGGAAAACGGAAAAACAACTAACACATTGACCAAAAAGAAATAATAAAACAAATGCGACGTATGACCAAAGAAAAAAAATGGAGATGTTGGGGGTGTGGATTGATTGGGATTTAAGATTATGATTGTTTGGTTTTGTGGGTTGGTTTTTGTTTTTGTTTTTTTTTTTAAAGTTTGGTTTGGTTGTATTATTTATTTTTTTGTTTTTAAAGTGATGTGGTCATGAAATTTCAACACCAATCATGAGCATCAAGTGAAAGAAGAGGATCAGATTTAATTCATTTTTTTCAGCTCATTTGTGGGATGAAAAATGATTTTTTTCATTGAATTTTGTTTTTAATTAGGGTTTTGCTCCAATTAATACTTTTGCCAATTAAGGAAAGCATTTTCAATGAGAAAATATTGGCAAAATGTACAAAAGAATTTGTAGAATTTCCAAAAATTTTGTTGACATTATTTTGATATTTTTATGAATTTTGAAGGAATTTTTTTCATTTTTTCATGTTTTTGAAAAAGAATTTCAATTTTCAAAAAAAGGCAAAATTTTTCAATATTTTAGTTTGGAAAAATATGTCAATGGTTTGCAGAAATATTGGGAATTTTTTGGTGATTTTTTTATTTTTTTAATTGATTTTTAATGAATTTTTGCATTTTTAAATGTATTTTTAAGGGTTTTCAGGATTTTAAATTAAAAGGGCAGTACTCAACTGCGTGTGAACAGTTGATAAGGATTGCGTGTGAATGGCGGGCTTCAGCACACCACCGCACGGACAAGGCGGAAGCGCATCCCCACGCGTAAACGGCCGCTAAGCGCGCACGAACCCGCGATCACGAACACACACATGCACAGCCGCGCACACACACCCTACATGTGACAGGGGGCCAAGAAGGGGGTATGGGGGTTTTTGTTGGTTAAAGTATATTTGGGTGGTCTGTGCTGCGGGTGGGGTGGGTGGGAAAGGGACTTAGGAAGGGGAGGGGTGTATGTGGGTGTGAAGGGGGGCTTATGGGGGGGATTCGTGGGGGGGAAATGGGGGCTTATGGGAGGGAGTTGTGGGTGTAAGGCGGCCGCCAGTAGGAGGCGGCGAGGGGCAGGGAGCAGTAGAGCCAAGTGGCGGCATTCGTGGGCGCTCCGGCGGTGGACGGGGCGTGACGGGGGGCAGCAGACGCTCCGGCGGGTGGGGGGCAGTAACGCCAGGCGGCGTCAGCAGCAGGGCGGGGGCCCAGGCGAGGCGGGGCGGCGGGGCGTCAGCAACCAGGTGGCGGCTGTCGGGCGAACGACCACAGGCGGGGCTGCAGGCGATAGCGTGGCGACCACCAGCGAGGGGCAGCAGGAGAGTAGCGGGGCCCCACTCACTCCAGGTGGCAAGCAGAGGGGCGGGGCCAGGTGACAGCCAACAGGACCAAGCGGAAGGGGGAGAGGAGGGAGGGAGGAGAAGAGGAGGAGGAAGAAGGAGAGGAGGAAGGAGGAACAGAAGGAGGGGAGAGAAGGTGGAGGTTTCGGGGAGAGAGAGGGAGGGGGGAGGAGAGAAAAAAGAAAGAAAGAGAAGAAAGAAAAGAAGAGGAGAGAGGAGAGAGAGGAAGGAAGGAGAGGGGAGAGGTAACGGCCGCGGGAGGGGGGAAATAATATTTTTTAAATTAATTAATAAATGAATTAAAAATAGAAAAAAAAACAAAAGGCGTGCCCCCGTCTCGGGCGCGTGCGCGAGGCGGGGTAAAAAAATTTGCCGTGGCGGGATCGAAATGGCGCCAGGATGTCGGCACGGGGTACACGTACGCGACCAGGGTTGGTGGAGATGCGTAAAATCGAAAATGGGTGCGTTCATGCGCGGGACGAGTCGTGCGAAACACTTAAAAACAAGGAAAAACTAATATCTCCCAATCCGGGCATCGAAACGAAATAGCATAAAAACAAAAATTGTGCAGGACAGCAAGGGGAAGAGAGGGAAAAAACGCAACGAGGGTTCCGGGGGGAAGAAGGGCGTTCACATGCAGAAAACACAAAAAACGGGTCCAAAAACGCAAACGAAAATTAATATCAAAAGATCCGTGCATCGGAACGAAGTGTGGGAAAAAGGAAAAATGTACAGAAGCACGTGCCCGACAACCTAGCACATTAAAACACAGTTTCGACTGATATAAGACGTGTTCACATGCAAAAACTCAAAAAATGGACCCGAAAAGGGATTCAAAAATTAATACGGAACGATCCGTGCACCGGAATGAAGTGTAGTAAAAACACAAAATGTGCGGGGGACAGAGTGTCACAGATCGGTCACATTAAAACGTAGTTCTGATAAGGTTTGGAGGCGTTTACATGCAAAAAACGCAAAAAATGACACTCAAAAACACTTTGAAAAATGAATAATAAAAATTTTGGAAGTTGGAATAAGGGGGAGAAAAAAGGAAAAATATAGGGAAAGGCACGGAGGACACGGATGTCAAGTCAAACTTGAATTCCGAGGCAAACAGGGCAGGGTCACATGGAAAAATGTCAAAAAGATGCATGAAAAGGTCCCGAAAAACCCCAAAATTAATATTGGACAAACCGTGCATCAGAAGGACACAGAGTAAAAAGGAAAAATTGCAGGGGGAAAGTGGTTGTCAGGGCTATGACGTCAGATCACGGTTCCGAAACAAGAAAAGCGCGTTCTCATGGAAACTCGTCTAATGTACGCAAAATCCTTCAAAAATTAATAACTCAAAAACCGTGCATTAGAACAGGGGTGGGTAAAAAGAAAAGTTGGACAGTTCAAAGGGATGAACAGGGCTATAAAGGTAGATGGGGATGCCGCTGAACATAGGGTACGTGCACTTAGAAACACGTCAAAATAAAGGAGAAAGAGAAATGGAGGAGGAATAGCCCCAAGGGAGGGGTGATAGTGGACGGGGGGGTGGGGAAGGGACCCAGAAGGGTAACAGAAAGTTATGGTGTACATGCATGAGCAAAGTGAGGCATATGCAGGGCAATATGCAATGTAGACGTGCAGGAACACGTCCCCACACTTAAAACCTTAACATATAGGGTTGACCGAGCAACAGGGACCTAATACCACACAATAGACGAACCGCTAACATCCCCACACTTAAAACCTGACCATCACTGACAAAACAAGGTGTAGGGTTAGAAAAATTTGGCCCATGTTGTCGAGAATCAAGGTTGACTGTCGATGACACATCCATTGTCGTTGTCGGCCAGGAGGTACCAAGGTATCTTCACAGCACATGTCCTTCGTGGTAGGGACCACGTAGCAGCACCCAGGGAAGTAGCTGATGGATGAATCTCATCAAGTTGATGTCGCTGTGACGAAGGAGAGTCTCTCAGCTTATAGTACTCAAATGGGATGAGAGAACAGTCACTCGCCCCATTACGAACATCACTCGATGAATAATGATTGAAACCCATATCTCACACCCGGTTGAGGAAGCGACAAATGAATGGTGTAGAGGGAGTATGCCAGGGTGCACAATTGATGGTGCATCAGTGCGTCCAACCCGTTTGGCATAGGTGCAAGCAGGAAGGCAAGGGAGCCTTACAGTGTAGTGCACAGAACAGGGCGACGTGTCCTGTGATGATGGCAGAGACCCACCCCGTAGGTGCATAGGAAAACGGAACGTACCTGACTCCAAAGATCGTAACATCCCTCAATCCTCACCTCTTGGTAATTGATTGAAGAAACTCCAGTCACACTCAGCCCACCCTCTGTCTCACGCTCTGTTGAAAGATACAGAAGGTAGCCAGGTCCTGAAACCCGTTGATGTAATCCTCACGGTCACTTGTGCAGAGGTTGTATGCCTTGTGTGCATTTGATGGTGCAACTGTGCATCCCGCCCTGTGCTGGCATACGGTGCGAGAAGGAAGGCCAGGAGCCTTATGATGCAGTGCACAGAAACAGATCGTGCTTTGTGCATTGAGAGGCCCTTCCCATGCGTGCAACACTCAATTCACACATCTCACCTCTCATTTGATTTGAAGGGAAAAGACCGGTCACTTGCCCCACCCTCTATCTCACTCTCTGTTGATAGTTACAGAGGGAAACCATACTCACTTCCCCATCCGGTTAGGATGAAAGCTCGCGTCACTCAATTGTTTGTCGATGAAGATCGCGTCGTCCCTTGTTGAAGAGGCGTACCCAGGGAGGTAGCCATCAGATCGAATGTTGTGTTACATAGGACATGGCGTCTACTAGAGGACTGTCAAACGCTCTGCAGAAAGGCACAGGACACAGCGTACCAAGGGAGGCAGTTGCGGAACTGGATCCTGGGGATGTCGATTGATGAATCCACTTTCTAGACTGCTGGGTGTTGCCACCTTTTCCACAACCAGCTTCTCGCCCAAGGGTGTTAAACACCGTTTCTTGGAACGAGGCCTGCTATGACAGGGAATTTTTTCCTTTTCTCCCATAACAGTTTTTTTTTCTCTTTTCTTCTTCTTCTTCTTCTTTTTTCTTGTTTTGATGTTTTTTTTTCTCTCCTATTCCCGAGGGTGTCTCCACCTTTTCTCGAAGAATAGGTCGGCATGACAGGGACCGAAGTCCTTTTCTCCCGTGACCGATATATCTTTTTTTTTTCAAGTAACAAGGAGAATGGCAGAAATACCATGTGTCAGAACCATCCTCGCCACTGTCGCTGGTGGAAAATAGAGGATAAGAGATCAGGGTTGGAAGGTGGGGTTGAGGGGACAGAGGGTTGCGTCCACCTCATCAGGAGTGGCTGAAGAATGGCTATCAGAAGTAGCATCATAAGAGTGACAGTGACATGCCAACGGGGGAAAGGATTAGGTAACCATGATTGTCAAGATCCCCAAGGAGGGAAGTACTTCTTCAGGAGATATCCATTGATCAGGAAGGGATCATCAGAGGCATCAACGGTCTACACTTGGATAGAGCCATTAGGATTGACAGCAAGTACCTTATATGGGCCCATCCACCGCTGTTGAAGCTTGCCAGGAAACTTGCCAAATCGTGAATCATAAGCTAGGACCAAATCACCTTCTTTGAACTCCTTGTGCTTGATGAAGCTGTCATGGTAAGCCTTATGTCGAGCTTGCGTGGCTTCCATGCACTGTAGAGCCATCCTACGAGTTTCGTCCAAACATTCCAAGTGCAGGAGACGGCCTTGCAGTGAATCATCGTCCCCCAAGCGCTCTTTGATAGCCACTCGTAAAGAGGCCAATTCCAGTTCAACAGGGAAAACAACTTCTGTACCATACACCAACTGGAAGGGTGTCTGTCATGTTGCTGCTTTATGGAAGGTTCTGTATGCCCAAAGGGCCTCTGTAAGTCAATCATCCAAATCATGACGATGTGCGGTAATCATCCTTGTTAGAATCGAGCAGAGGATGTGATTGGTGACTTCGACTTGGCAGTTGGCTCTGGGGTAGTAAGGAGTGGACTTGCGATGGCGGATCTTATACAACTCTATCAACTCTTCCATGAGTTTATTAATGAAATGAGTGCCTCTGTCACTTACTAGCTCTAGGGGACTGCCAAAACGGGTGATGATATTCTCGTACATGAATAGGGCCACGCTGTTACCATTGTCCCGCTTTAGAGCTTTAACTTCACACCACTTAGTAGCATAATCCGTACATACCAAGATGTATTTGTTCTGTTTTCTTCTGGTGGGAGGATCGATTGGGCCGACGAAGTCGATGCCCCACTTCTCGAATGGCTTTAAAGGAAGAATAGGTTATAGTCGCATAGCACTGGTCTTGGTGGGCTTTCCCATTCGCTGACAAGCATCACATCGCTTGCAGTAATCATAAGCATCCTTGTGGAGGGTCGGCCACCAGTAACCTGCTAATAGAGCTTTCCTGGCTGTAGCTTCTCCTGCAAAGTGGCATCCACACGGCTCGTCATGGCAAGCCTTCAGAACAATCCCAATCTCATCTCCTACAACACATCTTTTGAGCACTTCATCTTTGCCTTTCTTGTACAGTGCTCCACCTAACAGGGTGTAGGGGGCTGATTCTAACATTAGCTTCTTCCTTTCCCGACTAGAAATGCCAGGAGGGTACTGTTGGGTTGCCAGCAGATTGGCAATGTCTGCATACGAGGGGGTTACAGTTTCTACTAGGAATAGGGAAGCATCAGGGAGGTCTGGATCATCCTGCTCCTCGTCTGCAGTTTGTGGGATACGCGACAAATGATCAGCCATAACATGGGAACGACCAGGTTTGGTAATTACCTCAAAGTCGAACTCCTAAAATTGAAGGAGCCATCTCGTCATTTGTCCTTTCACGTCTGCTTTGTTCATCAGGAAGGACAGGGCCTCGTGATCCACATAAAATTTAAAGTGGGTAGATAGTAAGTAGTGGCAAACTTCTCTAGGGCAAACACCATTGCCAAGCACTCCAGCTCTGTCACTGTATAGTTTCGTTCCCTATCAGTGACTTTTCGGCTTGCGTAATAGATCGGTTGATCTAATTTGGAGGGGCCCTTTTGACATAGGATAGCACCTAGCCCTTCAACTGATGCATCAATGTGTACATGAAACTCCTTCGTCCAATCAGGAGGCTGTAAAATAGGTGCCTCAACCAAACATTGTTTCAAAGTGTTGAAGGCTTTGTCACATTCTTCCGCCCAAATAAACTCTACCTCTTTCCTTAGAAGCTTGTGCAAGGAGGTTTCCTTTGTTGCAAAATGGGCTATGGACCTTCTGTAGTGACCCACATGGCCAAGAAATCCCCTCAACTGTTTGAGGTTGGTGGGTGCTATCAGAGCTGCGATATTCTCGATCTTTGCAGGGCCTGTTGATATCCCTTGTGCAGAGACAATGTGGCCCAACAGAACTCCAGAAGAGACCCCAAAGATGCATTTGTCGGGGTTGAGGGAGATCCCATACTCTCGGCATCGGTCAAAGCATTGTTCCAAATGTCCCCAGTGTTCACGGATCAAACTATAGACACAGAAGTCATCCAAATATACCTCAATAAAGTCGTGCAGATGATTTTGAAATGCAGCCATCATGACTTGCTGGAAAGTAGCAGGGGCATTGTAGAGCCCAAACGGCATCACTCAGTAAGCTTAGATCCCCCACTCTGTGGTGAAGGTCGTTTTGGACTGATCTTCTTCTGCTATCTGCACTTGGTTTTATCCACTGAATCCATCCAGAAGGGAATAAAGCTCATGCCCTGCCACTGTGTCTAATAGTTGGTCTGTGAAAGAGATAGGAAAGTGATCCTTCTTGGTCTTGGAATTCAACTTGCAGAAATCCACACATATATGAAGCTTGCCATTCTTCTTGGGTACAACCACGATGGGTGAGACCCATTCACTATTTGCCACTAGATAGATGAATTCGGCTTCCAGAAGCTTCAACAGCTCTGCTTTCACCAATGTGGAATAATTCGGGTTCATTCGCCTCTGTCGTTGGTTGCCGTACTAGCTTGGCATCAGGCTCCAAATCAATATGATGCTGACATATTGTGGGATCAATCCCCTTTAGGTCTTTGTAGGACCATGCAAATATGTCCAAATTCTCTTTCAACAAGTTGTACAAGGTTGACAACTCATCTTCTGGTAGGCTGCTACCCACCTTTAAGTGGCGTTCAGTGCCATCTGCATCCACAAAGGTTAACTACCTTTCACCTTCTACTTCATGGATAAAGGTCCCACGGACTGCTTCTGGGTACAAATCCGACTCCTTCAAGGGGGTGGTGTCCTCTTCTAATGTCCCACTAGAACCAACTTCTTCTTTTGGTGGAGACTTAGGTTGCTCCTTGAGATGTTGAAATGAGACTAGAGCCGTTTCAAGTTTGGTTTCAAGATTAGTTACCTCTTGGCTTGAAGACTCATCTTCTGATGACGCGTCCAGGAACATCACATAACAAGGACCCTCTGATGCCTGTTGGAATCATGAGACTGGTGCTTGTTGGCACGGTGCATCATCATCATCTTTTCTTGGCAAAGGTGGGTGAGGGCGGCATGAGTCACTGCTGAAAGACGGCCTGTTCTTCTTTAACCATTTCTTATAAAGATTTTGCATATGAGAAAATCCATTTACTAAACCAAATGGTATCATCGCCATTCTGTCCCATAGCATGAGCTCGTCTGCTTTTGATGCTTCGGGAACTTCTTCTTCATATGTATCCTCTTTGGGTGGGATAGACTCTTCCATCTCGCTTTCTTAACCTTCTTCTTCCGTACCATCTCCGTCCTCTTTAGACTCTGTCTCTGTATTTGTCTCTATCTCTATCTCTGTAGGAGCTCTGTAAGAGAAGAACATGTTCTCTGTTTCATCTTCTGCCTCTATCTCTGGCTCTGTTGTGGCCATGTGGAAGGCAGAGCAGTACATCCAAGCCTCTATCTCACTGTCAGAAGTAATTTCAAAAATCGTTCCTGATTCAGGCATGAAGTATTCACCCATTGATAATGGCTTTCATCTTTTGGGAGTTGGCTTACCGTATCCACTGTTAAGGAACGTGCCTCTATTTTCTTCGAAAGGATCTGTTTGACAACATCTTCTTCTGCTGATGTTCCATCTGTAGCCTCATTGGGGGAGTTAGAAGATAATTCCAAGGAGGTGGATCCATGTCCTTTTTGAGCACCATATAGCTTCAGCACCACTTTATTGGGTCCTCTACCCAAGGTCAAGGTTCCTTTGAACCAATCCGTCCTTGCTCTGGCTTCAAAAAGCCATGGTCTGCCCAGTAACAAGGGGTAGGATGTACCATAAGAGTTTGGCTTCACCACCAGATAGGTTATCCAATAATATTTTCCAGCCACTGTAGTCTTCACATATGGGAGAATGCCCAAAGGCTTGATTCTGCTCTGATCCGCCAGTCTGATGAGCCATTGGGTTGGTTGCACACCTTGTAGGCCTAGATCCTTCATTGTCACATCTGTCATAATGTTCACTGATGAGCCACCATCAATCAGTGCATTTGCAATAAAGCAGCCTTCTATCCACACACCAGTCTCTGGGGTACCTGGATCTAGGAAGGCGTTTGCCACATCCACTTCTTTTACAGGCTCTGGAGCTTTGTTGAACTTTGTTGCTGTTGAGGGAGCAATCCTTAAGCCACGTCTTCTTGTCAGTATACTTTTGAACCTTTTTCGGCAACTGGGAGACAACATCAATAATTGTCAGAATGTGAGGTTTGGTTTAAAGGTATCTAGATCTCTGACCAGATCGTAGTCCTCAATAGGATCCACTGGCTTCTCTAACCGGTTAGGGAATGGTGCGACACCCATTTTCATTTTCCTTTTTTCTTCCAATAGGGGCATCATGGGGACTTCTTCTGCCACTTGTGGCACTTCCTCCTCTTCTATCTCCTGGACCTCTGGTCCTGTCTCTGGAAATGTCTTTGAGACTCTCTGTGGCACTGTAGTGCTTTGTACGGCACTGTAAGGCTCTGTTCTGTTCTGTTCTTCTGTTGGAAGATTGAACTTCACTATTCTGGCAGGAGGATTATTTTCTTTCTAGACAGGTGGTTCCTTCTTCTTTGCACGCGTGATGACAGCAACTTCCAATTCTACTAAATTGGAGGTAGGCTCTTGGGCCTTGGACGTATTATCAGTAGCACTGTTTTTCACTGGGGCTGGGCTTGGACAGTCTTTTGCAGTGTGGCCTTCTCCTTTGCATCGATTGCATAAGGGCTTGTAATCCACTGACCTTCTGGGATTTGGACAATTTGGTGAAATTGTCCCTTTTCTCCGCATCTGTAACACTCCACTTCTGATCTTTGACCACCGCCAGACTGTCTTCCTTTGTAACTTTGGGATGGAAATCTTCTGGATCCGAAATTAGGACCAAACTCCCTAGACTTTGGTCCAATATCCTGTGTTGTCATTTTGGATTCTAGCAAGTTGAATCTTGCATCTTCTTCCTTCCTTCTCCTATCATGCATCTCCTTCAGCGAGCAAATATCCTCTGTATGGTTTTTCCTAAGACAGTAGGAACAGAAGACTCCAGGAATGGTTGGCTTTCCGGTACATTCAGTGGCTAAATGGCCTGCTTGATGACACTTACCACACCAAGTATTTGACTGCATCAAATCTCTTCCTGCTCCTGCAACGTTGGATATGCTAGCGGTATTCACTTTCAGCGTCTACAACTGCTCTGTAATCACATCCATCAACTCCTTTTTTATATTTGCAATTGAGTTGGATAAATAATCCTTCAAGCTTTCTCCTCCTGAGGCACTGGCAATAGGGTTTTGAGGAGTCTCTGTAATCACTGCATAAACAGGTTGGGCTGGTGCAGAGGGGTCTCTGTTCTGATTCTGATTCAGAGCTCGTGTTTGAACTGTTGGCTGTTGGCTCCAATTCGTAGGGTTCCACTGTTGCTGCTGATTTGGCATGGGGAAAATTGGTTGGGACCATTGTTATTGTGGTTGAACCATCATTTGAGGCATTGATTGTGGCCACTGTGGATTTGATGCACTGTACTGTGATACTGGGGGCATCTGTTGGTAGGGATAGGGGACGGTCCCTGGGATTGCATTTGGTGGGTACATCATTTCTGACATCAGAGGAGGTAGGACTCCTCTTCCTTGATTCATCACCAATCTAGCTTCCACTTCATCGTACAGTCTTGCACCTTCTGTTGCAGCTTGCAGTGTGGCTGGTCTTTGCAACTCCACAAACTTATGGACTTCTAGTTGTAATCCTCTGAGAAACACTCCCTTCTGAATGCCATCATCTAGATTATGGTTGGTCCATCTCTTCAGGATGGATTCCATTCATGAGACATAAGCTTCTACTCTTTCTCTAGAGATTGACTTAAATTCATAAATTCTTCACGCATCCGCTCTTCAAAACCTTCACACCTGAATTTAGTGAGGAAGGCCAACTTCAGGTCGTCCCATGTGCCAAAAGTTCATGCTGCTTGTCTCTCATACCACTGAAATGCCACGCCCTTGAAAGTGGCGGGTAATATTGCTAACCAATGCTTAGGGGTTCTGGCATTATTAGCCACACATGCTACCATAAACTCTGCTACATGAAGATCGGGGTCTTCATTGTACTCTCCCTTAAAAATTGGAAATGGGACTACATTCGCTGGCCTGTCATCAATATTTCCAAGACGGATCTGGCTTGGAAGTGGACCTCCAGCAGGAGGAGAAAGGGCTCGATGTGCCATTGGGACTTTTGTAAAGAGTTCCGCAAGGGCGTCAAAGGCGGCTTGTGCTGTGAGCTCGTTCTCGGCTTTGATTCTTGCCTTCTCTCTTCTCACGTACCTCTGGACTCGTTCTAACGCTTGCCTCTTTATTGTGTCATTCATCAGGGGGTTGGCTCCACTATGTTGTTAGTGCTCCACAGAGGGATAACAGAAGGCTTCAGTCTCTGGAGGACTCTCTTGCCAACATTTCTTCTACTTCCTCCTTTTCAACGTCTCTAAATTTTGCTTTCATGCCACTGCACAGAGGAATGTATTCGGTTCTAAAAGTATCAAAACTCATTCTTCTTAAGATCGTTGTTGCGCCATTATAATAATGCCAACTTTTGAGGGTTTCAACAGTGTATGTTGTGAAAAACACTCTGTCTACCAACTTCCAGTGGGTTGTTAATTGAACAAACAGAAGATTATGAGTGCACCAAGCATCCCATGTATCTTGCTATTGAGCATCCACGAACAAATTCCAACTCTTTTCCTTCTTATTTTTGTGAACCTCCACAGACCAAGACTCGTGAATCTTCTTCACAATCTCCCACTTGATGATGTTTGGAAACTTCTCAATGAATGCCAAATCTTCCATGGATGGTCATTCTCTCTATTTTGCTCTTCAGTTTGTTCCCAAATAGTTTGCCACCAAGATGCAAGTTTCTACTACTTCAACAGGAAGAGGAAACTATCCACCACATAGAGCATGCATCATGATGGTGATATGTTTCCACCATTCTGGGATGAACTTCTTGTGGAAAGTGGATTTGATTATGAGAAATTCTAACTCTTCAGTGGAAGAAGGAACTTTACAAACATCCATTGAATTCTCCTCTTCTTGGCAATGCCATTTCCTTCATTTTCAGCCTCTTCTGGTGCTTGTTGATGGCAAGCTTCCCCGATTGCGTACCAAAAACATGGAGCCCCAAGAGGAACACCAAGAAAAGGGAATTCTCTTGCAAGAAAATCTATATTGTAACATCAACAAGCTTTTATTTCATTCCTTTGATCATCAAAACAAAGAAAACAACAATTCTTCACGCAGCATCATAGTAAATATCTCCCACGGATTTATCTTTAACAAACTTGATCATCTTCTTCATATTCTTCATTAATAGACGAAGAGAACACAACTTTTTATGGAAAGAAATCACATTGTATTCATCTTTATTATCTTCATAGTCTTCTCCCTCATAGAAAGATACAATGTTTCACATAGAATCAACTATCTCTTGCATATGATCTCTCTCACCATAGTATGCTCTCAATACTACATCATATCCTCACTACAATCACTCAATAATCACTCTCAATAATCCTCATTAGGTCGTGGATACACCTCCCAAAAGGTATGTCAGATATGAAAGGTCACCAGAGACTTCATAGTCGTGTGAGATCTGTCTTCTGTCACTATCTTCTGTAACGTTCTGTAAATCTTCTGTAAATCTTCAAGAGCTACTTCTTCACTTAAATTAGCTTGAATAGAGCTTCCATTCATCCTTTTCATAAGACAATAACACTTCTCAAAACATCCATACATCCATCATAACACTCAACAGAAACAAACAGAACAGACCACAGAACAACAGAGCAACACGACTACAGAGCTACAGAAGCACATAAGCTACAGAACTTTATAGAAGATCAACAAAACCCATAAAAACCAAAACAAAACCAATTTAATCTCTCATAAACCTTTTCACACATTCTCAATCGTCTCTCAAAACATCCATTCAACCATCTCAACTACCAAAACAGAACAAAACAGAAGAAAATCAGACCTTACAGAACTAAATAGAGAGAATTACATAACTCTTCAGGACAACACATTTCATCAAAAACCAACATAAACCCTTTCAAACATACTCAAACCACTCCAAACACTTCAAAACATCTTCAAACTCAAACAATCAACCACCAAAAACAACCATTCAGCAACAAAAACAACAAAAAATCAGCCCAAAAAACCAATCATTTCCACACTCAACATCAGTCCTCTGGAGAAAGAGTAGAAGCTTATGTCTCACGAATGGAATCCATCCTAAAGAGATGGACCAACCATAATCTAGATGATGGAATTCAGAAGGGAGTGTTTCTCAGAGGATTACAACTAGAAGTCCATAAGTTTGTGGAGTTGCAAAGACCAGCCACACTGCAAGCTGCAACAGAAGGTGCAAGACTGTACGATGAAGTGGAAGCTAGATTGGCGATGAATCAAGGAAGAGGAGTCCTACCTCCTCTGATGTCAGAAATGATGTACCCACCAAATGCAATCCCAGGGACCGTCCCCTATCCCTACCAACAGATGCCCCCAGTATCACAGTACAGTGCATCAAATCCACAGTGGCCACAATCAATGCCTCAAATGATGGTTCAACCACAATAACAATGGTCCCAACCAATTTCCCCCATGCCAAATTAGCAGCAACAGTGGAACCCTACCAACTGGAGCCAACAGCCAACAGTTCAAACACGAGCTCTGAATCAGAATCAGAACAGAGACCCCTCTGCACCAGCCCAACCTGTTTATGCAGTGATTACAGAGACTCCTCAAAACCCTATTGCCAGTGCCTCAGGAGGAGAAAGCTTGAAGGATTATTTATCCAACTCAATTGCAAATATAAAAAAGGAGTTGATGGATGTGATTACAGAGCAGTTGTAGACGCTGAAAGTGAATACCGCTAGCATATCCAACGTTGCAGGAGCAGGAAGAGATTTGATGCAGTCAAATACTTGGTGTGGTAAGTGTCATCAAGCAGGCCATTTAGCCACTGAATGTACATGAAAGCCAACAGTCCCTGGAGCTTTCTACTCCTACTGTCTTAGGAAGAACCATACAGAGGATATTTGCTCGCTGAAGGAGATTCATGATAGGAGAAGGAAGGAAGAAGATGCAAGATTCAACTTGCTGGAATCCAAAATGACAACACAAGATATTGGACCAAAGCCTAGGGAGTTTGGCCCTAATTTCGGACCCAGGAGATTTCCATCCCAAATTTACAGAGGAAGACAGTCTGGCGGTGGTCAAAGATCAGAAGTGGAGTGTTACAGAGGAAGACAGTCTGGCGGTGGTCAAAGATCAGAAGTGGAGTGTTACAGATGCGGAGAAAATGGACACATTTCACCAAATTGTCCAAATCCTAGAAGGTCAGTGGATTACAAGCCCTTATGCAGTCAATGCAAAGTAGAAGGCCCCACTGCAAAAGACTGTCCAAGCCTAGCCCGAGTGAAAAACAGTGCTACTGATAGTCCGGCCAAGGCCCAAGAGCCTACCTCCAATTTAGTGGAATTGGAAGTTGCTGCCATCATGCATGCAAAGAAAAAGGAACCACCTGCCAGAAAGAAAATAATCCTCTTGCTAGAACAGTGAAGTTCAATCTTCCAACAAAAGAATAGAACATAACAGAGCCTGACAGTGCCATACAGAGCACTACAGTGCCACACAGAGTCACAGAGATAGTTCTAGAGACAGGACCAGAGGTCCAGGAGATAGAAGAGGAGAAAGTGTCACAAGTGGCAGAAGAAGTCCCCATGATGCCCCTGTTGGAAGAAAAAAGGAAAATGAAAATGGGTGTCGCCCCATTCCCTAACCGGTTAGAGAAGCCAGTGGATCCTATTAAGGAATACGATTTGGTCAGAGATCTAGATACCTTTAAACCAAAACTCACATTCTGACAATTATTGATGTTGTCTCCCAGTTGCCGAAAAAGGTTCAAAAGTATACTGACAAGAAGACGTGGCTTAAGGATTGCTCCCTCAACAGCAACAAAGTCCAACAAAGCTCCAGAGCCTGTAAAAGAAGCGGATATGGCTAACGCCTTCTTAGATCCGAGTACCCTAGAGATTGGTGTGTGGATAGAAGGCTGCTTTATTGCAAATGCACTGATTGATGGTGGTTCATCAGTGAACATTATGACAGATGTGACAATGAAGGATCTAGGCCTACAAGGTGTGCAACCAACCCAATGGCTCATCAGACTGGCGGATCAGAGCAGAATCAAGCCTTTGGGCGTTCTCCCATATGTGAAGACTACAGTGGCTGGAAAAGATTATTGGCTAACCTATCTGGTGGTGAAGCCAAACTCTTATGCTACATCCTACCCCCTCTTACTGGGCAAACCATGGCTTTTTGAAGCCAGAGCAAGGACGGATTGGTTCAAAGGAACCTTGACCTTGGGTAGAGGACCCAATAAAGTGGTGCTGAAGCTATATGGTGCTAAAAAAAGACATGGATCCACCTTCTTGGAATTATCTTGTGACTCCCCCAATGAGGCTACAGATGGAACATCAGAAGAAGAAGATGTTGTCAAACAGATCCTTTCGAAGAAAATAGAGGCACGTTCCTTAACAGTGGATACGGTAAGCCAACTCCCAATAGATGCAAAGCCATTATCAATGGGTGAATACTTCCTGCCTGAACCAGGAACTATTTCCAAAATCACTTCTGACAGTGAGATAGAGGCTTGGATGTACTGCTTTGCTTGCTACATGGCCATAGCAGAGCCAGAGACAGAGGCAGAAGATGAAACAGAAAACCTGTTCTTCTCTTACGGAGCTCCTACAGAGACAGAGATAGAGACAGAGACAAATACACAGACAGAGTCTAAAGAGGATGGAGATGATACAGAAGAAAAAGGTTATGAAAGCGATATGGAAGAGTCTATCCCACCCGAAGAGGATATATATAAAGAAGAAGTTCCAGAAGCATCAGAAGCAGATGAGCTCATGCTGTGGGATAGAATGGCGATGGTGCCATTTGGTCTAGTAAATGGATTTTCTCATATGCAAAATCTTTATAAGAAATGGTTAAAGAAGACCAAGCCGTCTTTCAGCAGTGGCTCATGCCGCCCTCACCCACCTTTGCCAAGAAAAGATGATGATGATGCACCGTGCCAACAAGCACCAGTCTCACGATTCCAACAGGCATCAGAGGATCCCTATTATGTGAAGTTCCTGGATGCATCAGTAGAAGATGAGTCTTCAAGCCAAGAGGTAACTAATCTTGAAACCAAACCCGAAACGGCTCTAATCCCATTTCAACATCTCAAGGAGCAACCTAAGTCTCCACCAAAAGAAGAAATCAGTTCTAGTGGAACATGAGAAGAGGACACCACCCCCTTGAAGGAGTCGGATCTGTACCCAGAAGCAGTCTGTGGGACCTTCATCTGTGAAGTAGAAGGTGAAAGGTAATTAACCTTTGTGGATGCAGATGGCACTGAACGCCATTTGAAGGTGGGTAACAGCCTACCAGAAGAGGAGTTGTCAACCTTGTACAACTTGTTGAAAGAGAATTCGAACGTGTTTGCATGGTCCTACAAAGGCCTAAAGGGGATTGATCCCACAATATGTCAGCATCATATTGACTCGGAGCCTGATGCCAGGCCAGTATGGCAACGACAGAGGCGAATGAACCCGAATTATTCCACATTGGTGAAAGCAGAGTTACTGAAGCTTTTGGAAGTGGAGTTCATCTATCCAGTGGCAAATAGTGAATGGGTCTCACCCATCGTGGTTGTACCCAAGAAGAATGGCAAGCTTCGTATATGTGTGGATTTTCGCAAGTTGAATTCCAAGACGAAGAATGATCACTTTCCTATCCCTTTCACAGATCAACTGTTGGACACAGTGGCAGGACATGAGCTTTATTCCCTTCTGGATGGATTCAGTGGATACAACCAAGTGCAGATAGCAAAAGAAGACCAATCCAAAACAACCTTCACCACAGAATGGGGGACCTACAATTACCGAGTGATGCCGTTTGGGCTCTGCAATGCCCCTGCTACTTTCCAGCGAGTCATGATGGCCGCATTCCAAAATCATCTGCACGACTTTATTGAGGTATATTTGGATGACTTCTATGTCTATAGTTTGATCCGTGAACACTGGGGACATTTGGAACAATGCTTTGACCGATGCCGGGAGTATGGGATCTCCCTCAACCCTGACAAATGCATCTTTGGGGTCCCTTCTAGAGTACTGTTGGGCCACATTGTCTCTGCACAAGGGATATCAACAGACCCTACTAAGATCGAGAAGATCGCAGCTCTGACAACACCCACCAACCTCAAACAGTTGAGGGGATTCCTCGGCCATGTGGGTTACTACAGAAGGTTCATAGCCCATTTTGCAACAAAGGCAACCTCCTTGCACAAGCTTCTGAGGAAAGAGGCAGAGTTTATTTGGACAAAAGATTGTGACAAGGCCTTCAACACTCTGAAGCAGTGTCTGATTGAGGCACCCATTCTGCAACCTCCTGATTGGACGAAGGAGTTTCATGTACACACTGATGCATCAGTTGAAGGGCTAGGTGATGTCCTATGTCAAAAGGGCCCCTCCAAATTAGATCAACCGATATATTATGCAAGCCGAAAGGTCACTGATAGGGAACGAAACTACACAGTGAGACAGAGCTTGAGTGCTTGGCAATGGTGTTTGCACTGGAGAAGTTTCGACACTATCTATTGCCCACACATTTCAAGTTCTTTGTGGATCACGAGGCCCTGTCCTTCCTGATGAACAAAGCAGACGTGAAAGGACGAATGATGAGATGGCTCCTTCTATTCCAGGAGTTTGACTTTGAGGTAATTACCAAACATGGTTGTTCCCATGTTCTGGCTGATTATCTGTTGCATATCCCGCAAACTGCAGACGAGGAGCAGGATGATCCAGACCTCCCTAATGCTTCCCTATTCCTGGTAGAAACTGTAACCCCCTGGTATGCAGACATTGCCAATCTGCTGGCAACCTAACAGTACCCTCCTGGCATTTCTAGTCGGGAAAGGAAGAAGCTTATGTTAGAATCAACCCCCTACACCCTGTTAGGCGGTGCACTGTACAAGAAAGGCAAAGATGAAGTGCTCAGAAGATGTGTTGCAGGAGATGAGATTGGGATTCTTCTGAAGGCTTGCCATGACGAGCCATGTGGAGTCCACTTCGCAGGAGAAGCTACAGCCAGGAAAGCTCTGTTAGCAAGTTACTGGTGGCCGACCATTCATAAGGATGCCTATGATTACTGCAAGCGATGTGATGCTTGTCAGCGAAATGGGGAAACCCACCAAAACAAGTGCCATGCCATTGCAACGTATCCTTCCTTTGAAGCCGTTTGAGAAGAGGGAGATTGATTTCGTCGGTCCAATCGATCCTCCCACTAGAAGGAAACAGAACAGATACATCTTGGTATGTACGGATTATGTCACAAAGTGGTGTGAAGCTAAATCCCTAAAGCGGGACGATGGTAACAGTGTGGCCTTGTTCATGTACGAAAATATCATCACCCGTTTTGGTAGTCCCCTAGAGCTGGTAAGTGATAGAGGCACTCATTTCATTAATAAACTCATGGAAGAGTTGACAGAGCTGTATAAGATCCGCCATTGCAGGTCCACTCCTTATTACCCCAGAGCCAATGGCCAAGTCGAAGTCACCAATCGCATCCTCTGCTCGATTCTGACAAGGACAATTGCTGCACATCGTTGTGATTGGGATGATCGACTTACAGAGGCCCTTTGGGCGTACAGGACCTCCCATAAAGCAGCAACAGGACAGAGACCCTTCCAGCTGGTGTATGGTACAGAAGTTGTTTTCCCTGTTGAACTGGAATCGCCCTCTTTGCGAGTGGCTATCAAAGAGCGTTTGGGGGACGATGATTCACTGCAATGCCGTCTCCTGCACTTGGAATGTTTGGACGAAACTCGCAGGATGGCTCTACAATGCATGGAAGCCACACAAGCTCGACGTAAGGCTTACCATGACAGCTTCATCAAGCACAAGGAGTTCAAAGAAGGTGATTTGGTCCTAGCCTATGATTCACGATTTGGTAAGTTTCCTGGCAAGCTCCAACAGCGGTGGATGGGCCCATATAAGGTACTTGCTGTCAACTCTAATGGCTCTATCCAAGTGCAGACCGTTGATGCCTCTGATGATCCCTTCCTGATCAATGGATATCGCCTAAAGAAGTACTTCCCTCCTTGGGGAACTTGACAATCACGATCACCTGATCCTTTCCCCCATTGGCGTGGCACTGTCACTCTTATGATGCTACTTCTGATAGTCGTTCTTCAGCCACTCCTGATGAGGTGGACGCAACCCTCTGTCCCCTCAGCCCCACCTTCCAGCCCTACTCTCTTATCCTCTATTTTCCACCAGTGACAGTGGTGAGGATGGTTCTGACACATGGTATTTCTACCATTCTCCTTCTTACTTTAAAAAAAAAAAGATATATCGATCATGGGAGAAAAGGACTTCGGTCCCTGTCATGCCGACCTATTCTTCGAGAAAAGGCGGAGACATCCTCAGGAATAGGGAAAAAAAAGAAAAAAAAATATTGTTATGGGAGAAAAGGAATAAATTATCTGTCATAGCAGGCCTTGTTCCAAGAAAAGGTGGTTAACACCCTTGGGCGGGAAGCTAGTTGTGGAAAAGGTGGCAACACCCAGTAGTCCAGAAAGTGGATTCATCAATTGACATCCTTAGGATCCAGTTCCGAAGCTACCTCCCTTGGTACGCTGTGTCCTATGCCTTTCTTCAGAGCGTTTGACAGTCCTCTAGCAGACGCCATGTCCTATGTAACACAACGTTCGATCTGACGGCTACCTCCCTGGGTACGCCTCTTCAACAAACTGACGACGGATCTTCATCGACAAACAATCGAGTGACACGAGCTTTCATCCTAACCGGATGGGGAAGTGAGTATGGTAATCAACAGAGAGTGAGACAGAGGGTGGGGCGAGTGACCAGTCTTTTCCTTTCAAATCAAATGAGAGGTGAGAAGTATGAATGAAGTATTGCATGCATGGGATGGGCCTCTCAACGCACAAAGCACGATCTATTTCTGTGCACTGCACCATAAGGCTCCCTGGCCTTCCTTCTTGCACTGTATGCCAGCACTGGGCAGGATGCACAGTTGCACCATCAAATGCATACAAGGCATACAACCTTTGCACAAGTGACCGTGAGGATTACATCAACGGGTTTCAGGACCTGGCTGCCCTCCTGTATCTATCAGCAGAGCGTGAGAGAGAGGGTGGGCTGAGTGTGACTGGAGTTTCTTCAATCAATTACTGAGAGGTGAGATTGAGGGACGTTACGACCTTTGGCGCAAGGTATGTTCTCTTTTCGCTATTCATCCATGGGGTGGGTCTCTGCCGTCCTCACAGGACACATCACCCTGTTTTGTACACTGCACTGTAAGGCTCCCTTGCCTTCCTCCTTGCACCTATGCCAGACGGGTTGGACGCACTAATGCACCATCAATTATGCACCATGGCATACTCCCTCTGCACCATTCCCTTGTCATTTCCTAAACCGGGTGTGAGATATGGGTTTCAATCATTATTCATCGAGTGATATTAGTAATGGGGCGAGTGACTGTTCTCTCATTCCATTTGAGTGCTGTAAGCTGAGTGACTCTTCTTCATCAGCGACACCGACTCGACATGATTCATCCACCAGCTACCTCCCTGAGTGCTGCCATGTGGTCCCTGCCATGAAGAATGTGTGCTGTGAAGATACCTTGGTACCTCTTACAACCGACAACGACAGTGGACGTGCCATCGACAGTCAACCTTGATTCTCGACAATATGGGCCAAGTTTTTCTAACCCTACACTTTCTGTTGTTAGTGATGTTCATGTTTTAAGTGTGGGGATGCTAGCAGTTGGTCTGTCATGTGGTATTAGGTCCGTGTTGCCCAGTCAACCCTACGTGTTAAGGTTTTAAGTGTGGGGACGCATCCCTACACGTCTACATTGCATATCACCCTACATATGCCTCACTTTGATCATGCATGTATACCATGACTTTCTTTTACCCTTCTGGGGTCCCTTCCCCACACAACCGCCCATTGTCCCCCCTCCCTTGGGCCTGTTCCTCCTCCATTTTCATTTTTCCCTTCTTTTGCTATGTTTCCATGTGCACGCCCCCTACGTTCCCCCAAATTCCAATCTCAACTTATAGCCCTGTTTCTCCCTTCGAATTGCCCAATTTTCCTTTTTACCCACCCCTGTTCCAATGCACGGTTTTTGAGTTATTAATTTTTTATGGATTTTGTAAAAATTAGACGGTTTTCCATGTGAACACGTCTTGCTTGCTTCGGAACAGTGATCTGACATCATAGCCCTGTCCTCCCCTTCTTCCCTGACATTTTTCCTTTTTACTCCGTGTCCTTCCGATGCACGGTTTGTCCAATGTTAAATTTTGCGGTTTTTCGAGACCTTTTCGTGTGTCTTTTTGACATTTTTCCATGTGAACCTACCTTATTTGCATCGGAATTCCAATTTGACTTGACAACCGTGTCCACCGCGCCTTTCCCTACATTTTTCCTTTTTTCTCCCCATTCTGACTTTGGATTTATTATTATTAATTTTTAAAAGTGTTTTTGAGTGTCTTTTTGGTGTTTTTTGCATGTGAACGCCTCCGAACTCTATCGGAATTGCGTTTTAACATGACAGCCCTGCGCAACCCCTTCCCTCGCACATTTTTTGTTTTTACTGTCCTCTGTTCCGGTGGCTCGATCTTTTGTTATTAATTTTTGATCTCGTTTTCGTGTGTCCTTTTTATGTTTTTCCCATGTGAATGCATCCTATTTCGGTCGCAACTGTGTTTTGACAAGATAGGGTTGTCGGGCACGTTCTTCTGTACATTTTTCCTTTTTTCCGCACTTCGTTCCGATGCACGGATCTTCCGATATTAATTTTCGTTTGCGTTTTTGCACCCGTTTTTTGTGTTTTTTGCATGTGAACGCCCTGTTTTTCCCCCAGAACCCCCATTGCGCTTTTTCCCCTTGCCGTCCTGCACACTTTTTGTTTTTATGTCATTTCGTTTCGATGCCCGAATTGTGAAATATTAAATTTTCCTTGTTTATATGTGTTTCGCGCTACTCGTCCCGCGCGTAAACGCGCCCGTTTTCAATTTTACGCGTCTCAACACGCCCCGGTCGCGTACACGCACCCCGTGCCAACGTCTCGACGCCATTCCAATTCCGCCACGGCAAATTTCTTTACCCCGCCCCGCGCACGCGCACGAGACAGGGGCACACCTTCCGTCTTTTTCTTTATTTCTTACTTTATTAATTAATTTCTTTATTAATTCATTTAAACATTTATTACCCCCCCCCCCCCCCCCCCCCCCCCCCCCCCCCCCCCCGCGTCCCAACCAAACCACCCCCCCTCTCTCTCTCTGGTTCTTGATCTTTTTTTTTCTCTCCTCCCCCTCCCTCTCTCTCCCTGTAACCTCCACCTTCTCTCCCCTCCTTCTGTTCCTCCTTCTCCCTCCTCCCTCCTCCTCCTCTTCTCCTCCCTTCCTCCTCCTCCTCTTCCTCCTCCTCTTCTCCTCCCTCCCTCCCCCCTCCACCCTGCTGCTCGTTGCACCGCCACCTGGGCGTTCCCGCCGCCGCCGAGAGTGCCCTCGCCGTTGGTCTCGCCGCTGGTCCCACCACAAACGCCCTTCCCGCCCTTCGCCGCCCCCCGTGAGGACGTCAACCACACCTGTTGGTGATGCCTCCTGCCGACGCCCTGCCTGTTTCGGCCCCTACCACCTGACGCCCTGCCCGTTTCGGTCGCCCTGCCGGTGTCGCCTTTGCCTCGGCCTGCACCTGGCCCCGCCTGCCTGGAGCGCCCGCTGACGCCGCCTCCAGCCCGCTGATGCCCGCCGTCCTATGGACGCCGCCACTAGGCCAGTGCAGCCGCCCGCTGCTTGGGCCCAACCTCTCCGCCGCCGCTGTCGACGTTCGCCGCCGCCGGGTAGTCAGGCCGCCGCCTGTCTCCTCCTCTCCTTCTTTTGTCTCTCACCACCCACCGTTCCCTCCCACCTCCTCCCCCTCCCGGCGTCTCCCTCACAACCCCCCTCCCAACCAAACCACCCTTTCCCCTAACCAAACCACCCTTCCCCCTAACCAAACTACCCTTCCCACCAATCACCACCATTCACCCCAAAACACACACCCCCCTTAGCCCCCCATTCACCCCAAAACACACACCCCCCTTAACCCCCCATTCATACATACACACACCCTCCCACATAAACCCCCCCTTCCCATCTACACACGCCCCCCCTTTTAGCACACCCTTTACACACCACTAACCCCCCACCCTCACTACCCCTAATTCCCCCCATTACCCTCACCTTAAACCCCCATACCCACCACAACCATACCCCTATTCCCCGCATTCCCATAAACCTCCTATCCCCCCCATTTACACCCAATCCCCCTTACCCCGATCCCACCCTCCGCCCCCGTTGGCTTCACCCCACCCTCCCCAGCCGTGCCGCTCGCATGTGTGGATTTGCATGTGCGTTGTTCGTGCAGGAGAGTCTTTTACTGGTCGTTCACGCGCGGGGACGCGCGTTCTGCCTTGTCCGTGCAGTGGTGTGCTGAAGCCCGCCGTTCACACGCAGTCCTTATCAGCTGTTCACACGCAGCCGAGTACTGCCCTTTTAATTTAAAATCCTGAAAAACCTTAAAAACACATTTAAAAATTCAAAAATTCCTTAAAAATCAATTACAAATTAAAAAAATTCCTAAAAAATTCCCAATATTTGTGCAAACCATTAACATATTTTTCCAAACTAAAATATTTAAAAAAATTTACAAAAAAAAAATTCGAAAATTGAAATTCTTTTTCAAAACCATGAAAAAAATGAAAAAATTTCTTAAAAATTCATAAAAATGTCGAAATAATGTTAGAAAAATTTCTGAAAATTCTACAAATTCTTTTGTACATTTTGCCAATATTTTCTCATTGAAAATGCTTTCCTTAATTGGCAAAAGTATTAATTGGAGCAAAAACTCTAATTAAAAAATAAATAAATAAAGTTCAATGAAAAAATCATTTTTAATCCCACAAATGAGCTGAAAAAATGAATTAAATCCGATTACCTTTTTTACACTTGATGCTCATGATTGGTTTTGCTGAAATTTCATGTCCACATCATTTTTTTAAAAAAAACAAACAAACAAACAATACAATCAAACCAAACTAAAAAAAAGAAACAAAAACAACCCACAAAACCAAACAATCATAATCTTAAATCCCAATCAATCCAAGCCCCTAACATCTCCATTTTTTTTTCTTTGGACACACGTCGCCTTTGTTTTATTATTTCTTTTTGGTTAATGTGTTAGTTGTTTTTCCGTTTTCCTGTACGACAGGACGACTAGTATTAGTCGGCCTTTTGTCAGTTTTGTGGATTATCGATGGATTGCGTCTCTCCCTTTTCGATGCCGTCGTCTCAGACTTTGCAGACAGACCCACACATTGCCAGTTTTTTTTCTCTTTTTCCCTCTCTCACTTTGCACCATAACACACATTTAAATTGTAATTAAAATCAATTGACCGTTGCATATACACAAAATTACCAGACTGCACTTCATAAAATTGTAATAAAACAAACCCGAACGTTAATTGTAAAAGGAACCCCGCTGTTGCACGAGCACCTTTGCACCATAACCCACTTAATTTTTGTAAATTAAAACCCATTCACCAATGCATACGCACACGCGTTACAGACACCTTTAACTTGTAATAAAATGAACCCCCCGAAGTCACGCATGCATGCACTCAAGTGCCACAGATCATGTAATTATAACAATGAACTGCATTAGTAGAGACCCATTCAAGTAAAGTCGTGTCAAGTCTGAGCGGGGATGGGTTACGTTTCCAACTCACCATGCATTAACGGATTAAATATTAATAATGAACTATGCTTAATTGATTATTTAAACACAATGAGTCGTTAGTTTCACCCATCCACTTCACCGCACTGTAGGACGCTGAACGTTTACGGGGATTGGGCTTTCTTGGTCAAAGATGTCGGTTATATCTGTTCATGTCTATTTTACTAGTTCGAGTCTATGATTCTATTTGGATTCTGGTCAATGTCTGGGTTACGGTATGTGTGACACTTTTGTTTTATTTTGTGTGCTTGATTATAGGGTTTTGGGTGCCTGTTTGTACTGCATATTCACCAAGCTTTCGGTCGCATATGTGCGTAGGTCATGTCGAATTTTCGATAGGATGTGGTTTGCTTGGGGTGGTTTAGTCCAGTCAGTCTTGTCCTAAATCTTTCTCCTGTCGATGGTCTCAGTGGTGGTTTTGTTTGTGGGTTTTGCAGGTTTTCTCTTTGATTCCTGGTTTGTGTGTGTGGTTTTTGCTATAGTCTGAATGGCATCATCATCTTCTTCTTCCCCTCCGATTGTGGTACAGCATGTTCCCCTCGCAGTCCGTGATTATTCTCTCCTTCTAGAGGCGGATTGCATTCGACGTGCAGGCCTCAAACCATTTGTTGCCCTCACATTGCCGTCGGTAGATGAGAAGCTTTGTTACTCCTTCTTGGCTTCTTGTAAAAACTAGTCTGGCCTGGTTTATAACTGTACCTTCTGCTTATCTACAGCTAATATCCATGAAGCGCTGTGCTTTCCCCTTTCTGCTTCCTTTGTGCCTAGCGGTAACCAGTTACTTACTGCTGAAGAGATAGTTACTCTCTTGAAGAAGGAAACTTCTACCCCCTTGCTTCCAATCAACTTATTAACAGTTCAGGGGTCTTTATTGCTCCTATCTCTTCTCCAGTATGGAAGCAGTTATGTCAGTTCCTCCAGGACCGATTTATGATGAGTAAGTCAGCTTCTAAGTATCTTTCCAAGGAACTGTTCACAGCTTCTGTGAAGATCCTAGAAGGTGCTAGGTTCAACTGGGCAAGCTTCTTACTCTCCAAGATGGATCAACATTTCCAGCGTGTACGGAAGGGTCAGATCATTAATGTTTCCTATGGTGCTTTCTTACATCGCATTATCACTTTTGCACCTCCTCTTGGTGGTGTGTCAGTGCTTGATTCTGTTCCTTTACCACCGCAGCCTTCCCCATCAATCCCTTCCCCTCCACCTATGCAACCAAATTCAAAAGATGAGGAGTCCCTTGTTATATTTTCTCGCAAGAAACGCCTTCGTACAAAGGGTCCTTCCAGCCCTCTTGTACTTGCTTCCCCTGTACCAGCACCTGTTCCTGCTGTGTCTGGTAGTGCCCTTCCTTCTTTCCTCTCCTGTCCTAATTTATTTTCAGCCCAAAAGGAAGGACAAATTGATCAGCAGATGCCTTCATCCTTACATAATATATTATCTGGACCTATGCTTTCACAGCTAGTTTCAAATGTCCAGTCCACTCTGGAAACCTCCCTTACCTCTTGTCTTTAGACAATGTATACCAGTGTTTATACTTCCTTGCAAGACAAGGTGGATTCTTTGACTAGTCAGTTGACTAAGGCACTGGAGGATTTGTCTGCAGAAAGGGCTACACTCGGTGATATTAATACTCAAATGACTGCTGCCACATCCTTAATGGATTCCCAAAAGGCAACTATCCAAGAGTTAGAATCTAAGGTTGCTAAGTTGGAAGAGGAGAATGCATCCTTGCAGCTTGAGAAAAATTCTTTCCTTGAGGAAATGGTCATTTTGGCTAGTAAACTTGGCACTAGTGAAGGTCAGTTGCAACACTTTCAGGCAACTGTAGAGTCCCAATAGAAAGTTATTGAAGAACTTAACCAAAAAGTGACTGTTCTTTCTGTTCCTCCTCCAACTCCTATTGTCTCTTCAGTCATATCTTCCAAAGGAGAGCTTGATCAGTTACACTGGTGCGTAGATCGGATGTTGTACGCTCGCGTAGTGAATGCCGGAAGGTCCCCAAGAACAAAAGAACTCTACTTTTTGCACAAAACTCAAGGTAAAAAGCGTGCATGACATGAACAAGACACCAATTGGGTGCAATCTCCCCACATGCCTTGTGTGAGCGCTCCACAAAGCATGTATTTTATGTGTTAATCCTCTTCAAGCTCAAATAATAGCCCAAATTACAAAATAGCACGCTTTTGGCTTTTGAGTTTGCGTTAGCAAAAAATAGAAATAAAGCTAATGGGCGGGTGCCCAAAGATTCAGGCGTTCCCAATACAATGTCCAAATACAAATATCATAATCGTGTGCCCATGCGCATACAAAATAATAAATAAATATCCAACGCCTCAATAAATAGGTGCGACAAAATATAGGCGCCATGCCTAAGATATTAGCCCATCAAAATATAAGTGATAACTCGAATATACGCTATCCTCCAATGCTTTCCTCTGCCACTGCTGCTATCTCTACACATCAACTGAAGCATTCACAATCGTTAGTAAAATAATACAATTAAATTGACAAAAGTGAATACCTAGCAGTCTTCAGCTACATAAATAAATCAACTGGTTAGAAATCAATCCTAGCCTTAATTAATTATGAGTGCGCACTCTAAACTCATAAATGTTTATTAATTTAATATGTATTTTGCGGAATCACCCATGTACACACTAAATTAATGAAACGCCCGAAAAGGATAGGCATCCCCATCAACTTCTCACACAAAGAATCCACTTTGTGTATGAGCCTCGGTCAACAAAGTTTACGGAATCCACCGTAAAACCTCACGGAATCCACCGTGGCACAGAATCTACCGTGAAATATGCCTCCTGGCATCATACCCCCGGGGTGGGATAGCAATTGTCCTCAATTGCTATTAGCTCAATGTGGAGCTAACAGAGTGGGTAAAGCATTTAATTCTCTAGCGTGCATCCATTGGGCTTCCTCTACAGGATGGTTTTTTAACTTGACTAAATATCTAGAATATCTTCGGCTAGTTCTAGTGGTTATAATCAAGTATTTCAGTCTCTTCATCTAACAAAAGTGGGTTTTCGTAAATAGGGTGTACAGGTAATTGGCCTCTAAAGGGTCGTAATAAACTAATGTGAAATGTGTTGTGAATTTTCCAGTGAGGTGGTAATTCTAACTTGAATGCATTGTCATTGATTTTGTGAACGATCTTAAATGGTCCATAGAATCTAGGTGCTAATTTTACAACTGGGTGTTTATCTACACTTTGTAATCTACGTTTTTCTATTCTCAACCAAACATAGTCATCAACTTTGAAATTCATTGCTTGTCTTTTCTTATTGGCTTGTTTGGTATATGATTGCTGGGCTCTGGCAATCATGTCTTTAACCTCATAAAAAATAGTAGCGTGTATAGTAGCAATATCATCAGCACTCTGAATTCTATTTGATAAAGATGCAACAGGTGTAGACAATCTATAACCATAAATCACTTCAAATAGTGCTTTCTTTGTAGATGTGTGTGGTGTATTGTTATATGCAAACTGTAGTAAATGCAAATGTATGTCCCATGTCTGTGGTTTAGAAATAGTGTAAGCACGTAAAAGATCTAAAATAGTACTGTTAATGGCTTCTGTTTGTCCATTAGTTTCAGGATGAAATGCAGATGAAAAATCAATCTTTGTTCCTAGGTTAGCAAACAAAGTAATCCAAAAGTTGTTACAAAATCTAGAATCATGATAAAAAATAATAACTTTTGGTAATCCATGATTAGTGAAAACAGCTTTCAAAAACAATTGTGCTGCCTGAGATGTTGTTAAAGTTTTCTTACATGGAATGAAATATGTTTGTTTACTAAACCTGTCTTTTACAGTCCAAATCATATCATGGTTAGCTTTAGTATTAGGTAAACCAGTAATAAAATCCATAGAAATCTGTTCCCATGGTCTTGATGGAATAGATAAAGGCATAAGTAATCCATACTGTTTACCATGATGTCTCTTAACTCTTTGACAAATCAGACATTCAGAAACAAAGTTAGATACATCAGTGTCCATATGTGGCCAATAAAAATCTTCAGTCAATGTATGCAAAGTAGATATGATACCTCTATGACCTTGATATGGAGGACAATGAATCTCATTCAAAACAAAAGATCTGAATGGAACTGTAATACATAATCTCTTTTCATAAAACATGAATCCATCATTATAAGACATTGAATCAATAGGAATCTAGTTATTTCCAACTAATTTATTCCAATCAGCATGAAAAGTAATGTCTTGATGATAAGTATCTTTCATAGGAGTTAAAGAATCAAATGATATAACAGAGATATTATGAATGGTCGGTCTTCTACTTAATGCATCGGCCACTACATTTTCTTTACCTGGTTGATATTGAATAATGGGATGAAAACTCTGAATAAAAGCTGCACATTTGATATGTCGGTCAGATATTTGAGGTTGACTAAGTAAATGTCTAATACTTTGTTGATCAGTCTGAATCATAAACTCAGAACCCATTAAATAATGCTTCCATTGTCTTAAAGCTTGTACCACAGCTAATAATTCTTTATCATATGTGGAATATTTAAGTTTGGAGGGTTTCAGTTTACAACTAGAATAGGCTATGGGATGATTATCTTGCATAAGTACGGCTCCTATTCCAGATCTGCTAGCATCAGTAACTACTAAAAAGAATGGTCTATTAAAATCAGGTAGTTGTAATACAGGAGCATGGGTTAATGCATGTTTCAATAAATCAAAGGATTTCTGTTGATTGTTAGACCAATGATAAACAATACCTTTCTTTAAAAGTTTAGTCAAAGGCAAAGCAAGTAATGAAAAATTTCGCACAAATTTCCTGTAAAAACTAGCAAGACCTAGAAAAGAACGTAACTCATGCACATTTTTAGGTATAGGCTAGTTCAATATTGCTTCTATCTTCTTAGGGTCAACCTTAATACCATCTGATGACACGATATGACCTAAATATTCAATTTCTGTTTGAAAGAACTCACTCTTTTCCGGATTAGCATACAATTGATTATCTTTCAACAACTTGAAAACCAAGGACAGATGTTCATAATGGTCTTTCTCATTTTTACTAAAGACCAAGATATCATCAAAGAATACAATAACACAATGCTGATATTTCAAAAATATATGATTCATCATTCTACTAAATGTAGCAGGTGCATTAGTCAATCCAAAAGGCATCACTAAAAATTCATAATGACCAAATTGTGTTCTAAATGCAGTCTTGAATATGTTAGACTTATCTAATCTCACCTGCTGATAACCAGATTTAAGATCTATTTTACTAAATATGGCAGAACCTTGTAGTTTATCCATAAGATTATCGACTCTAGGAATTGGATATCTATTCTTTATAGTAATTTTATTTAGAGCATGATAGTCGATGCACATACGATAAGTATTATTATTCTTCTTTACCAAAAAACAGGTGCACCAAATGGAGAACTACTAGGTCTAATCAATCCTCTATTTAGTAATTCCTCAACTTGATTTTGAATTTCTTTTTGCTCTATCTAGTTATGCCTATATGGTGCTTTACAAGGTGGTTGTGTACCAGGAATTAAATCTATTATGTGGTCTTCAGGACATGAAGGAGGTAATCCAGGTGGTAGATCTTCTGCAAAACAGTCTTTAAATTGTGCAAGAAATTCTTTATGCCTAGGGTGCATATGTTTTTCTTTAGCTTGCAGTTCATTCACCCAAATGAGATAAGATTTACTACTTTTGCGTAATGCACGTTTGGCTTGAGTATGAGTAAGTAGTGGAAAAGCATTAGATACATGCATACCATAAATGTAATATGTTTTCCTTGAAAATGAATATTAATTGAATTCATGGAATAATCTATATCAGGATTATTCTGATGTCTCCAAGGCATACCTAAAATAATATCACTGGACTATAATGGTATAACTAGAAAATTCATTCTTTCAGTGTATTCACCAATTTGAATTTCCAGATCATGCACCTCTTGTGTTCCATTATACCTTGTGCCTAAGAATGCTGCTTTAATGCGATAATGTGTAGGAACAGTTTGTAATTTCAATTCTTTCACTAACTTTGCAGAAATAAAATCATGTGTATTACCATCATCATGCAAAATGATCTTTTCTTTTCCATGCACTAAACATTTCATTGTCAATAAAGAATGTGGAGTTGGCATACCTGGTAAAGTATCCGAAGGAGTAGTAATGTCATCTTCATCTTCTGTAAAGTCAGGCATTTCTTCATGTTCTTCATCTTCCATTGCTCCAAGATAGTTGATATGGACAGGTAGCTTCTTCGATTGGCAATTGGCTGCTAGATGTCCAGGTTGATGGCATTTGTAACACACTATAGGTTTGGCTTTAGATACATTGTTTACAATGGCAGGAAGTCTAGGAATATTAGGATTTGGACGTGAAGTTGGCTTAGGGTTTTGATTGGTATTTGATGGCAAAGCAGGTGGTTTTGTCCAAGACTTATGGAAAGATGTTGAAGGAAATCAACCTTGATTGAATCTTCTAAAATTTGAATTGAATTGCTTAGTACCATAGTTACCATTTGTTTGAAATTGTTGTGGATGCTTGTCTCTTCCTCGAAGCTTGTCTTCAGTGTCATGAGCTAAAGATATTGCATCTTCAAGAGTTGCAAGCTTGAACATATTGACTTCAACATAGTAATACCCAAGTAATCCAGACATATACTTGCACTTGTGAGTCGCTTCAGGTACGTCTTCAAGCATGCGTAACTAAAGTAACACATTCCAAAAGCGTTCGGTGTACTGAGGAATAGGCTCACGATCTCTTTGGTGAAGAAGGTCCCATTGCTTTATGGCCTTTTCATGGAATTGTGGAGGAAGGAAATTTTGCATAAACTTCTTCTTGAAACTCTCCCAGGTAGTGGGACAATCAATGCTCTTACGAACCACAGTCCACCAAAGAGATGCTCTATCCACTAAATGATTAGTGACACACTTGATTTTATCTTTTTCAGCGTATGTTTCCTCATGAAAGTAATCATCAAACTGACTGATGAATGCAAGAACAGTTTTTCTATCTCGATTGCCATTGAAAGTATGGAATTTGAAATTTCTTTTACTTATCTTTGTTTCTTTGCGGATGGATTGAGCTTCGAGAGTCGCGTCGATGGTATGTTGGATAAGATCTTCAGATTGTGGTTCCTCTTTATTGGTAGTCGATCTTTGTAAATTGGCCAATTGAACTTGCAATGCTTGCCGGGCTCGTCGTTCTTCGTCCAACTGCATCATAATTAAATCCAACTTTTGCTCCACTGTAGGTTCAGGAAGATCGCCTTCAGCCATCAAATCATCCATATTTTGTTCTATCATCCTGCAAAACTTCAAAAGACCTCACACTCTCAAAATCCAATTAGTGGGATGAGCGTAGCTCAAGATCAGGTATACGAGGCTTATATATTTGTATGTGGCTTTCACAGTCTTCGTCTTTGGCAATTACGGGATTTGAAATCTTTGAAAATTCTGCATTTTGACCTTCTGTGTGTGCTGAAACTGGTTCAACAGGTCTGCGTATGCGAACACAACCTTCCAGGAAACAACTTTGCAGTTCGGTACTTCTGCGCAGGAACAGTCCTTATAGGAGTTTTGAACACAAGTTAGTTCTGACTTCAGGTGACTTGCCAGACTTGTAGAGTAAGTAAATTTTGACTTGCAAAATTTGAACTTGTAGACTTTGAAGAATTAAGAAGACTTGGAAAACTTGTAAGACTTAGGAGCTTTAGGACTAAATTGGATTTTCCAGGATGTCAGGATGTTGGCGACGATTTCGACGGCATCGAAAACATACTCTCGCCACAGTCGCGTTAATTCAAAGAGTTAAGCTTTTAAATAAGCTTATTACTAAGCTTACTAAGCTTAGAATTAAAGCTTTTAAACTTTTTTTTTCTTAGCTATGGAGACATATCTCTGTTTGAAGACGACTTGGACAAGAGGATGTAGGAGTGGTCCTGCGCCGTTACAGGCCGGTCCTTCGCGATCAGAGGCTGTAAACAAAGGTTCTTGATCGCCAGGAATCCACCCGTATCTACCGTTCGCGATGAGATTGACCGTAGATCTCGATCATTCTAGGAGCTCCACCTTCGCACAAGATGGGTAGCGATTGGAAGCTCTCGATCTCAGCTTCGCTCTGATACCACTAGTGCGCAGATCGGATGCTGTACGCTCGCGTAGTGAATGCCGGAAGGTCCCCAAGAACAAAAGAACTCTACTTTTTGCACAAAACTCAAGGTAAAAAGCATGCACGACATGAACAAGACACCAATTGGGTGCAATCTCCCCCCATGCCTTGTGTGAGCGCTCCACAAAGCATGTATTTTATGTATTAATCCTCTTCAAGCTCAAATAATAGCCCAAATTACAAAATAGCATGCTTTTGGCTTTTGAGTTTGCTTTAGCACAAAATAGAAATAAAGCTAAGTCAGGCATTCCTAATACAATGTCCAAATACAAATATCATAATCGTGCGTCCATGCGCATACAAAATAATAAATAAATATCCAATGCCTCAATAAATAGGCACGACAAAATATAGACGCCATGCCTAAGGTATGAACCCATCAAAATATAAGTGGTAACTCGAATACACGCTATCCTCCAATGCTTTCCTCCGCCACTGCTGCTATCTCTACACATCAACTGAAGCATTCACAATCGTTAGTAAAATAATACAATTAAACCGACAAAAGTGAATACCTAGCTGTCTTCAGCTACATAAATAAATCAATTGGTTAGAAATCAATCCTAACCTTAATTTATTACGAGTGCGCACTCTAAACTCATAAACATTTATTAATTTAATATGTATTTTGCGGAATCACCCACTATGGAATCACCCATGTACACACTAAATTAATGAAACGCCCGAAAAGGATAGGCGTCCCCATCAACTTCTCACACAAAGAATCCACTTTGTGTATGAGCCCCGGTCAACAAAGTTTACGGAATCCACTGTAAAACCTCACGGAATCCACCGTGGCACAGAATCCACCGTGAAATATGCCTCCTGGCATCATGCACCATAAAGCTAAATTATGTGATGGGTTCTCTGCTAAAGTGGAACGCCTTCAACAGAGAATGAACTGTTTGCAGGAAGATTTTACCCGCTATGCTGAATTGGTGTCACCTCCTCCATCCTTTTGGATCAAATATAATCAGCAGAGGTTTGCCCTGTACATCTCCTTAAGCAATGTGGATTTGCCTCCCAGAGGATGGGTGGTCAAATCTTTGGTCTGCGGGTCTCTTCAGAGCAGTTTTTGATAGATTTGTCGATGAGTTGGTTTCCCATGAGGTTCAGTTATTATCTTTCATGTATCTTGTCAGACATCTGCAAATTCCTGATGAAGAGGACTTGAATGTTTATGTGGGGGATGTCATCTTACAAGCAGTCATGTATGTGCACTCAGTTGAGCTCCTGCTAACTAGCAGATAGTTTGAAGTATTATCATGAGCAGACGTCTTGGTGTAAGGGACATGCTTGGCATCCACCTTTGGAGGCTGATGCTTTGGAACCTTGTCATCTTCGGAGTGTTTTCCATAAATCTGATATCTAGCCATTACAATCTCAGTTGTTGAGCTTTATTGCTGATCATCCGTTATTTACTTATTCCTTTTTTCAGAACCTTAATTTCTGTTGTTCTATCTATCCTTTGGATCTTGGTGATCTCCTTTCTTATTCTCTTATGGCGTATCGTTTCCCTTTTTATATTTCCCTTCTTTCCTCAAGTCCTGATACCATTCTGCTTTTATCTTTTACCCCTTCTCGATTTCCTCATATCCCTGTTTTTACTACATGTCCTTTTATTCCTGATCCTACATCATCACCTACCCCTTCTGAACCTCC
Source organism: Lygodium microphyllum (assembly GCF_053477565.2). Taxonomy (NCBI): domain Eukaryota; kingdom Viridiplantae; phylum Streptophyta; class Polypodiopsida; order Schizaeales; family Lygodiaceae; genus Lygodium; species Lygodium microphyllum. The sequence goes on from NC_141160.1 coordinate 89,287,604, forward strand.
ACCTTCTGTTTCTCCTATTCCTTCTGTTTTCTCAGTGGATTCCCTTCGTACCTTTTTGTTGAATTCTCCATCTTTGCCATCTTCCTTATCCCTTCATTTGCCTTCCTTTTATGATTTATCTTATCCTCCTTTACAATGTTCTCCTCTTATTCCATTGCCCCCTTCATCTGATTATATCAATCTTCCTCCCCAGTCAGTGATGGATACTCCAGGATATGACAGTGATATACTCCGTCGAAGACAATGGACGCTACATGATTGTGTGATAGGACCGGTATTTAACTGGCCTTTCATTCCAGGGTCTTGGGATACATCTGCAGCATGTTTGAACTCTTACCTTCATTTTGCCAAAGTGCATGTTACTTCTGAGGATACCACTGTTCGCCTTGCAGCTCATTTTTGTTGGTATCTTGCTTTCATGCATCAGTAGTCAAAGCTGCATACTCGAAAGAGTATCCCTCAGTTTCTCATTAATCCAAATGTAGATGTGACTGTTGCTCAGATGGATGTTCTGTACTACTTTGCACAGGCCTTCCCTACCAGGTTCCTCATCTTACTGGAAAGGATTTGTTGCTTACAGTTCCTCCATAATGTGCCTCAGCATTTTGTTGATGAGAGTAAAGCTTTGGAACGTTTAAAGCTTAGTATGTAGTTTAAGAAGAAATACCTTCATCCTACTTAGCAATGGAGCTTTTTCCTCATTGTATCATTCCTCCCTTATTAATGGAAAATTTCTTTTTGCTCTCCAATTTTTGGGGATCCATGCCATTCAGACTATATTTGTATATGGGTATTTTTTGTATTGGGTGATGTTTTTTTCAATTGTGTGGAGCTGATGAAAATGAAGCTGTGAAGATTGATGCACTTGGTTATCACATTGTTGCAGTTGCAGATTTGGATGCATAACTCTTATATCCTTTAATAGTTTGAGTTATTTTGGTTTATAATATTCGAATGGTTTTTTTTTTGTGTTATTGGTTTTCCTTTCATATGTGTTTCAGATCCAGGTTATGAAGCTAATATGTTGGGGTCGTGATCAAAGTGGGTGATTTATGCTGAATTGAAGATTCTTTTTAGCAGATCATAGAGTTTTTATTCTTCCATTTTCCTGAGGTCGCGAGGACGCTTCCTTATTAAGTGTGGGGATATGTTGAGTGTGGAAATGATTGGTTTTTGGGCTGATTTTTTGTTGTTTTTGTTGTTGAATGGTTGTTTTTGGTGGTTGATTGTTTGAGTTTGAAGATGTTTTGAAGTGTTTGGAGTGGTTTGAGTATGTTTGAAAGGGTTTATGTTGGTTTTTGATGAAATATGTTGTTCTGAAGAGTTCTGTAATTCTCTCTGTATGGTTCTGTAAGGCCTGATTTTGTTCTGTTTTGTTCTATTTTGATTTTGTTTTGGTAGTTAAGATGGTTGAATGGATGTTTTGAGAGATGATTGAAGTTGTGTGAAAAGGTTTATGAGAGATTGAATTGGTTTTGTTTTGGTTTTTATGATTTTTATGGGTTTTGTTGATCTTCTGTAAAGTTATGTCGCTTCTGTGCTTCTGTAGCTCTGTAGTCATGTTGCTCTGTTGTTCTGAGATTCTGTTTTGTTCGTTTCTGTTGAGTGTTATGATGGATGTGTGGATGTTTTGGGAAGTTTTCTTGTCTTAGGAAAAGGATGAATGGAAGCTCTATCGAAGTTAATTGAAGTGAAGAAGATTTACAGAAGATTTACAGAAGGTTACAGAGGACAGTAACAGAAGACAGATCTCACAGGACACTATGAAGTCTTTGTTGCCCCTTCATATCTGACATACCTTTTGGGAGGTGTATCCACGACCTAATGAGGATTATTGTGAGTGATAATTGAGTATTGTAGTGAGGATATGATGTAGTATTGAGAGCATACTATTGTGAGAGAGATCATATGCAAGAGATAGTTGATTCTATGTGAAACATTGTATCTTTTTATGAGGGAGAAGACTATGAAAACAATAAAGATGAATACTATGTGATTTCTGTCCATCAAAAGTTGTGTTCTCTTTGTCTATTAATGAATAATATGAAGAACATGATCAAGTTTGTTAAAGATAAATCCGTGGGAGATATCTACTATGATGCTACGTGAAGAATTGCTGTTTTCTTTGTTTTGATGATCAAAAGAATGAAATAAAAGTTTGTTGATGTTACAAGATAGATTTTCTTGCAAGAGAATTCCCTTTTCCTTGGTGTTCCTCTTGGGGCTCCATTTACTAATACTCACAACCAAGACAATCATTGGCTCAAATCACACAATTACACCCCTTTGATTCAATATATCTGTGTTCTTTTTTACCTAGTTGGATCTTGTCTCTTTCTCTTGATTTCAATCATGATAGACCCTAATCAACCCCGAATTTGCATGTAATCTTAGCTTTTAATCTACCTCTAATCAGCATCCAATCTTATCTTTTGTTCTATCCAAAATATTCTCTCTCTCTCTCTCTCTCTCAAGAAGAATTGATCAAAGATATTTAAACACATTTATACAGAAGCTTGGCTAGTGGAGAACAATAACATCATCTTATCTTCTACCCTAATTTACTTTGTGTCACTCTATTACTTATTTTCTTAGTTCATCCCATAGACATATTGTAGAACTTGACCATAGCAATCTGAACCCTACATATATCCAATACAAAGTTGTTGGATGCATTCAATACAAATAAAAATTCTTTGGAACCATACTTCAATATGTGTGTATTTTTCAAATGCGTTGGCTCACTAAAGCTTTCTCATTTAGTTTTTTTCGAGCCTTCTTCATGTGAAATGATTTTGGCAGAAGAATTACTTGCTTAGTAAGCAATCTCCCTCTTCAGTACTATGCTATAAGATATCTTCCTCTTCAATATTCTATATTGCAAGCAATCAAGTGATAATGGAGGTATCTTTATTTTTTTAATCTCTGTGATGTTATTATTCTTCATAGTTTTTTTTAAATCCTTAAGTGTCAATTGAGAGAGAGAGAGAGAGAGAGAGAGAGAGAGAGAGAGAGAGAGAGAGAGAGAGAGAGAGAGAGAGAGAGAGAGAGAGAGAGAGAGAGAGAAGGGAGGGGGAGAAGAGAGAGGACTTGAAGCACATGGTCCATACTTTGCAAATCAAGGAAGTTTGGCAGTATGGTCAACTCAAGGGGTGATGTAGCAGGATGTCTATTCATCCTCTAGATAATTAGACTTGTACTTAGAACTTGCCAAACTTGTTCTAAGGAGTGGCAAATCTATTTTGTGATTTAAACACAAAATCATGCGACGTTGCAACTTGTTGCATGAGACAACTGTTGCGCCTAACTTGTGGGATTATTTCTCCCATCACACGGTATTCCCGAGTCAAGAATACTTTGGTCAAGATGTAGGGTTTGGGAGTCCTATTGACCCTATCCAAACCTTAACCCTGCTAGGCCGATAGTCATTTTGGCCTTAGGGTTTCCAAATTCATATGGAAGTCTAGTATTTGGCCAATTGATCCTTAGGGTAAGAACCCTATATCGTTCTTGCATGGGCATTTAACTAACCCTAATATTCCGTGAATGTGGGTAGGACCTTTGTTCGGAAATATTAAGTCGGTTTTCCGAGTGCGATACTAGGAAGAATTTTATCGCGGCTTAGCTCTACCTAGCGCATTGAGGTGATCATCATTTGAGTTACACCATTACAAGTGATTTACCTAATTGATCTAATTGTCTTGCTACAATACTTTTCCTAAAAGATGTAAATAATTGCAAGATATAACATTCCATGCAAATATGTGATTCATAGACTTTTTCCTTCTATGCAGCTATAAGTTTTACAATGATCGTTACTTTCCAAACTATAATGATTGACAATTTAGAGCTAACTCATATACACCCTACGTTGATTTACATCAAGAACTATGCCTATAAATCCTTCATTTAATGCATTGAATTCAAGCTTTAATATGAAAATGCATCCTTTCCTAAATACAAACTTCGATAAAAGAACTCCATGCATGAGCGAATGCCATGAGACCATTAATGATTTAAGCTGTCCTTTAGCACTTAACCGACCTAAAATGTAACCATCCTCACATGCAATTTGCAAGTTCATAATTCCTTTCCATGCATTGCAACAATTTGAACATCATTCAATGGGCATCTAAGATCATCCTCTATATGAACCACGACCATGAATTTACTTCATAAGTGCATCATGCGACATAAGCTCTATCCTTCTTAGCACGATATCATCCATGGGAGTGCGAGCAATTCCAATATTCGACATGCACTCAACTTTGTAAATCGAATGAATAAATGCATTTATAACTTCTCTATGAAAATTAAACATACCTAATGCATCCTTTCATGTGGAATTAATTTTTAAGAATTTGGGCATTGAGGTTCGGAGTGTTGTCCACACGTGTGCTCGGGTTGGAAGCTCCCGTGTGTGCGCCTCGCGTCTTTTGCTTGGGGGCCATTAAATCTCGGTTTAGCAACTTCCTCTTGGGTCTCTTATGCATTACGAATCCTCCCTGACCGAGATCTTCTCCTCCGGGCAGGACACAGCCTTTGCAGACTTGGTTTTAAAACCCCGAGAGAGGCATGAGTGAATATGGTCTATGGGAAGCTTTTAAAGAAGCTTCCAAGCCTCTGGAGTAACCAGAGATGACGTGGAGAGAGAAAAAGATGAGGATGAAGAAAATGAAGATGATGATGATGATGGTGTTGATGGTGGGAGCGAGATGATGATGATGACGATGGCAGGGGCGTGGTGCAGTAGGCAATGATGGCGGCAGCTCCCAAGCATGGCGTGGTGGCGTCTTCCATGGCAGCAAACAGCAGCACGTTACCTTCCTCCCTCACTTCCCTCAAGCTTCAAGGGGGAGGTTTTTATAGGCTAAGGTAGGGGGGGGTAGCCTCCAAGTGTCAGGTTGCATGCCGCCTCCCCATGCCCTCCACCACTCCACACAAGTCATGCTCTTCTCACACTCCCTCTCCCCACCATGCATCGGCTGGGGGGGGAAAGGGGGTTAAATTTTTTTGCCAAAATTTAACCATTATCCCCATTTTTTCCCCCTTGAAAGGGGTGTTCTCGTGGGAGCTACGAGTTTTTAGCCACGGTCTTCCATATGCGACTCGGGCTGGAGTTCGTTGATACACGCGGAGTAAGCACTTAGCCCAGGGTTTTTTTGTCGTGGGGAGGTCACTTGAAATTGCCCTTGTGCGGGGTGTGTGGGGTCTAAAATCATTAATATTTTGGGCGGAAATATTATATTATCATCCAAAACACTCTTAAACATTTCCATTAACAACCATACATCACTCTAAATCCATCAAAAATCAATCATTGAGACCTCAAAAACAACAAAAATTCAATATTTTTCCACTCTTAACACACTTTGAAGTAGACTTGTCCGATATAAAGCAATCTTGGAGGAATTGGCATAGTTATTTCCATAAAGGAGAGGTAATATGTGCCATTGATACTCTTGAACTAGTGATAACTTTATGTGCTACCAAAGGAGTACATGTTTCCTTTTGCAACAAGGCAAGGATCTCTGTAGTGGTTAATAATTGATTGCCACTAGACACAAGGAAAGCTACAAAAGGCTGCATGAACAAGGCCTCATTGATAGTAACATGGGATAGACAAAATTAACGGCCATAAACCGGCCATAAACCAAGCCTGATAGCTTCTTGTAAGTCTCTAGGAAAGAATAACAAAGCTTTGCATCCACCCACTGGAGGGAACTTCAAGACCACAAAAAGATGAAGGCCAACCTTTCAAATACATTCAGCATCTAAGAGAAGAGAATAGTCATGAACTGGTAATGGTACATGTTGGATCACAAGTGGGGGAGTGGAAGAAGATGCCATTTAGACCACACTAGAGTATCCACACACACACAAATCTAGGAAAAGAGGAATGATTCTTGCAAAACCCATACATAACATCACTGAGATAGATTATAGGGAAAACAAAAATAACAGCAACAACACATTGGCTAGACTAGACCAAACCTCCCCAAGCATTTCACATCCTATGAAAATTTGGCATAACCTATTCACATATGCTATCGAAAGCTTCATGTGATGCATACATTCAAGCACCTTGCAAACCTCGTAATCAAACACTCAAAAGGAAATAAAATTCCATGTAGTCCGGATCCCAAACACAATACAAAAATCAAGACTAAACCATCATAGACTCCGACCATCACAATAAATATAACAGACAAGATCTTGATCCTTGACCAAGAAAAATCCCCATCCACGTAATGGTATGGCATATACCTATGGTGCGGTGAAGTGGGTGAGTGAAAAGTATACGACTCATTTTATCAGATGATCAATTAATCACAGTTCATTATTAAATTAATCCGTTAATGTATAGTGAGTCGTTTGCGTAGCCCAACCCCAACTTATATTGACTTGATTGGACTAGGGGTCTCTATAATTGCAATTCATTTTTAAAAAAGTTATATGATCTATGGCACAAAGCGCATGCATGCGTGACTTTGGGGGGTTCGTTATTAATTACAAATTACTTGTGTGTATAGCGCATGTGCGCATGCACATGTGAATCGATTTTAATTACCAAATTAAGTGAGTTATGGTGCAATGTGCTCGTGCAACGGTGGGGTTTCTTTTATAAGTTAACAGTTGATTCTTTTTAATTAAAAATTTAGGGTGTGCATTCTATTAATTTTATGGGTGCAATGGTTAGTTGATTTCTAATTACAATTACTTGTGTGTAATGGTGCATGTGAATGAGGGAAGAGAAAAAACCTGGCAGTATGTGGACACTCACAAGGTTTGTCATGCAAGATCCCACTTCTAAACAATCCAAAAAAAAAGGAAAATCCTTGTACACAAACAACAAGGCGATCAAGTGGCAGTCGACCTCCTAGAAGTTATGAAAACCAAATCTAATATAAAAAAGAATGGGGACAAAAGAGAGTTTGGCATTTGGGTAATTATGTGTTGGGTTTTTTTTGGGTTTTTTTGAATGGATTTTCATAAATAAGTTATTATGTGTGGTAAGTTGGGTTTGGTTTTGTTTTTACTTGTTTATTATTTTTTATTCTTTTATAGATTTTGATATTTATTTTATTTTTAAGGCATTAAAAACAACCATTTTTTGGAAATATTTGCAATGGCTTATTGTTGAAGTAAGTAATTTCGAACATGTTTTCTAAATTTTTACATAATTTAAACAAGTCATAATCATAATAAAAATTTAATTATAAATTTCTATTTTTTCACATTTTTATGAAATTTATATGCCATTTTGAAGTTTTGTGAATTTTGTCCTTTGTTTTTATATTACTTTTCTAAAATTTTATTGATATTTCTCATTAATACGAAATACTCCAAGTTTTTTTTAGAAAATTTTAGATTTTTTCTATGATTTTTAAGTTATTTTTTAAATTTTATTTGATTTTTAATGGATTTTAGACAATTTTTAAAATAGGTGGATGTGCATGTGTGTGTGTATATATATAGATATATAGATAGATATATAGGCGTGTGTTGTGTGTAGGTGTGTTTATTGGGGATCGAAATGGAGTGCAAAAAAAATGAAAAATCTCAGGGGAAACTTGTGGGATAGGGCTATTGGGTTAAAATGCAATTCTGATGGAGTTAAAGGGCATTCACATTGGAAAAATAGGAAAAAGGAGTATAAAAACTCACGAAAACTTTAATAAAATAAAATCAATAGGCTGAAACAGAATGGAGAAAAAGAAAAATGGTGCAAGGGAGTGCACCGAGCAAGTCAGACAATGTTGTCTATTCATAATTGAATTCCAAGGTGTCTAGGGCAGGTTCACATGGAGAAAGAGTAAAAAACACATGCAAGAATACCCAAAAATACGGAAAATTTAATAACAGACAACCCGTACATCGGAATGATAGGCAGTAAAATGGAAAAATGTCAAGGGGAATGTATAGATCAAGGGGGCTATATCATCAGATCACTGTTCCAAAGTGAGAAAGATGCATTCGCATGGAAATACATTAAATGGAAAAAAAATTCTTTTAAAAATTAATAACTCAGGATCCATGGCTCAGAATTGAGGGCAGTAAAAAGAAAAAGTGGCGAGTTCAGAGAGACGAATATGGCTATAAGGTCTAATTTTTAGTTCGGTGAATGTAGGATGCGTTCACATGAAAAAGTAGTAAAATAAAGGATAAAGACAAACAAACAAGGAACAACCCCAAGACGAGGTGAAAAGAGGATGAGTGGGTGGGAAGGGACCCCATCAAGGAAAAATTAGGACATTGTATGCTTGAGTCGTTCGATAGGGATGTTTCCAAGAGGATATGCAAAGCGAATGTGTAGGGATGCGTCTCCACACTTAAAACCTTAATAGATCGAATTGACTAATCAACAGGACCTAACCCTTGATCACAATCCATACACGTACATCCCCACACTTAAAACATGACCGACTCTTGCAATCAAAAGGGATAGGTTAGAAAAACTTGGCTCAATTTGCAGATGGTTAAGGGGAACCGTTGCTGACTCATGAAGAGTTGTAGTTGTTGGCACATTAGGGGAGTTTTGAGGTCTCAAAAATGCCATGTAAGAGATTCTAGAGAGAGAAAATAATTTAAGAAATAAAATCATTTTATAGAATTGTTAAAAGATTTATATTTTGGTAACTTAAAAGATCAAAATTCATTAATAAGTCATTATTGTGATATTCTCATGGCCACATCAAACCTAGAAATCTAGGTTGCCATAAAGTTGGCAAAGGTTGCCATAATGAAAATCTTACCTCTCCTCGTTAAAGTGAAAACTAATCTTCAATTTTAATTTTGGTGGATACTCGATTACCTCCCTCCATCGTTTCTCTCTTCTTTTTTTCTCCTCCTTAGTAGTCTCTTCTTTGTTTTTATTCTTGCTTCTAATCATATCCTTAGCTATGGATCAATCACCCAATGATCTCAGTAACTCAGCTATGGAAAAATCATCCAATGATCTCTGTAGCTCTCATAAAAGATCTCTCTATCATCTTCATATTGAGTTGGATAGTGAGTATGAACCAATAAGAAAGAGAACAAAATCTATCATTGTTACAGAGTCTATGAAACATATACTGAGGTTTGAAGGAAAGAAGAATATTGATCTTTGGTTAGATGGAAAGCTATATCCCAAAGATCCTAGCAGAAATAGCACTCCTCCTTTCTATAATAGCTCATCATTAATGAGGTTTATTGGTGATGGCTACAATGGATTTTTAGGTTATACACTTAACCTTGTTGCAGAAAAGGATATCCTTGGACTAGAGAATCATCTTTTGATGAAACACAATATAGAGTTGTTGCAGAAGCTAGAGGATTGTCAACAAAAAATTCATTAATTGGAAAAGTGTATCAAAGCTTATCAACGAAAGCAAACTTTATTAGGCCTTCGAAATCGACAAAGAGCTCTTAAAAATATTGAGAATCTCAAATGAGGAGGAGGAGGCTGTGGTAAAAGAATCCAAGCAGCAATGTTTTTTTTTTTCACTTTGAAAATCTTAAATATGGCTTTATTTAAATTACTTGTATTGATTTGTGATGTTAATTTTGCTTAGATCTCTTCTATAACCAAATGCAAGTGAAAGAGATCCTTTAAAAGCAGCTCAGTTTTATTATCATCTTCTTCCTTCACTGTAGTTTCAAAGGATATTTTGGAGAAGAAGAAATTTAAAAAGGCAAAGAAACAATGCTTGGAGTCATTTGTAAAGGATCATTCTTTGGATTCTGAGTTAGTACAGAAGACACTGGATAGTATTGGTATCAATCGAGATGCTTATATGCAACTTTTCCAGCTTTTACAATCAAATATGAAGCAAGGATTCTAGGTGAGCCTTTTCATATCAAGGCTACCTTCAAGGGCAAGAAAAAGGAGGTTAGATTCAATGAATTTAACAATATTTTCCTTGACTTGCCCACCCTACAATGCTTAATGATCAAATTTTATGACTTATCAGTAGGAGAGGCACAGGGAGTGGCTAGATTTGTGATTAAACTTGATGAAAGTGAGATTCTGAAATGTAAAAAATTGGAGAGAATCTCTATCTCCTTGATGAATAGAGCACTTTCATCAGGTCATTGCAATCACTCAACATCATTTAGTGTTCAATCTGAATATAACATCTAGTGGCTAGGAGCATTTGAGGTAGATATTGAGAATTTTGATATATTATATTGGATTTTTCATCAAACATCAATACCTAATGTTATTCAAAGGCAACAAGTAGGAGAAGAGTTATTTGTTGAAGGATTTGGGAACTACAGGATTGAGTGGCACATAGCTGGTGACCTAAAGACACTCAAATGTATGTATAATGTATCAAAGGGAGCCAACTCGAGATCTCCTTGCCTATACTACATGTTGCCAGCTGCAAAGTTAAACTCAAGCAGTCAGAATAGAGCTCCCTCTAGGCACAATAAGGATCCACAGTTTAAACCAGTCTTGGACATTCCTTTAGCGAATGCCCATATTTGTACACTTCATGCACTTTACAGGATAATTGAAAAGCTTATTCATCTCTATATAGGATTTGCATGAAAGCTGAAGCCATTATCAATTAGAATAGATGCTATAACAAAGGTTGAAAAAGTTCTCTCTGCAATTGGTTTGCATGGTGGCAATGTTGTTATTGAACCAAATCTTCAGAAGTCTAAGGATGGTAATTGTGTCCCAAAAAAACCATCTATTGGTGGAGTGAAGGCTAGAAGGTTTCTAGGCTTTCATGGGAGACTTGGCAAGATAAACTTGAGAAATGGTGGCTCAACTATTAAATTTAATCAGTGGAAATCCCTACATAATGCAGTTAAGGATCACACTGATAATGGACAAGCTCGGAATAGAAAAGCTAAAGTTTGGGAAACACTAGACAAAGTGTTTTTTTATTGTGATAAGACTGAATGGAATGATGATGATCTCAAAGACTTTAAAAACCAATTGAACCTTTTCAAAAAGGCGATGACAGAAGCTTGGGGTGATCAAAACTTTACTCACTATATGGTAAGAAGTTTGTATATGTCTGTTTCTTCATTGTTGAACTCATATAATGTTTTTTAATAACTTTCTTTATTTGTTGACTATGCAGTATATTTTATACAACCATGCTCCATACTTTATTAAACAATATGGATCTCTATCTATCTAGTCAAACCAAGGTATGGAAAAATCACATTACCAAGCAAGAACAAAATATTTCAAACACACAAGACATGGAGGTCGAAGACACAAAGCCAACAGTTTATTAGAGGTCTTTCAATGGTTCTATCGACAAATGTGGCATAAATTCAAGCTTAAAGATACAACCACATCAAGCAATACATCATCTTTAGCAAGGACTATACAAATTGTTACCTAAAGAAGAAAAGATAGATATAAAAATGCTTGCGCAAAGCAAAGATTTACAGAATGGTTACAAACCAAACAAAGAGTTGGGAAAAGATGGGTTCCAAGAAACCCTTGATCTTTGGCATCTTCTAGTCTGATTGTGTTGCAGAAGAGTCCTTAGTTTCAGGCACCTCGACAGGGCCTCCAGAGGAGTCCTTAGTTTCAGGCACCTCAACAGGGCCTTCAGAGGAGTCCTTGGTTTCAGGTAGCTCGACAGGGCCTCTAGAGGAATCTTTTGTTTCATCCCACTCAATAAGACCTCTGTATTTCAAAAACTCCTATTTCTGATAGCCTGGAAGAAGCTTCAAATTCTTACTATCTCTTACATAAGAGAGCAAATAGGAGCCAAGAACTCCAAAATATCTAGCTCTAGATCCACTATATCCAGGCATGAAGCCAAAAACTCTTATGGCTTCTTCCGTCCACTAAAATGATCTTGTCCAAACCTTTGCCGAAAACTTGCAATTACCTTTGAGATAGCTCTCAAAGCCATCATTGGTAGACTTGGAGAGCTTGACAATCTACTATGATATATTACAATTGTTTGATTGTTTAAGTTTCCAATATAATGGCCAGTCAATAGTATAAGATATAATATATTTATCTATAATGCATAATAAAGTCTAACATAAACTCAATGGGTAACTTCGAATTATATTTCATACCTTAGGGTGTTCGTCTTCTTCAAGAAGACTATTACCATAAAGATTTATTGAACTCTTAGGTTTCTCATCTGATGGAGACTTCAATCTCTCTTCATACCCTATATCATCAATACGAAGTCTCTTCTGGACCTGCAATAACTCTTCTTCTATAGGTAAACTCTCCTTTTCGTATTCTACGATCTGATTAATACATATATGTAAGGCTATAGAGCTATTGTCTTGGAAATTCTCTCCCTCAACATTAAGACTTGCTAGTGGTTCTTGTTCATAACCTATAAAATTCATGTCATTTTGGCCCCAACTTGCAAGGATTGCTAAGCAATAATCTTCTCTAAGATAAAAAAGATGTTGAATATCATTTAGCAACACATATCTCTTCTTGTTGATAACATAAGTGGGAAATGTTGGAACACATGCAAGATGACCTTCTTCATCAACCTGTGCACTTGGCTCGATCTCCTTTTCTTCCACCATTGTGATATTGTCACTCTTAAACAAACCTACATCAGAACCTTGGACAAGTTGATTCTCAATATCTTCTTGGAACATCTCCTTCTTCTCTTCGACCTCCTTATCCATACTTACAATATCCTCTAACTTTCTCTGTTGGGCTATGTCTGGAGAAGAATTTTCCATGTACTGAAGATACACAATAAATCCAACATCCTTGTGGATCAAAAGGCATTGGTGTTGATACCTGTGGAAAGGGCAACATGTTTCTCTCTTCCTGAATTCTTCATCAATGAGGTTGAACCTGCCTAGCAAAGTTGATCTGGCTGTACTGGTGGCTCCCATGACATCACTATAATGAACAAATCCATTGACTTCTAAACCTTGCACATGTCTATCATAAAAATATATGTACTCAAGTTTATCTTCAAGATCCTCCAATAACTCTTTCAAATCAAAAGGAACATTGAAAATTTCCCTAATATAGCTAAACTTGGAAGAATTTCCAGTTGTGTGTAAGAAATCAAAGAACCTATCATCAGAAGTCTCCATTAGCTCCTCCTCATCCATTCCTACCAAAGATAGCTTTCTCTTTGTCATCTTGACCAACAAAAGATTTATCCCTACAAACAAATCAGAATGGCAACAATGTCCAATCAAACGCGATAGAACCATGGAAAGAGGCCTCAAAATCGTGTTTCACAAGACAAAAGATCGAAAAAGGAGAAATTTTTTTATGTGACCGGTGAAACGCGAAAATAGGTGTCCAGAGGCCAAAGCCGGTAAAGAACTCGCGTTTCACCGGACACTACTTGAAAACAAGTATTATTTCAACATTTGACTGGTGAAACATGACAATTAGGAAGACATCACTAAAACCAGAGACATTATTTCATGTTTCATCGATCAATAGTTTCAGAACAAGAAAAGAAACATGAACTATGAATTAATTCTATTAAAACGCAAAAATTTGTGATAAGTTCCTTTCTGAAAGTGCCATGCTTCTTTTGAAAGACACAGAACACATGACATCTGTGATTTTTCAAGTGTTGTTAAAAATTCTTTCTATACTAATCAATGAAATTTTGTTCAGATACTTGTAATAACAAAATTTTGTTACCTATCAGAAATTGTTGAAGTGCTCTTCAAATAGGAAGCAAGGACCTTGAAGACAAATTGAAGCAGAATTTCGGGAGAAAGAAAGACAATATCGGAGAAGATGATTTCAAAAAGCTTTTATATTAATATTGTGTGTTTAGAGTTTGATTAATAGTCAAATGTGTGTTGATAGTTAAAAAGAAAAAGTTAACATAATGATGGCAAAATAAAGGTGATCGCAAATTTCGAGGAAATTTCCAATGTTTTCGCACGCATGAAATATCTCAGAATACATGCGCATGTGTTCCACTTAACACACCGCATGAAATATCTCAGAATACGTGCACACTCCCTTTTTTCAGGGATAGCAATATCTCAGAATACGTGCGCATGTGTTCCACTTAACACACCGCCAATTAATGCATGTACCATCAATTTTTAGAAAAGTCCCCCAATAAAGGGAAACAACGGCCAAATTTGTTTCACATTTTCGTGGTCATGCAGCACATTTTTGCATTTCACCGGGAGTTTTTTTAAAAATTGGCTTTGATTCACGCTTCAAATTCCATGTCTGTAAGGTAAGCTGATACCAGTGTGAAAAAATATATTTCTTTTCATGTCTTATAACATTGCTTCTAGGGTTTTGATAGTATGGAGCTTATAGGTAGTTGTCACTTTTATACTTATTTTTTTTGTACCAGCATAACATTGTCATGTGAAACGCGATTAGGGTCTTCGAGCCATGGTTGTGAAGAACGTATTCGCGTTTCACCAGGCTTATTTACAAAATTGGTTTTAAACGGACTTTTTCTAGCAAAGCGCAAGACAAGGTATGGTTTTCTGCACTTTTCCTTTGACTCGCATTTGAAAAGTTCATGTCTAATGATATAACCTGGTGGTAGTATAAAGAATTATCTTTCCCTTAATGTTTTATAACATTGCTTCTATGGCTTTAATGGTGTAGAGATTGTAGGTAATTGTTATGGTATTCCTTAGGTTAACGTTTTGTTTTCCTTAGTTTTGTTGATTGTTTTGCTATTTATGTATTGTCTGGTGAAACGCAAAAATAACATGTTGCAAGGAGATCTCTCTTCTCAAACTTGCGTTTCACTGGACAAGAAGTAATGTCTTTTTTTGGTAGATGGCTAGGACTAAAGCAACAACAAGGAAGGAGAAGATTGATCCTAGGGGTTTAGCATCAAATATTCATCAATAGGAAGGCAATAAAGGCTCTAAACAATGCAATTCCAAAGCTGTCTTTTCAAAGGCTTGTCAGGGAGATTTGTGACAAATATAGTTTGGATAGTTTCAGATGGACAAGAATAGCCCTTAATTGTATACAGAAAGCCACAGAGGATTTTTTAGTTGAGTTTTTTCAAGATTCCTATATTTGTGCTGCTCATGCTCATAGGCTCACACTCATGGACAAGGACATGGTAATTCTTAGGAGGCTAAGATATAGATTTTCAAAGGTCCTCGAGCCAGTTTCCCTCATTGATGAGAAGACATTTAATATCCTTAATGTGCCCCCAGCTAGGAGAAAGAAAGATGATTCTGGTCCCAAGGTTGAGGATGTCACCCATGAGAGGGATACAAGGCAACATGAAAAAGAGGAGAAAGCTAAAGAGGAATAGGCAGATAAATGGAGAGAGTATAGGAGGCAAAGGGCTGAAGAAAGGGAAGCAGAGCAACTAGAGCCCTTTGAAAATGAGCTGGCCACCCTTCTTGAAGCAGCTAATCCAAAAGGATTCAATGTGTTTTGTTTCTTACCTGGTGACTTAGGCAAAAGAGCTGAGATTATCTCCTTTAATGCTGCCTGTGTTCAGATTCTTAAGGATAAAAAAAGAGAAATAAATGATAGTATTATTCTTGCTAGCCTAAGGTATATCCACCCATAATTACTTCTACTTTTTTATATTTTTTTAACCACAAGATTTTTCTTGTTTATACTCACTATTTCTATGCCTTTTCTAGGTGTGTAATGCATGAGTTTCCTTTGAATATGCAACAAAAAATTGAGGTTCTTGATCCATCTATCTCATACTTTATGAGGAACGAGCTTGATACAAGTTTTGTTGAGCAGTGGTTCAATCTGATTGACTTCGATAATTTGGAGCTCCTTATAATTCCATATAATGAAAAGTAACTGATTCAATATTCTATTAGAGTTTTTGAGATTTTATCCTACTAATTTTTTGAGATATGATTGCTTTCAGTTCTCATTGGAGCTTGATTGCAATAGACTGTGTGGATAAGCAATGTTCTTTAATCAACTCTATGAAAGAAAGCCATGGAAATGCTAAATTGTAAGTTATATTATCCAAGGGCTCCTTGATATTTCAATTCTTTTTTTTTGTAAGTACTCTAAATTTCAATATATTTTATATATAGAGGTGCAAAAAGATTAATTGAAGAGCTAAAGAAAAGGCCCCCTATGCCGTCAGATTTGCTTGCAACAATGCAATATAGACAAGTTGCGGTAAGTTATTGATTAAAATAATTGAAACATAAGTTTATTCTATGAACTACCATCCGTAAATTTCATAGTTTTACTTTGTGTTGGTGGTTGCAGTGTCCTCATCAAGATGATAGCCATTCTTATGGCTGGAGTGTGATTGCAAATCCTAGAAGAATGGTTAACTTTGTTTATCTTAATGATGATAAACATGTAAAGGTAATATGAAAGATGCTAAACTTTAAGATAGATATTCATTGCAAACAGTCCATTGATGATAAAAATATAGTCTATTGTAAGAACAATAGACTATTCATTGCAAATAGTCCATTGATGATAAAAATATAGTCTATTGTAAGAACAATAACGAACTAAAACTCTTTTTCCTATAAATGTGTGACAGTTTTCGAAGGATTGCTATACATCTGAGCATTTTTGGTACGTCAGAGCAAAGCTCTTGAAGTATATAATGGTCAATTGTATACAACCAACAACAAAGATTGGTGGGGATTTACACGATGAAGGAGATGTAGTGCCTATAACCACGGAAGGTGAAGCCACTGCTTCAACATCTTTACCCACACCTTCTATACCCAAGGCATCAAAGAAAGGCAAAAGGACTCCTAGAAAGGATAGTTTTCAAAAAAAGAAATAGCTTTGCCATATCGCCTTGTAAGCCTTTATATATAGAAATTTTCCCTTCAGCCCTTGTATATCTCATAGAGATGGCAGATAGATATCTGCTACAAAATTTGTACATATATTTTATATTGACAGTAAATATATATTTTCTTGAATGTCCTTGTAGTGTATATTCTTTTCTCTCCTTTTCGATATCTGCAAAAAATAAATTACAAATGTTTGTTAGTTAGGAAGTGAGATCTTGATATACATCTAAGTAGATATAATATGATGTGAAAACTTACTCGTTTCTTGTCAAGTTGGAATACAAAGGAGTATGGTAGTTCAATGTCTTCATTTTGTAAATCCATCCTCACTTGATGTAGCGTACATGATTTTCTGATCTTTAAGATTGCAATAATATCCTCATTGAACCAAATATCAAGATCCACTATAGGATCAAGATTCTAGTCTAAAGCAACTAGACTACTACCAACAAAATGCCATCGACTATAGTAAAAGCTAAGAATAAAAATTTGAGTAGCAATCATACATTTACAAGCTATAGAGTCTTGATCTATCTTACATATAATTTTTTCTTCTGTCTTTGTATCCCATCCTTCATCAACAAGTTGTATGACATGATCATATGTTAGTCTCTTCACTGAAAGCATGGTTTTTGTTCTTCTTATCTCCATATTAGAGAAGAAATCAATAAATATATTAATATGCATAAACAAATTAACTTTTCTTAGCCTACTTGAGATATTAGATTTTAATGCTTTCTAGATCTCAAAAAATATCTTACATATATAGCTCTCACTAGTAGCTGGACTTGGCAAAGGCCACTCAAAGCTTGAAAAATCTGGCAAAGGAAGGAGGCTTATTGATCCCCATTGGCAACGCCGCATAGGAATAACATAACAATGGTCATAAAAGAATATTCCATTCTCTACAAGCTCTATCTTCTTTCTCCCTCTATACATTTCTTCTCCAATTGAACCATGTATAACATCAATAACATCAACAATAGACTCCACTGGTTGCCATTCCTCAAGATTAGAGGGATAGACATCTACAAGACAAACAAATATTATAATGGAAAAACCTAAACCATGTTTAAGAAAGGAAAAACTTTAAGAATCAAACTCTTACAATTTGGTCTATGCATTGGAAGCTTTGAAGATCCAGGTTCCAAACACATCTCTCTATGCATGAACACATGTTGCACTAGTACCTCTTTGATGCTATTCTTATTTGCTCCAAGCTTAAAATCTTGGATTCTGCCCTTCCAAGCAGAGATAAACGGGCTCTCATGTCTTTGCCTTTTTCCACGTTTTGCTTGTTGCATGGTGATCCAACTACCTTTGCTAATGATAGTAGGAATCCATCTTCCATCAGTTTGGAATGAGTTAAACATTGATATGGATATGATTTGGGAGCTTGGAGAGAGAGAGAGAGAGAGAGAGAGAGAGAGAGAGAGAGACAGAGGACTAGGCTACCAAAACGGAGGAAAAAACAATAGAGGAATAAAAGAAAGGAGGGAAAAAACTGAGTGCCATGCTTTTCACTAATTTGAATTTAGATTACATCAGTCATTATCATTAATCTAGATATATCATTAAATAAAAGTAGCCGAGACTCTATGCCATTAATACAAAAGATGTCATAATCACTAATATAAGAGACTAAAAATAGTAAATAAAAATAAAAAATCATAATATTATTATATTTATATGTTTTTGTAAAATGATTTTTTATTTTTTTAAAATAGAAGTTCCGTTACGGAGGCTTTGCTCCTATTGGTCTAGAGCACTCTCTCTTCACATCCTAAAAGGTATTTTCGAGACCTGAAAACTCCCCTAATGGGAGATACCACAACTTGCCACATCACATGCATCGAGCATGGTAAGGACCATGTAGCAACACCCACAGATGTAGCTTTGTTGATGAATCATTGGTTAGGTTGTCAGTGGGTGGTGAGGTATCCATCACTCGATCTCGACAATCGCTCATGTTGAAATGATAGATTAGGCACTTGCCCCATGACTCACGTCTCTTGAAGAATAATGATGGAAACCTAGAGCACACATCCAGTTCAGAGATCGACAAGAGAAATGGTTCAAAGGGAGTATGCCAATGTGCGCAGTTGATGGTGAATTGGTGTGTCTCAACCCATTTGGCATAGGTGCAAGAAGGAAGGCCAGGGAGCCTGCCGTGCAGTGCACCAAACAGAATGAGATGTAGAGTGATGGCGAAGAAGGCATGCAATCCCATGTATATGCATAGAGAAACGAGAACGTACCTATCTCCAAGTGTCGTAACGTCCCTTAATTCTTACCACTCAGTTGATAAAAGGAAAAATCAATCACACTCAGCCCCCCCCTCTGTCTCACGCTCTGTTGATGAGTATAGGAGGGAAACTAAGTTCATTATACCCCATTGATTGAATCCTTACTACCACTTGTGAAAAGGTTATATGCCTTGTGATGTGCAATTGATGGTACAATAGTGTAAATCGCCATGTGTCGACATATGGTGCGAGAAGGAAGGCTAGGGAGCCTTATAGTACCATGCACATGAACAATTTGTGCTTTGTGCATTGAGAGGCCCAACCCATGTGTGCAATGCTCCATTTACACATCTCAGCTCTCTGTTGGAGATAAAGGGCAAGGATTGGTCACTCACCCCACCCTCTGTCTCACGCTCTATTGATGAATACAAAGGGCAACCCATACTCACATCCCCTTCTAGTTAGGATAATAGCTCTCATCACTCAAGGTTTCTCGATGAAGATCGGCTTTGTCGGGTTAATGATGCCAACTTGGATAAGTTGATGAAGAGGTGTACCCATGGAGATAGCCAATAATTTTGGTACTTAGATTGCATGTTGGAAACATCGTTTGCTATAGAGATCAGAAGCACGTACAGGGTTGCAGGATTTAGTGCACCAAGGAAGGCAGCTTTGGAATTTCTTTTTGAAGAGTTAAGTTAGTAATTCAATTGTCCTGGACTGTGGGGTGTTACCACCTTTTCCATAGCCAAGCTCTCATCCAAGGGTGTGTGCTACCCTTTCTTGGAATGAGGCCTGTTATGACAGGGAATTTCTTCATTGTCTCCCATAACATGTTTTTTTTTTCTTTTCTTTTCTCATATTCCCGAGGGTGTTTCCACCTTTTCTAGAAGAATAGATCGGCATGATAGGGACTGAAGTTCTTTTCTCTCATGACTGATATATGTTTTTTTTCCTTTTTCTCTTTTGAAAGAGGAGAAATGCAAGAACACCATATATCAGAACCTTCCTCGCCACCTCTATCGGATCAGACAAAAAGGGAGCACTGTTGGGATGGAAGGTGGTTATGAGGGGTTAATAGAACGAGGCCACCTCATTAGGATAAGAAGGAGGGCTATCACGAGCAATAAGCAAAGCCTTACCGATCCACACACAAAGAATGAGGGAGCTATCTTGATGGTGATTGTTAGGATCCTGAGGGAGGGTAATACTTCTTTAGGAAATAGCCATTAATCAGGAAAGGATCATCAGAAGCATCGACTGTTTGTACTTGGACAGAGCCTTTAGGGTTGATGGCAAGTACCTTATAAGGGGCCATTCATCATTGTTGAAGCTTTCCGGGAAACTTGCCAAATCACGAATCATAAGAAAGGACTAAGTCACCTTCCTTGAACTCCTTCTACTTGATAAAGCTATCATGATAGGCCATTTTGTGAGCTTGTATGGCTTCCATGCACAATAGGGCCATCTTTTGAGTCTCATCTAGACATTCTAGACGCAAGAGAGACGGTGGTGCAAGGACTCGTTATCTCCCAATGTGTGGCAATCATTCTTGTCAGAATTGAACAGAGGATGCAATTGGTAACTTTGACTTAGCCATTGGCTTTGGGGTAGTAGGGTATGGGCTTATGATGGCGTATCTTATACAACTCTGTTAATTATTCCATAATCTTGTTAAGAAAGTGAGTACCTCTGTCTCACTGATGAGCTCTAGGGGACTGCCAAAACAGGTAATGATGTTCTCGTACAGGAACAAGGCTATGTTGTTCCCATCATCTCGCTTGAGAGCTTTAGCTTCATACCACTTCGTCACATAGTGCATACAGACCAAGATATATCTATTCTATTTCCTTCTGGTTGGTAGATCAATTGGGCCCAGAAAGTCAACTTCCCATTTCTCGAATGGATTTAAGGAAAGAATGGGTTGCAATGGCATGGCACTAGATTTGGTAGGCTTCCCTATTCGTTGACAAGAATCACAACATCCTGTGAAGAGTGAGGCCTTCCTGGATGTCGATTTTCCCGTGGTGTCCTCCACACGGCTTGTCATGACATGCTTTCAGAAAGATCCCAATCTCATCTCCTGCAACACATCTATGCAGTACTTCATCCTTGCCTCTCTTGAACAGAGCACCACCTAATAGGGTGTAGAGGGTTGATTCCAATAGAAGCTTTTTCTTCTCACAGCTAGAGATACTAGGGGAATACTGTTGCATTGCCAAGTGGTTAGCTATGCCTATGTACCATGGGGTAACAATTTCGACTGGAAAAAGAGAAGCATTCGGAAGGTCTGCATCATCCTACTCCTCTTCATCGATCTAAGGGATTCGTGACAGATGATTAGCTCCATCATGGTATAGTTTCTTTCTCTATCTGTTACTTTTTGGCTTGCATAATAGATAGGTTGATCTAACTTCGAGGGGCCCTTTTGGCATAGGACTGCACCTCGGCCTTCTATAGATGCATCAGTATGCACATGGGAACTCCTTCATCCAATCAGGGGGTTGTAAAATGGGTGCTTCAATCAGGCACTATTTTAAAGTGTTGAATGCCTCGTCACAATCACTGGTCCACGTGAACTCAACATCTTTTCTTAGGAGCTTATGTAGAGTCACTTCCTTTATTGCAAAATGTGCAATGAACCTTCTGTAATAGCCCACATGGCCAAGGAATCCTCTCAACTGCTCGAGATTGGTTGGCACTGTTAAGGCTACAATCTTCTCAATCTTTGTAGGGTCTGTCGTTATCCCTTGTGCAGAGATAATGTGGCCTAGAAGAACTCCTAAAGAGACTCCAAAGATGCATTTGTCAGGATTGAGAGAGATCCCATACTCTCGACATCTGTCAAAGCACTACTCTAGGTGTCCCCAATGCTCACAGATTATACTATAGACATAGAAGTCATCTAGGTACACCTAAATGAAGTCATGCAGATGATTTTGGAATGTAGCCATCATGACTCGTTGGAATGTAGCAGTAGGAGTATTACAGAGCCTGAACGGCATCACTCTGTAGGCATAGGTTTCCCATTCTATTGTGAAGGTTGTTTTGGATTGATCTTCTTCTATGATATAGACTTGGTTATATCCACCCCACTGAATCCACCCAAGAGGGAATAGAGCTCATGGCCAACCATTATGTCCCCAACAGTTGGTCTATGAAAGAAATAGGGAAATGATCCTTCTTAGTCTTGCAGTTCAGCTTTTAGAAGTCCACACATATTCATAATTTTCCATTCTTCTTGGGTACTACCATGATGGGTGAAACCCATTCACTATTCGCCACTCGATAGATAAACTCAGCTTCAAGAAGCTTCGACAATTTGACTTTCACTAGGGCAGAGTAATTTGGATTCATGTGCCTCTGTCTTTGCCTCATAAGCTTGGCGTCAGGCTCTAGGTCAATGTGGTGTTGACACACCATGGGATCATTCCCCTTCAGATCTTTATACGACTATGCAAACATGTCCAAGTTCTCCTTTAGTAGGTCATGCAAGACCAATAGTTCTTCTTTTGGAAGATTGATACCCACCTTCAGGTGACGTTTGGTACCATCTGTATCCATGAATGTTAATTTCCTTTTACCTTCCACTTCACGAATGAAGGTCCCATGTTCTTCTATCTCTTTTCTCTCTCTCTCTTTCTTTGTGTTTGTTTTCTTTCAGTCTTATCCTTGCGCTTCTACATTCGCTTGCACTTTGACAAGACACACAAGTGCTAATAATTTTTACCCTTATTTTTTTTTATACCTCATAAATAATCAATCAACCTTCATGTATAGGGAACCATATTACAATTGCCTCCCCCTCTCCCCCATCTGGGTGTTGATGATGAGGGATAAGGCCATCTCTACTCTTATGGATTTGAATTGGAAGGCTACATCCCATGAAGATTCTTCAGTAGTGGATGTTACCCACTACATGCAGCTGATTGGGTCCTTGATTCAACTTCTTAACACTCAAGTTGATTTGTGCTTTCTTGTAGGTCTATTGGCCAAGTTCATGAGTGTGAACCCAAGATGGTACATTGGAAGGATGCTATGAGGATTCTAAGGTTCCTAAGGGGGACCCCCAATCTTGGTATTCATTATCCAGTAGGTACTAGAAATTCACTCTTGGTTTTTACAAGCTAGATGAACTCAGATTAGGCTAGAGATGTTGACCAATGGCAGTCAATGGCTTTTGGGGGCATAGATCTGACTCCTTCAAGGGAGTGCTTTCCTCTTCTGATGTTCCATTGGAACCAACTTCCTCTTTCAGTGGCGACTTACCTTGCTCCTTGGGAAGCTTGAAGTGTATTAGAGCAGTTTTGGGTTTGGTTTGAGGTTGAGTTACTTCTTGCTTGAGGACTCATCTTCTGAGGATGTATCCAAGAACATCACATAACATGAACCTTCTGTGTTCTGTTTGAGTTGTCGAACCAATGGTTGTTGGCAAGGTGCATCATCATCATCTTCTCTTGGGAAGGGTGGATTAGGGTGACAAGAGCCATTGTTGAAAAAATGCTTATTCTTCTTAATCCATTTCTTATGGATATTTTGCATATGATGTGACTCATTAGCCAGTCCAAAAGTAGTCATTCTGTCTTACAGCATCGGATCTTCTGCTTATATAGCCCCTGGAACTTCTTCCTCACTTCTGTCTTTTGTTGGTAGGATAGATTCTTCTAGTCCGCTTTCAGAGTTTCCTTCCTTATTGTTATCTTCATCATCTTCAGACTCTATTTCTACCTCTATGGGGGCTTTGTAGGAGAAGAATACACTCTCTATTATATCATTTTCTTCTGTGTCTACCTCCTCTGCTTCTGGATCTATCTTTGCCTCTATGTCTATCTCTAGCTCTACTATGGCCATGTAACAAGGAGAATAGTTCATCCATGCTTCTATCTCACTGTCAAAGGTAATTTCAGAAGTTAGTTCAAGTTCAAGCAAGAGGTATTCACCTATTGACAACAACTTTGTTTCTTTTGGTACTTGGCTTACAGTGCCCATTGTTAGGGCCTATGCCTCTATTTTCTTGGGAAATATTTGTCTGATGGCTTCTTCGTCTCTTAATGTGCCATATATTACTTCATTGGAGAAGTTTGTTACGACTTTGATGGAAGTGGATCTATTGCCTTTTTGCGATCTATACAAATTCAACACTACTTTGTTGGGTTCTCTACCTAGGGTTAGGGTTCCTTTGAACAAATCTATCTATGTCCTTGCTTCAAAAGGCCATGGTCTTCTTAGTAGTAGAGGATATGAGGTCATGTAAGAATTTGGTTTGACCACCAAATATGTCAGCCAATAATCCCTTCCAGTGAGGGTTGCCTTCACGTATAGGAGAATGCCCAAAGGCTTGATTCTACTTTGGTCTGCCAGTCTGATAAGCCACTGCATAGGCTGCATACCTTTGCAAGCCTAGATCCTTCATTGTCACATCTGTTATTATGTTCATTGATGAACCTCCATTAATCAATGTATATACTATAAAGCATCCTTCAATCCACACTCCAATCTTTGGGGTACCTGGATCCAAGAAAGCATTAGCTACATCCACTTTTTTCACAGGCTATGGTGGGGCGTTGTTGGACTTGGTTGCCATGGAACAAGCAATCCTTAGGCCTCTTCTCCTTGTCAATATTCTTTTGAATTTCTTTTGGAAACTAGGAGAAAACATTAGTAACTTTTAGAATGTTAGGTTAAGTTTAAAGGTGTTTAGATCTCCAACCAAGTCATATTCTTTGATAGGATCTATGGGCTTTTCCAATTGGCTAGGGAATGGGGCAATACCCAATTTTATCTTTCCCTTTTCTTCCAAGAGTAGCAACTTCTGCACCTCTTCTCCTTCAAGAGGTACTTCAGCTTGAGTTCAGCATCCTTTATCTCTTGGACCTTTGGTTCCAACTGTCTCTATGACTCTTTGTGGCTCTGCAATGCTCTACACTACATTGTTCTGTTTCTCATTGGGAAAGGTGAATTTCATTGTCTTGGCAAAGCGAACGTTCTCTTTTGGAACTATGGGTTCTCCTTTCCTGGCACACGTTATTGCGGTAACTTCAAATTCCACCAAATTGGAAGCAAGTACTTGGGTCTTCTATTGGGTATCAGAAGTAGCTTTTATAGGAGCTGGACTTAGACAAGTCTTTTGCAGTGTAGCCTTCTCATTTGCATTGATTGCATAAGGACTTTAAGTCCATGGACCTTCTAGGGTTTAGGCAGTTTGGTGAGGTATGCCCCTTTTCTCCATATCTATAATACTCCACCTCTGATCTTTGGCCACTGCCAAATTGTCATCCTTTGTAACTTTGAGAGGGAAACCTCATTGGGCCAAAATTAGGACCAAACTCCCTAGGCTTTGGTCCAATATCATGAGTGGTCATCTTGGATTCCAGCAAGTTGAATCTTGCTTCTTCATCTTTCTTTCTTCTTTTGTGCATCTCCTTCAAAGAGAAAACATCCTCTGTGTGGTTCTTTCTCAAACAGTATGAATAGAAGACTCCATGGATGCTTGGTTTTTGAGTACATTCAATGGCTAAATGTCCTACTTGGTGGCACTTTTTGCACCATGTATTTGATCGCATTACATCTCTTCCATCTCCCACAAGAGTGGATAAGTTGGTTGTATTCACCTACAGTGTCTGTAGCAATTCTATAATCACATCCATCAACTCCTTCTTATTGATACTTGCGACTGAATTGGACAAGTAGTCCTTCAAAATTTCACCTCCTAGAGTACTTGCAATAGGATTTTGGGAAGCTTCTACAATCACCACATAAACTGGTTGGGTTGATCTAGAGGGTCTTCTATTCTAGTTCTGATTCAAAGCTCTTGTTGAGACTGAGGGTTGTTGGTTCCAATTTGTAGGGTTCCAATGTTGTTGAGTCGCCATTGGGGGAACTATTTGAGACCATTGTTGTTGTGGTTGAACCATCATTTGAGGTACTGTTGTTTGCGACCACTGTGGATTTGGTGCACTGTACTGTGGCACTATTTGCATCTAAGGGTAAGGGTAGGAAATTGTCCTTGGGATTGCATTTCTCTCTCTCTCTCTCTCTGTTAGACTTTTAATTTAAAATTTTCTTTAATTAAATATTTTAAAAGCTTTTTTAAAATTAAAGTTTTTCGAACATAGTTTTTCACACACACGTGCAATATCTTATTTTCTCTTCCCCTTCCCTTTTTTCATTATAGCCTCCCCCCACCCCCCTCACCTCCCTTTTTTAAATTAAAACCCCTTCCCCTCTTTCTCACTTATAATCTCTCTCTTTCTTTTCCCCATCCATTTTTTAATTAAATTCTTCACCTCTCCCCCCTCTCTCTCATGTGTAGGGTCTAGGTTCTCTCTCTCTCTCTCTCTCTCTCTCTCTCTCTCCTTTAATTAAATCAAACTTCTTTTTAAATCAAAAGTTTCTCTCTGTCTCTCTCTCTCACAATTAGATTAAAATCTCTCTCTCTCTCTGTGTGTTAGACTTTTTAATTTAAACTTTTCTTTAATTAAATATTTTAAAAGATTTTTTTAATTTAAAGTTTTTCAAACATAGTTTTTCACATTTTTTGAGAAGGAGATAGAATAAAAGAGAGAGACAGAGAGAGAGAGAGAAGAAGAAGATACAGCCACGAATTTTTATGGATATGTTCATAAATGTCACCTATATAACTCTTGGTCTCTTCTAACTCGCGCAATAGGGAAAGATATTACTGTAAATCAACAAACAACAACAAAGATCAAAGATTCACCTATGGTGGAAGAAGGATGGCCAACTAGAATCCAGCATACTCATTGCATTGCTCAAGTTCTAGTTCATTTCCTTGAAGAAGATTATAAAAAAGATTGGCTAAAGAGATCAGCCAATATTTGAGCACAATGAAGAAGGAGATGGACTGATGAGGAGTTCAAGCATATTAAGAGGAACCCTTATGGTATTTTTCTTAAATATGGGCATCTATGGAAGCACGCAAAGAAGAAAGAAAGAGCGCATGTCTGAGTTTTAGGTAACAAAAGATTGCAACTTCCAGTTCCTCACCACCTTGCATAGGGTTTTGCCCATCAAGATGGTGGAGGAGGTGATTAACATCGGAAGCCCCATTTGCTTGTTAAGTGAAAGGCTATGGCAGTACAATAATCAACCATATACTTGCGAGAGTGTGGACTATTGTGACTCAAAATTTAGCTTATGGTAGCCAAGGCAACTCAAATTTTTGCTAATGCGGACTAATGTGAATGTATCATAGCTCTGGTGGACTCCAACTAGTGACTCGGTTCTGATTCATCATAGCTATGGTGCCTCAAAATTGCTTTGCTAATGTGGATTAGAGTGACTCAATTTGGGTTTATAGATTGAGATTGAAGATCTGGACAACTTTCTTGGAAGGGCCAAGGGCTCTAGGCCAATGAAGCTTGGGAAAAAGTACACACCCTATTACCCCAGAGCCGACAGCTAAGTCAAAGTTACCAATCGTATCCTTTTCTTGATCGTGACAAGGACAATTGCCACACATTGCCATGACTGGGGTGATTGACTTACATAGACCCTCTAGCCGTACAGAACCTCCCATAAGGCTACTACAAGAGATAGACCCCTTTCCAACTAGTGTATGGGATAGAAGTTGTCTTCCCTGTTGAATTGGAGGTACCCTCTTTGTGCGTGGCCATCAAAGAACACTTGGGAGATGACGAGTCCCTAGAATGTCGTCTCTTGCACTTAGAATATCTAGATGAGACTCACAGGGTGGCCCTAAAGTGTATGGAAGCCGTGCAAGCACGATAGTAGAAAGGCCTATCATGATAGCTTCATCAAGCAAAAGTTCAAGGAAGGTGACATAGTTCTTGCTTATGATTCACGATTTGGCAAGTTTCTAAGCAAGCTTCAACAGCAATGGATGGACCTCTATAAGGTACTTACTGTCAACCCTAATGGCTCTGTCCAAGTCCAGACATTAGATGATCCCTTCCTAATTAATGGCTATCACCTCAAGATGTATGTATTACCCTCCTTGGGGATCCTGACAATCACTGTCGATAGCTCATTCATTCTTTGAACGTCGATTGGTACGGCTTTACCTATGGCTCATGATAGCCCTCTTGAGTATTAGGCTCGAATTTTTTTGCAAGTGCATCTTAGCTTGCCAGTGTATATAAATATACCGTGTAAGTCGATTGCATCCCATAGACCATCAGAGTGAATTAACTCACATTTATGCTAGCTATGATGAACTCATGTACACTCGCACTTAAATACGTATGTCACACTTTATGATTTACATAAATTCACTATAAGGAATTTTCATGAATGGGAATCCCGCATCGCATAATCAACTTAGGAAAGACTTGCATTGTTGAGTGTTGAAATGACTTGTTTTTTGGCTGATTTTTGTTGTTTTTGAGAGCTGAATGGTTGATTTTATGAGATGATTGATTGGTTTAGAAGTGGTTTGAGAGTGTTTTGGATGATATTGATTGAGTTTTGGAAGTTCATGATGTTTATTAGTGGTTCTGTGATGTTTCTGATAGGTTCTGATTGGTTCTGATTGGTTCTGTATACCTTCTGTTTTGCTCTGTTTTGGTCTGTTTTGTTCTGATTGTCTTTTGTAAGGAGGGATGGAGTATTGATTGATGAA
Organism: Lygodium microphyllum; assembly: GCF_053477565.2. Lineage (NCBI taxonomy): Eukaryota > Viridiplantae > Streptophyta > Polypodiopsida > Schizaeales > Lygodiaceae > Lygodium > Lygodium microphyllum. The sequence goes on from NC_141160.1 coordinate 89,316,167, forward strand.
GATTGAGATATTGTGAAAGTTTATTGAATGGTCTGTGAGAGTTTAGAATGGTTTGAGAATGAGTTATGTGGTTTTGATGACCTTCTGTAACCTTCTGTAGGTCTTCTGTAGAGCCTCTGTTTCTGTTTTGTTCTGTACTGTAGCTGTTCTGGTACTGTTCTGTGACTGTTCTGTATGCTTCTGTATGTGTTCTGATGGATGAGAGTGTAGCTTGGGAAAGTTTTCTAGCCTTGGAAAGAGGTGAATACAAGTGCAAAAGAGCTGAAAGAAGTAGCTGCTGAAGACTCAAGTAAAGACTAGAGTGAAGTGACAGTAGTGAGCTATGAAAGGACACTGTAGTGGCTCTGGTGACCCTTCATATCAGACATACCTCTTGGGAGGGGTATCCATGACCTAAGAAGGATTATTGAGAGTGATTTTGAGAGATTCTAGTGAGGATATGATGTATTATTGATGGAGAGAGAGAGAGAGAGAGTCAGTGATAGCCAATTCTATTCAACCAGAGTGATTGTACATGAGAGATTGAGAGAGAAGACTATGAAGATATTGAAGATGAATACTATGTGATGTATTTCCATTCAAAGATGGTGTATTCCTTTGCTTTCTTTGTTCCATTGATGGATTTTATGAAGATATTGAAGAATATGGTTGATTCTATCAAATACGTGGGAGATCTACATGATGCTGCATGAAGATTTGTTGTGCCTGGTGTTCTTTTCTTCATTGTGATCATATGAAACATAATAAACAAGCTTGTTGATGTTACAAGATAGATTTTATTGCAAGAGAATTCCCCTTTCCTTGGTGTTCCTCTTGGGGCTCCATGTTTTTTGTGCGCAACCGGGGAAACTTGCCATCAACAAGCACCAGAAGAGGCTGAAAATGAAGGAAATGGCATTGCCAAGAAGAGAAGAATTCAATGGATGTTTGTAAAGTTCCTTTTTCCACTGAAGAGTTGGAATTCCTCATAATCAAAGCCACTTTCCACAAAAAGTTCATCCCACAATGGCGGAAACACATCACCATCATGATGCATGCTCTATGTGGTGGACAGTTTCCTCTTCCTGTTGAAGCAGCAGAAACTTGCATCTTGGTGGCAAATTGTTTGGGAATAAATTGAAGAGAAGAAACAGAGAGAATGACCATCCATGGAAGATTTGGCATTCATTGAGAAGTTTCCAGATAACATCAAGTGGGAGATTGTGAAGAAGCTTCAGGAGTCTTGGTCTGTAGAGGTTCACAAAGACAAGAAGGAAAAGAGTTGGAATTTGTTCGTGGATGCTCAACAGCAAGATACATGGGATGCTTGGTGTACTGATAATCTTCTGTTTGTTCAATTAGCAACCCACTGGAAGTTGGTAGACAGAGTGTTTTTCACAACATACACTGTTGAAACCATTAGAAGTTGGCATTACTATGATGATGGCACCACCACAATGCTCAGACGTATGCATTTTGACACCTTCAGAATTGAATACCTTCCTCTGTGCAGTGGAATGAAAGCAGAATTCAGGGACGTTGAAAAGAAAGAAGTAGAAGAAATGTTGGCAAGAGAGTCCTCCAGAGACTGAAGCCTTCTGTTAACCCTCTGTGGAGCACTAACAACATAGTGGAGCCACACCCCTAATGAATGACGCAATAAAGAGGCAAGCATTAGAATGAGTCCAGAGGTACGTGAAAAGAGAGAAAGCAAAAATCAGAGCCGAGAACGAGCTCGCAGTAGAAGCCGCCTTTGACGCCCTTGGGGAACTCTTTACAGAAGCCCCAATGGCACATCAAGCCCTTCCTCCTCCTGCTGGAGGTCCACTTCCAAGCCAAATCCGTCCTGGAAATATTGATGACAGGCCAGCGAATGTAGTCCCATTGCCAGTTTTTAAGGGAGAGTACAATGAAGACCCTGATCTTCATGTAGCAGAGTTTATGGTAGCGTGTGTGGCTAACAATGCTAGAACCCCTGAGCATTGGTTGGCAATATTTTCCGCCACTTTCAAGGGCGCGGCGTTTTAGTGGTATGAGAGACAAGCAGCAGGAACTTTTGGCACATGGGATGACCTGAAGTTGGCATTCCTCACTAAATTCAGGCGTGAAGGTTTTGAAGAGCGGATGAGAGAGGAATTTATGAACCTAAGTCAATCCTCTGGAGAAAGAGTAGAAGCTTATGTCTCACGAATGGAATCCATCCTGAAGAGATGGACTAACCATAATCTAGATGATGGCATTCAGAAGGGAGTGTTTCTCAGAGGATTACAACCAGAAGTCCGTAAGTTTGTGGAGCTGCAAAGACCAGCCACCCTGCAAGCTGCAACAGAAGGTGCAAGACTGTACGATGAAGTGGAAGCTAGATTGGCGATGAATTCAGGAAGAGGAGTCCTACCTCCTCTGATGCCAGGAATGATGTATCCACCAAATGCAGTTCCAAGGACTGTTCCCTATCCCTACCAACAGATGCCCCCGGTATCACAGTACAGTGCACCAAATCCACAGTGGCCACAATCCATGCCTCAAATGGTGGTTCAACCACAACAAAAATGGTCCCAACCAATTTCCTCCATGCCAAATCAGCAGCAACAGTGGAATCCTACCAACTGGAGCCAATAGCCAACAGTTCAAACAGGAGCTCTGAATCAGAACCAGAACAGAGACCCCTCTGTACCAGCCCAACCCGTTTATGTAGTGATTACAGAGATTCCTCAAAACCCTCCTGCCAGTACGTCCGGAGAAGAAAGCTTGAAGGATTACTTATCCAACTCAGTTGCAAACATAAAAAAGGAGTTGATGGATGTAATTACAGAGCAGCTACAGATGCTGAAAGTGAATACCGCTAGCATATCCAACGTTGCAGGAGCAGGAAGAGATGTGATGCAATCAAATACTTGGTGTGGTAAGTGTCATCAAGCAGGCCATTTAGCCACTGAATGTACACGCAAACAACCATTCCTCGAGCCTTCTGTTCCTACTGTTTGCGAAAGAACCATACAGAGGACATTTGCTCTCTGAAAGAGATGCATGATAGGAGAAGCAAGGAAGAAGACACAAGATTCAACTTGCTGGAATCCAAAATGACAACACAGGATATTGGACCCAAGCCCAGAGAGTTTGGCCCTAATTTCGAACCCAGAAGATTTCCTTCTCAAAGTTACAGAGGAAGGCAGTCTGGCGGTGGTCAGAGATCAGAAGTGGAGTGTTATAGATGTGGAGAAAAGGGACACATCTCACCAAATTGTCAAAATCCCAGAAGGTCAGTGGATTACAAGCCCTTATGCAGTCGATGCCAAGGAGAAGGCCACACTGCAAAAGACTGTCCAAGCCTAGCCCCAGTGAAAAACAGTGCTACTGATAGTCCCCGGCCAAGGCCCAAGATCCTACCTCCAATTTAGTGGAATTGGAAGTTGCTGCCATCACTCGTGCAAAGTAGAAAGAACCACCTATCCAGAAAGAAAATAACCCTCCTGCCAGAACAGTGAAGTTCAATCTTCCACCAGAAGAACATAACAGAACAAAGCTTGACAGTGCCGTACAGAGCCCTACAGTGCCACAGAGAGTTACAGAGACAGTTACAGAGACAGGACCAGAGGTCCAGGAGACAGAAGAGGAGGAAGTGCCACAAATGAAAGAAGAAGTTCCTGTAATTCCTCTGTTGGACGAAAGAGGGAAAATGAAAATGGGTGTTGCCCCATTCCCTAATCGGTTAGAGAAGCCAGTGGATCCTATTAAGGAATACGATCTGGTCAGAGATCTAGATACCTTTAAACCAAACCTCACATTTCGACAATTATTGATGTTGTCTCCCAGTTGCCGAAAAAGATTCAAAAGTATACTGACAAGAAGACGTGGTTTAAGGATTGCTTCCTCAACAGCAACAAAGTCCAACAAGGCTCCAGAGCCTGTAAAAGAAGTGGATGTGGCTAACGCTTTCCTAGATCCGGGTACTCCAGAGACTAGCGTGTGGATAGAAGGATGTTTTATTGCAAATGCATTGATTGATGGTGGTTCATCAGTGAACATTATGACGGATGTGACAATGAAGGATCTAGGCCTACAAGGTGTGCAACCCACCCAATGACTCATCAAACTGGCGGATCAGAGCAGAATCAGGCCTTTGGGCATTCTCCCATATGTGAAGACTATAGTGGCTGGAAAAGATTATTGGCTAACCTATCTGGTGGTGAAGCCAAACTCTTATGGTACATCCTATCCTCTGTTACTGGGCAGACCATGGCTTTTTGAAGCCCGAGCAAGGACGGATTGGTTCAAAGGAACCTTGACCTTGGGTAGAGGGCCCAATAAAGTGGTGCTGAAACTGTATGGTTCTCAAAAAGGACATGGATCCACCTCCTTGGAATTATCTTCAGACTCCCCTAATGAGGCTACGGATGGAACATCAGCAGACAAAGATGCTGTCAAACAGATCCTTCCTAAGAAAACAGTGGCACGTTCCTTAACAGTGGATACTGTAAGCCGACTTCCAAAAGATGCAAAGCCATTATCAATGGGTGAATACTTCCTGCCTGAACCAGGAACGATTTTCGAAATCACTTTTGACAGTGAGATAGAAGCATGGATATACTACTCTCCCTGTTACATGGCCATAGCAGAGACAGAGACAGTGGCAGAAGAGGAAACAAAGAATCTGTTATTCTGTTACAGAGCTCCTATAGAGACAGAAACAGGAGCAGAAACAGAAGCAGAAACAGAAACAGAGACAGAGATAGAAACAGGAGCAGAAACAGAAGCAGAGACAGAAACAGCGACAGAAGAGGATGGATATGATATGGAAGAAGAAGGTTATGAAAGTGAACCAGAAGAATCTATCCCACCTGAAGAGGATATATATGAAGAAGAAGTTCCAGAAGCATCAGAAGCAGATGAGCTCATGCTATGGGACAGAATGGTGATGGTACCATTTGGTCTGGTAAATGAATGTTCTCACATGCAAAATCTTTATAAGAAATGGATTAAGAAGAACAAGCCGTCTTTCAGTAGTGGCTCATGCCATCCTAACCCATCTTTGCCAAAGAAAGATGATGATGATGCACCGTGCCAACAAGCACCAGTCCCACAAACCCAACAGGCATCAGAGGGTCCCTGTTATGTGACGTTCCTGGATGTGTCATCAGAAGATGAGCCTTCAAGCCAAGAGGTAATTAATCTTGAAACCAAACCCGAAACGGCTCTAATCCCATTTCAACATCTTAAGGAGCAACCTAAGTCTCCACCAAAAGAAGAAGTTGGTTCTAGTGGGACATCAGAAGAGGACACCACTCCCTTGAAGGAGTCGGATCTGTATCCAGAAGCAATCCGTGGGACCTTCATCCGTGAAGTAGAAGGTGAAAGGCAGTTAACCTTTGTGGATGCAGATGGCACTGAACACCACTTGAAGGTGGGTAGCAGTCTCCCAGAAGAGGAGTTGTCAACCTTGTACAACTTGTTGAAAGAAAATTTGGACGTGTTTGCATGGTCCTATAAAGACCTAAAAGGGATTGATCCCACAATATGTCAGCATCATATTGACTTGAGCCTGATGCCAAGCCAGTACGGCAACGACAGAGGTTAATGAACCTGAATTATTCCACATTGGTGAAAGTGGAGCTACTGAAGCTTCTGGAAGCCGAGTTCATCTATCCAGTGGCAAATAGTGAATGGGTTTCACCCATCATGGTTGTACCCAAGAAGAATGGCAAATTGCAAATATGTGTGGATTTTCGAAAGCTTAATTCCAAGACAAAGAAGGATCACTTTCCTATCCCTTTCACAGACCAACTGTTAGACACAGTGGCAGGACATGAGCTTTATTCCCTTCTGGATGGATTCAGCGGATACAACCAAGTGCAGATAGCAGAAGAAGACCAGTCCAAAACAACCTTCACCACAGAATGGGGGACCTACGCTTACCGAGTGATGCCATTTGGGCTCTACAATGCCCCTGCTACTTTCCAACGAGTCATGATGGCTGCATTTCAAAATCATCTGCATGACTTTATTGAGGTATATTTGGATGACTTCTGTGTCTATAGTTTGATCCGTGAACACTGGGAACACTTGGAACAATGCTTTGACCGATGCCGGGAGTATGGGATTTCCCTCAATCCCGACAAATGCATCTTTGGGGTCTCTTCTGGAGTCCTGTTGGGCCACATTGTCTTTGCACAAGGGATATCAACAGACCCTACAAAGATCGAAAAGATTGCAGCTCTAACCGCACCCACCAACCTCAAACAGTTGAGGGGATTCCTAGGCCATGTGGGTTACTACAGAAGGTTCATAGCCCATTTTGCAACAAAGGCAACCTCCTTGCACAAGCTTTTGAGGAAAGATGCAGAGTTTACTTGGACGGAAGAATGTGACAAAGCCTTCCACACTCTGAAGCAGTGTCTGATTGAGGCACCCATTCTGCAACCTCCTGATTGGACGAAAGAGTTCCACGTACACACTGATGCATCTATTGAAGGCTTAGGCGCAGTTCTTTGCCAAAAGGGCTCCTCAAAGCTGGATCAACCGATCTATTATGCAAGCCGAAAAGTCACTGATAGGGAATGGAACTATACAGTGACAGAGCTGGAGTGCTTGGCAATGGTGTTTGCCCTAGAGAAGTTTCGCCATTACCTCCTGTCCACCCACTTTAAATTTTATGTGGATCATGAGGCCCTGTCCTTCTTGATGAACAAAGCAGATGTGAAAGGACGAATGATGAGATGGCTCCTTTTATTCCAAGAGTTCGACTTTGAGGTGATTACTAAGCCTGGTCATTCCCATGTTCTGGCTGATCATCTATCGCGTATCCCACAAATTGCAGATGAGGAGCAGGATGACCCAGACCTCCCTGATGCTTCCCTATTCTTGGTAGAAACTGTAACTCCCTGGTATGTAGACATTGCCAATCTGCTAGCAACCCAACAGTATCCTCCTGGTATTTCTAGTCGGGAAAGGAAGAAGCTCATGTTAGAATCAGCCCCCTACACCCTGCTAGGTGGCGCACTATACAAGAAAGGCAAAGATGAAGTGCTCAGAAGATGTGTTGTAGGAAATGAGATTGGGATTGTTCTGAAGGCTTGCCATGACGAGCCATGTGGAGGCCACTTTGCAGGAGAAGCTACAGCCAGGAAGGCTCTGCTAGCAGGTTATTGGTGGCCTACCATCCACAAGGATGCCTATGATTACTGTAAAAGATGTGATGCTTGTCAAAGAATGGGGAAACCCACGAAGACAAGTGCCATGCTAGTGCAACCTATCCTTCCCCTGAAGCCGTTTGAGAAGTGGGGCATCGACTTCGTAGGTCCAATCGACCCTCCCATCAGAAGGAAACAGAACAGATACATCCTGGTATGTACGGATTATGTCACAAAGTGGTGTGAAGCTAAAGCTCTAAAGCGGGATGATGGTAACAGCGTGGCCCTGTTCATGTACGAGAATATCATCACCCGTTTTGGCAGTCCCTTAGAGCTGGTAAGTGACAGATGCACTCATTTCCTTAACAAAGTCATGGAAGAGTTGACAGAGTTGTATAAGATCCACCATCGCAAGTCCACTCCTTATTACCCCAGAGCCAACGGCCAAGTCGAAGTCACCAATCGCATCATCTGCTCGATTCTGACAAGAACGATTGCCACACATCGTCGTGATTGGGATGATCGACTTACAGAGGCCCTCTGGGCGTACAGAACCTCCCATAAAGCAGCAACAGGACAGACACCTTTCCAGCTGGTGTATGATACAGAAGCTGTTTTCCTTGTTGAACTGGAATTACCGTCTTTGAGAGTGGCTATCAAAGAGCGTTTGGGGGACGATGATTCACTGCAACGCCGTCTCTTGCACTTGGAATGTTTGGACGAAATTCGTAGGATGGCTCTACAGTGCATGGAAGCCATGCAAGCTGGACGCAAGGCTTACCATGATAGCTTCATCAAGCACAAGGAGTTCAAAGAAGGTGATTTGGTCCTAGCCTATGATTCACGATTTGGCAAGTTTCCTGGCAAGCTCCAATAGCGGTGGATGGGCCCCTATAAGGTACTTGCCGTCAACCCTAATGGCTCTGTCCAAGTGCAGACCGTTGATGCCTCTGATGATCCCTTTCTGATCAATGGATATCGCCTGAAGAAGTACTTCCCTCCTTGGGGATCTTAACAATTACGGTCATCTGATCCTTTTCCTCGTTGGCATGGCACTGTCACTCTTATGATGCTATTTTTGATAGCTGTTCTTCAGTCACTCCTGATGAGATGGACACAACCCTCTGTCCCCTCAACTCCACCTTCCAGCCTTGATCTCTTATCCTCTATTTTCCACCAGCGACAGTGGCGAGGTTGGTTCTGATACATGGTCTTTCTACCATTCTCTTGTTTAATTCGAAGAGAAAAAAAAAAGAATATATATATATATATATATATATATATATATATATATATATATATATATATATATATATATATATATATATACATATCGGTCATGGGAGAAAAGAACTTAGGTCCCTGTCATGCCGACCTATTCTTCGAGAAAAGGTGGAAACACCCTCGGGAATAGGGGAAAAAAAAAAGAAAGAAAGAAAGAAAAAAAAAAGATAAGAAACACAAATCTGTTATGAGAGAAAAGGAAGCAATTCCCTGTCATAGCAGGCCTCGTTCCAAGAAAAGGTGGTAAACACCCTTGGGCGAGAAGCTGGCTGTGGAAAAGGTGGCAACACCCAGCAGTCCAGAAAGTGGATTCATTAATTGATATCCCTAGGATCCAATTCCGAAGCTACCTCCCTTGGTACGCTGTGTCCTAGGTCTTTCTGCAGAGTGTCTACCTGTCCTCTCGCAGATGACATGTCCTATCTAACACAACGTTCGATTTGATGGCTACCTCTGTGGGTCCGCCTCTTCAACAACTGACGACGCGATCTTCATTGACAACCCCTTGAGTGATGTGAGCTTTCATCCTAACCGGATGGGGACGTGAGTATGGGTTGCCCTCTGTAACTATCAACCACGAGTGAGACAGAGGGTGGGCCGAGAGACCAGTCTTTTCCCTTAAAATCAAATGAGAGGTGAGTAGTGTGAATGAAGTGTTGCACGCACGGGATGGGCCTCTCAATGCACAAAGCACAATTTGTTTCTGTGCACTGTACCATAAGGCTCCCTGGCCTTCCTTCTCGCACCGTATGCCGGCACAGGGTGGGATGCACAGTTGCACCATCAAATGCGCACAAGGCATACAACCTTTGCACAAGTGACCGTGAGGATTACATCAATGGGTTTCAGGACATGGTTGCCCTCCTGTATCTATCAACAGAGCGTGAGATAGAGGGTGGGCTGAGTGTGACTGGAGTTTCTTCAATCAATTACCGAGAGGTGAGATTGAGGGACGTTACGACACTTGGAGTCAGGTATGTTCCCATTTCCCTGTGCACCCACGGGATGGGTCTCTATTGTCATCACATGACACGTCACCCTGTTCTGTACACTGCACTATAAGGCTCCCTTGCCTTCCTCCTTGCACTTATGCCAGACGGGTTCGACGCACTAATGCACCATCAACTGTGCACCTTGGCATACTCCTTCTGCACCATTCCCCTGTTGATTTCTAAACCGGGTATGAGATATGGGTTTCAATCCTTATTCCTCGAGTGATATTAGTTATGGGGTGAGTGACTGTTCTTTCATTCCATTTGAGTGACTGGACTGGAGTGGAGTATCCCTCATCATCGACAAATTTCCTGCAATCCCTTCCACCAGCTACCTCCCTGGGTGATGCCGCGTGGTCCCTGCCATGAAGGACGTGTGCTGAGAAGATGCCTTGGTACCTCCAGCAGCCGACAACAATACAGGACGTGCCATTGACAATCAACTGTGATTCTTGACAAAATGGGCCAAGTTTTTCTAACCCTACACCTTCTGTTTCTCAATGACGATCATTTTTTAAGTGTGGGGACGTTAGTGGATGGCCTATGGTGTGGTCCTAGGTCCCTGTTACTCGGTTAACCCTATCCATTGAGGTCTTAAGTGTGGGGACGCATCCCTGCGCGTCTACATTGCATACCCTTCTGCATATGCCTTCACCTGCTCATGCCTTATGCCATGACTTGCTTTTACCCTAATGGGGTCCCTTCCCACGCACCCGTTTATGTTCCACCCACCCTTGGGGCTGTTCCCTTGCAGTTTTCCTTTATTCCCTGCTTTTGAGGTCCTGCCAGGTGAATGCATCCTACATTCACCGAAGTCCAAATCCAACCCTATAGCCTTGTTCCTCCCTTTGAACTAACCATTTTTCCTTTTTACCTACCCCTATTCCGGTGTACGGTTTTTGAGTTATTAATTTTTGAAGCATTTTACACAATTAGCCGGTTTTCCATATGAACGCGCTTTTCTTGCTTTGGAACCGTGATCTGATGTCATAGCCCTGACAACCGCTTTTCCCCTGACATTTTTCCTTTTTACTCCGAGTCATTCCGATACACGGTTTGTCCATTATTAATTTTCCGGTTTTTTACGACTTTTTCGTGCGTCTTTTTGACATTTTTCCATGTGAACCTGCCCTGTTTGCATCAGAATTCCAATTTGATTTGACAGCCATGTCCCCTGTGCCTTCCCCCACCTTTTTCCTTTTTCCTTCACTCTCTTTCAACTTCTGGATTTATTATTATTAATTTTTAAATGTGTTTTCTGGAGTCTTTTTGGAGTTTTTTGCATGTGAACCCCTCCTACTTCCACCGGAATTGCAATTTAACGTGATAAACCTGTGCCACTCCTTCCTGCGGCCATTTTTTCTTCTTACTGCATGTCATTTCGATGCACGGTTCGTCCGATATTAATTTCCGATCCCATTTTCGGGTTTGTTTTTTGGGTTTTTTCCACGTGAACGCGTCTTATCTCTGTCGGAACTATGTTTTGATGTGGTAGGATTGTCGGCACGTCTTTTTGCACAATTTTCCTTTTTTCTGCACCTCATTCCGATGCACGGATCTTCTGATATTAATTTTTACTTGCGTTTTTTGATTCGTTTTTTGTGTTTTTTGCACGTGACCGCTCTTTACCCCCCCGGAACCTCCGTCACATATTTTCCTTGTTTTTTCCCTGTCGTCTTGCCCACTTTTTGTTTGTATGCTATTTCGTTTTGACGTCCGGATTGGGAGTTATTAATTTTTCTTTATTTTTATGAGTATTTACGCGCTCCGTCCCGCGCGTGAACGCGCCTTTTTTTAATTTTACGCGTATTAATGCACCCCGGTCGTGTCCGCGTGCTCCGTCCCTGCATCCAGGCGTCCTTTCCCTCCCGTCACCGCAAATTTTTTTACCCCTGCCCCACGCATGCGCGCGGGACAGGGGCGTCTCACCTCTTCTTTTGTTTTCCTTTTTTTAATTAATTTTTTAATTTTTTTTCACCCTCCCCTCTCCCCAACGGACATCCTCTCCCCCCCCTCTCAACTGCCCTCCCCTCTCTCCTCTCTCTCTCTCTTTCTTTCTCTCTCTCCCTCCTTTCTTCTCCTCCCCCACCTCCCTCCCTCCTTCTCCTCCCCCACCTCCCCTCCTTCCTCCTCCCTGCCCCGCCTCCCTCCCTCCTTCTCCTCCCCCGTCTCCCTCCTTCCTTCTTCCCTCCCACCTCCCCTCCTTCCTCCTCCCTGCCCCGCCTCCCTCCCTCCTTCTCCTTCTCCTTCCCCACCTCCCCTCCTTCCTTCTCCCTGCCCCGCTTCCCTCCCTCCTCCTCCCCCACCTCCCTCCCTCCTTCTCCTCCCCCGTCTCCCTCCTTTCTTCTTCCCTCCCACCTCCCCTCCTTCCTCCTCCCTGCCCCGCCTCCCTCCCTCCTTCCTCCTCCCTGCCCCACCTCCCTCCCTCCTTCTCCTCCCCCACCTCCCCTCCTTCCTCCTCCCTGCCCCGCCTCCCTCCCTCCTTCTCCTCCCCCGCCTCCCTCCTTCCTTCTTCCCTCCCATCTCCCCTCCTTGCTCCTCCTGCTCCTCCTCCTTCTGCTTGCGCCCTGCCGCCACACAGCTAGGACGTCGCCGTCGCCCGGGCCACGGATCGTCGCCGCCCGCACTTGCCCGTTGCCGCCTGGACGTCGCCGCCCTCCGCCTCCTACTCGAGGGAACGCCGTCGACGCCGCCAAATCGCTGACCAGCCGCCTGCACCTGCCCATCGCCGCCCTCCGCCTCCTACTCTAGGGAACGCCGTCAACGCCGCCGAATCGCCGCCGCCGCCGAACCGCTGCCCCGTCGCCGCCCGCCGCGTAGCCAATGCCGCCCGCCGCCCGCTGCGCCGCCACCCCCTTCTCCTCCCTCCTCCTAACTGACCATTAGGTTAGTTACCCTAACTTCTATTCAGTTACCCTAACTTGCTTTAACTTAATGAACTTAATTAACTAATCTAACTAACCCTAGTTAGGTTAGTCCCCACTAACCCTAGTTAGGTTAGTCATCCTAACCCTAACCCTAACCCCACCCCACTAACCCTAGTTAGGTTAGTCACTCTAAACCTAACCCCACCCCACTAACCCTAGTTAGGTTAGTCACCCTAACCCTACTTAGGTTAACTAACCCCCTTTAGGATAGTCTCCACTGACTTAGTCCCCCTAACTGACTTATCTAACTTCACCTAGACTAACCTAGTTCCATTTGACTAATCTGACTTGCCTTAGTCTGACTTACATGACTTACACAGACTACCAGGACTTAGCTGACTTAACTTGACCTTACTTACCAGACTAAGCTGATTTTCTTGATTTAACTGATTTAATTAATTTATAAATTAATTTCCACCTAATAAAAATTCAAATTTTTTTCTAAAAATTCACTTCGTTTTTTGCCAATTTTTGGAAATTTGTCACCTGGAAATTTCCACCCCCAAAATTTCTGAAAATTAAATATTTCCCAATTTATCCCAAAAATTACCAACAACTGTAAAAAATTCATTTAAAATTAGTAAAAAATACCCAAAAATTTCTTCAAAATTCTACAAAATTTCCCTCACCCCCCTTGACCTTTTTTCCCTTCATTTTTCCCTTTAACATATTTTCATACATGGAACCCCTATATTTTTTATATTAAAAAAAACAAAAAAAAACCAACAAACCAAAATTAACCATAAAAATCCCCATTTTCTTTTCATACCCTAAATTTTGGATATTTCCTCCATGGCTGTATTTTCATTTTTTCCCTTCATCACATATTCATGTGCTATATATCTTGATTTCATTATTATTATTATTTTTTTGTTTTTTTACAAAAAAAAACAACACAAAACCCAACAAACAAACCAAAAAAAAAACTACACAAACAAAAATCCACCATAAATAATCGCAAATTAAATATACATAGATTTAAAAAAAACCAAATAAGCGACCCCATACTATAAACCCACCACAACCACACCTAAAATATAACCCCACTCCCATCCACAATAACACCTTAAAAATTCATTTCAAATCAACAATCCCACTAAGGTGTTCTCTTTATTGTTTTGTCAGTGGTCTTTACTTTTCTTTTCCTGGATTCACTTCTTTTGGGGGACTCTTCCGTGCGCATTTAGGCCATTACATACACATCTCTTCCAGGTATTTATTTTATGTGCTTTATTTATTTTCATTTCCCCCTTAATCACCAATTAATTGTTAAAATAAACTATTTATTCACCCACAGTTTCCACGCGCATTCGCGCTACACACACCGTATTTTTTTTAATTAAAATAAACCCGCCGTTCACTTAGCACGCGCTACGTGCGCTACGGAGGCACTTTAATTTTTAATTAAAATGAACCAGCCGTCACAAGAGCACGCGCTGGCAAAAAAGCGCTCCACATCACCTTAATTTGTAATCAATGAACTTGCATTTAGAGACCCAGTCTGGGTGTCGCAGTCCGGGATTCGAATTAACGCACCGTTTTCACCTAATAATTGGTAATTAAATTTATAATAAGGAACCGCTGTTTTCTTGCTAAGGTTTATCACTTAATAAAACTTCACCCATTTCTTATAATTTCTTAAAATAAACCCTTCATTAAATTAATTCCCCCTCACTGCACTTAATTCCCCTTTTTAACGAACCGTTTCGTGGGATGGGTATGCGCAGTCATTAGAGTTATTTCCATAGTCAAACACTGGTTTATCAACGATGTAGTCTTGATATGTGTCGGATGTGGTATTGTTTTGGTTTCTTGTCTTTGATACGGTTACGGGTACGGTGTGCAGTTTTTTCTTTTATTGCCTGATACGGGGTTCTGGGTGTTTGTCTGATGCATAGCATGAAGCTTTCGGTCGCATATGTCTCAAGGTCATGTCGAATTTTTTCTAGGTTGTGGTTTGCTTGGGGTTAGTTGGTCGAGTCACGTTTTATTGTTTTGGTTGTTCTCTTATCCTTGGTTTTTTTTTGTCTGTTGCTTTGCATGCATTCTCCTTGATTGTCTGTGTTTGTGGTGTGTGTGTAACCATTTGAATGGTGCCTTCTCACGCTCCTCCCCCTATCAAGTACGTCCCACTAGTTAGTAGGGATTACTCTTCCCTACTTACTTTTGAGCCTCTTATGAAGGCGGGACTTGCTACTTTTGTGGCTACTTCTTTTCCATTGCTTCCAGAGGATCCGTCGTTATGTGATGAGTTTCTGGCCTCCTACAGCAAGAAGACAGGACTAGTCCAGGGAATTTCTATGACTTTGACACCTCGAGGCTTAGGGAAGGCTCTGTCTCTTCCCTCCAAAGGTGAACCTTTTGTTACCACTCGTCAGCTTTTCTCTAATGAAGAGATTCTGAAGCTATTGCAAAAGCAAACAAGGAAAATGCTGGATGTTAAGAAGGTGATCAACTCTTCAGGAGTTTCATTTTCCATGATCACTGATCCCGTATGGAAGATGGTCTGTCAGTTTCTCCAGGACAGGTTTATGCCTGCCAAAATGCCATCCCAGTATTTGTCCAAAGAGCTTTTCACAGCTTCCAGGATGGTGTTGAAAGGAGTTGCTATTGATTGGAGCACTTACCTCCTCACTAAAATGGATCAACATTTCATCAAAGTCACCGGGGGTAATGTTACCAATGTCACATATGGATCATATTTGTCTGCCTTCTTGACCTATTCAATTTTACAGAAGACTGTGCCTCCACCTCCTCCATCAGATCTAGTACCTCCTCCTCCACCTTCAGATGAGTCAGAACCCATTGACATAGAGGATGATGATTCTCCGCCTCCCCTGGTCATCCAGCGCAAACGCTTGAAGCGGGTAGCGGATAAAGCTCCTTCCGTACTTCCTTCAGTGCCCATCCCTACTACCTCTGGCAGTGATCTCCCTGGGTATCTCACATGTAATAACCTGTTCCGAGCACATCGAGAAGGATCCTTGGACATATCAGTTCCCTCCCTGCACAGTCTAGTCTCAGGAGATGCAATTCCTTTCCTCTGTAAAGATATTCAGAGCTCCATTGAATTGTCAGTGACAACCTGTGTTCAACAGCTGTACGCGTCTTTTTATGAAGAACTCATGCAGTCTAAGGACCAGTTGCATAAGGCAACATCCGAGTTAGCTTCTGCTAAGGATACCCTAGCAGATTTGTTTAAGCAAATGGAACAACAAACCCAACTAGTTGCCACCCAAAGCGATGAGATCTCTTCTTTGAAGATCCAGTTACTAGAGGCTCAATCATAGGTTACTAGCCTTTCAGAGGAGAAGGAGAGGATGTCCAAAGAAGCACAGGAGTTCCAAGCTATCTTAGATGACAAACTTTCAGCTTTACAGATTGCTAATGACACAGTGGCATCCCAAGCCTCCCAAATCAAGCAGTTGCACGATCAACTGGCAAAGTCACGCTCTATTCCTCCAAGCCCTAATGTGCCATTGCTTCCTTCTCTTTCACAGCAGGACTTGGCTGCTCTTCAGAGACAGGCTACCTTGTGCCCTCTATTTCAAGATAAAGTGGAAATATTGCAGTCCAGAATGGACTTGTTATGGTCTACCTTTGAGTAGTTTCAGGAATATGTTCTACCAGACCATTCTTTCTTTGTCCACTACCACTTACAGAAGTTAGTCTTCTACATGAAGCTTTCCACGATGGATTTACCTCTTCCAGAGGATGGATGGAGTGGGGCTTGGTCTGCTGAGTTGTTGACAGAGGTAGTAAGGATGGTGTTTGAAGATTCTGTCACGCCAGATACCATATTGATGTCCTACATGTATCTACGAGGAGACTTGTTAATTCCAGATGAGGTGGATATGACATGGTATGTGGGGGATGTGGTCTTACAGGCTGTTTTGTATGTCAACCATTTGGAGTTGTGCATAGCTGACATGTTCCAGAGCTACTCCTCCAAAGTGGCTGATTGTCATGATAATTCGTGGCATCCCATGATTGATTCTGTGGTCCTGAATCAAAGACAAAACATAGCTTCTACCTCTGCCCAGAGTACTAATCAACTGAGGATGGATCTCTTAGCCTATCTTTCAAAACATAATCCATTTGATGCTACCTTCTTTGATGCCTATCATCGACGATCTCTCTTAGGACCTTCTGTTCCTACCCTCTTCTATTACCAACAAATGGCTCACCGATATGCTATATATCTTTTCCTTTGTCGATCTAATTCCACCATTATTTTACCCCTTCTTTTCCAACCTTCATCTTTCCCTCAAATTCCCATTTTTACATACTGTTCCTTTATTGAGGATAGGGTATTTTCCCCTTCTCCACCCTGTTCTTCTCCATCCATTCATGTACCCTTCACATTTCCTATTTATCAGTTAACACCCTTCCTTAGTGATTCCCTCCAAAGTTTTGCCACTCCTTCTTTAACCTTTTCTTCCTTTTATGATTTTGCCTATCCCTCACTTCATCCACTTTTCCTTATTCCACTACCCTCTCCTAACACTTCTATATCTCAACCACCTCAGTTAGTTAGTAACTGTGACGGGTTTGATAATCAGATTTCTAGAAGAAGGGGATGGAGTTCGGCTGATTCCCTTACAGGACCTCAGATCAATTGGCCAGTAATTCCAGGAGAATGGACAGCTGCCAGTCAAGCTTATCAGAACTACGTTCATTTTGCTCAGCAGTATTCACAGTCTGCAGATCCCTCACTGAGATTAACTGCTCACTTTGCTTGGTACCTGGCATATATGCATAGGCACTCTCATAATGATTCCAAGCCTATTCCAAAGTTGTGCATGAATGTCAATGTGAGCATTGATTCCCAACAGCTGGATATTTTGTATTTTCATGCCCTTTGTTTGCCTAGCAGATACTTGGTCCTGTTGGAAAGGATGTGCTGTCTTCAGTTTTTTCAAAATCCTCCTAAAACCTTTGTAGATGAATCCTTGTCTATGGATCGTTTCCGCCAACATCAATCTTTCAAGAGGGATCATCTTCATTGATACCTTTCCAATGTATGGTGGATGCTTTTTAATGAAAATCTCTCTTTTTGGAGGAGTCATTCAGATGGTTGTGTTGTGTGTAGTGTTTGTGTTGTGAGTTCATTTATGTAATACGAACGTAGTGGTTTCCTATTGGATTGGATTTCGTGTGCGAGCTACATTTTGGAGAATTGTGGTGATGGGGTCGTGGATGGAGAGTTGAAGCTGATGCTGATGAAGAAGAAGAAAACTCTTATATCCTTTACAAATTTGTTGTGATTTTTTAGTTTGATACGAAGTGTTCCGGTAAAACGAGTTTTCCTTTCTTTGTATTTTTATATCAGGTACAGGTTAGAAGTTGGGGTCGTGGTGGATGGATTCTTTTTGAAGAGATCTTGACGATCAAAGTTGAGCTTTTCCCTGAACTTGTATTCCCTTTTTCCTGGGTCGCGAGGACGCTTCCTTATTAAGTGTGGGGATATGTTGAGTGTTGAAATGACTTGTTTTTAGGCTGATTTTTGTTGTTTTTGAGAGCTGAATGGTTGATTTTATGAGATGATTGATTGGTTTAGAAGTGGTTTGAGAGTGTTTTGGATGATATTGATTGAGTTTTGGAAGTTCATGATGTTTATTAGTGGATCTGTGATGTTCTGATAGGTTCTGATTGGTTCTGTATACCTTCTGTTTTGCTCTGTTTTGGTCTATTTGGTTCTGATTGTCTTTTGTAAGGAGGGATGGAGTATTGATTGATGAAGATTGAGATATTGTGAAAGTTTATTGAATGGTCTGTGAGAGTTTGGAATGGTTTGAGAATGAGTTATGTGGTTTTGATGACCTTCTGTAACCTTCTGTAGATCTTCTGTAGAGCCTCTGTTTCTGTTCTGTTCTGTACTGTAGCTGTAGCTGTTCTGGTACTGTTCTGTGACTGTTCTGTATGCTTCTGTATGTGTTCTGATGGATGAGAGTGTAGCTTGGGAAAGTTTTCTAGCCTTGGAAAGAGGTGAATACAAGTGCAAAAGAGCTAAAAGAAGTAGATGCTGAAGACTCAAGTAAAGACTAGAGTGAAGTGACAGTAGTGAGCTATGAAAGGACACTGTAGTGGCTCTGGTGACCCTTCATATCAGACATACCTCTTGGGAGGGGTATCCACGACCTAAGAAGGATTATTGAGAGTGATTTTGAGAGATTATAGTGAGGATATGATGTATTATTGATGGAGAGAGAGAGAGAGAGAGAGAGAGAGAGAGTCAGTGATAGCCAATTCTATTCAACCAGAGTGATTGTACATGAGAGATTGAGAGAGAAGACTATGAAGATATTGAAGATGAATACTATGTGATGTATTTCCATTAAAAGATGGTGTATTCCTTTGCTTTCTTTGTTCCATTGATGGATTTTATGAAGATATTGAAGAATATGGTTGATTCTATCAAATCCGTGGGAGATCTACATGATGCTGCATGAAGATTTGTTGTGCCTGGTGTTCTTTTCTTCATTGTGATCATATGAAACATAATAAACAAGCTTGTTGATGTTACAAGATAGATTTTCTTGCAAGAGAATTCCCCTTTTCTTGGTGTTCCTCTTGGGGCTCCATGCATCTAGATTTGCTCAGCTTTGTGGTTAGTTTTGATTGCACCACATGATAGGGGTTCATCTTAAAAGATGGACTCAAGATGCACATGTAAATTATTAGCTTAATTGCAAGAGACAGTTCAGAGAATGAAATCCTATATGATAAGTAGGCTAGGGTTTAATTTGACTTATTTAGGGTTAATTATAAATAAGCTAAGTCATCGTTACGATAATAGGTTGACCTAGTATCAAGTAAATATGGTCATGGGTCTCCATCCTAGTAGCTGACCGCCATAAGTCCAATAACCCCTTTAGGGGTATCATTTTTAATCATGATACAACTCAATGACAATACAAAAAAACTTGAGTGTCGTATCTGTAAGAAAGAATGACCATTCGCCACATGTCGTTTAATGCTTGCGACTACTCAACGACTGCAAAGGACTTAGTTTGCTCTTGGCTTGTGGAAGGAATGAACAAAAGTTTATGTTACAAATTCTTAAGGGAGTGAAACCCTAGGGTAAAACTTCAAAAATTGATAAGGCTCTAAGGAGAAAGATGGTTACCAAATAACCAATTAAAATCCTAGATTGAGTTATTTTAGGACCTGTGATTCTGAGACAAGAACTCTAGACTAAAGGCTAGCAAATTAGGGCAACTACAATCCGAAAACTATCGCCAATAGTGAAATTGATCGCTCCTATTACATAAGGATGAGGTTGGAATGAGGGTATTCTAAGAACTTTCACTTCCCAATTCCTTTCACATATAAGCTTGGAGGGTAGGGAGAGGGAAATAGAAAATACAAGGGGGGAGGAGAGAGAGAGAGAGAGAGAGAGAGAGAGAGAGAGAGAGAGAGAGAGAGAGAGAGAGAGAGAGAGAGAGAGAGAGAGAGAGAGAGAGAGAGAGAGAGAGAGAGAGAGAGAGAGAGAGAGAGAGAGAGAGAGAGAATATAGTACGGGATATGGGGAACAATTATGTTTATTTTTTATGCGAAGAAAAAAAATTTGGTGCATCGATATTTGCACTAGAACATGCACTAGTATAATCATCGTTTTTATCAGTGAACATACTAGTGCTATTGGTAACCTCCGTAGTTCATTCTCCATTTTCTCCTCTTTTTTCCCATTCTCCTTGTTAGGTTTTTGGATCTTGATACATGTAGGACCTCAAGGAGACACATTATACTCAAGCTAAGAAATAAGCTTCAAAACCCTATTTCATGTTTCGTGTTGTTATTCTAAAATTTTTTAATTTGATTTTGTAGTTTTAAAATAGAAAAGAGAATTATTTCTTTGTTAAAATATTCATGATTGATTGAGGACCTTACCATGTCTAGGTTATGCCATTTGGGTTAGTTAATGCCCTAGCCACCTTTTAGAGCTTCATGAATAGAATATTGTAGCCTTTCCTCTTTAAGATTGTTTTGGTATTCTTTGAATATATGCTTATTTACAACAAATCATTGGAGAATTATCTAATCCATATAGGGAAGGTATTTGATGGATTGGAATATCACATGTTATTTTCTAAGGGGGACCAAATATTCATTCATGTAAACTAAGGAGAATACTTGGAACACATTGTTTTTTAGGGAAGGAATTAAGGCTAATCCTAAGAAGGTGAAGTGTGTTATAGAATGACCAACACCACCTACAAACAAATAGGTTCAAGAAAGAAGATTTCTTCTAGGATACCATATCTAATTAGAGCTTAATCAATTTTTGAAGGAATTTATTACTTAGACTCCTATTTTGATTTGCCCTAACTTCTCTAAAGAGTTCACTATTTAGTGTGATGCCAGCGAATGGGGCATAGGTGTATTTTTGTTAGAAGAGCATGGAGTCATTGCATTTAAAATTCATAAGCTCATAGAAAAGGGGATGGAAATGAATACCTATGACCAACAAATGCTGGCTATTGTTCATGCGATAAAGAAACGGTACCATCCATTATTTGTATGATAGTCGATTTAGAGTTAAAAGTGATCATAGGGTTCTCAAGTATTTTCTCTCATAGTCTAACCTCACTCCTAAGTAGTGTAGATGGGTAACTACATTACAAAACTATGTTTTTGATATTACTCATACTAGGGGCAAGGATAATATAGTGGCTGATTCCCTCTCTAGAATGTGGGCATGCAAAGTTTCAATTATCACTAAGTTGCATATCAAGTGTATTGAAAAGCTCCAAGACACCTTGGTTTCATGGCAGGATTATCATCTCCTACACCTCTCATTTCAAGCAAAAGATCATGGAAGAGATACACTCTTCATCTATAGGTGTTTTTAAGACTTATCATAATATTTTCAAGAGCTCTCACTAGAAGGACCCATGGAAAGATGTAAAGGACTACGTTTCTGGATATATACCATGTTAATAGAACAAGGATAGTACTTATAATCCAAGAGGTTTTGTGTAGCCACCATTACCTATCCCTAAAGGAAAATGGATGAATATAACTATGGATTTTATTACTTTCTCACTTACAAAGAAGAAGGGGTGGAATAGTATCTATGTGGTGGTAGATAGACCCACCAAATTACCCCATTTTATTCCCACAAAGACCCAATTTACTACATCTCAAGTAGCCAATTAATTTATGGAGTATATCTTTAAATTGCATGGATTACTGCATGTCATTACTCATGATAGGGACACCAAATTTATGAGCATGCATTTTTATTTCAATGAAAACCAAGTTAGTTCCATCTATAGCATACCATCCCCAAATTGATGGCTAGACAAAAAGGGTTAATAAGTGGGTGGATACCTACCTTGGTCATTTCTACCATGATGTGCAACATGCATGGGCTATATGACTATCTTAAAATTCCACCCATTAGAGCTTTAATGTTTCTTCCTTCGAGGCTTTGCATGGGTATAAGGTGCCACTTTCCACAATCGTATTCAATGAGAAGATAAATATTCAAGGAAAAGAAAAGTTGGATCACATGTAGACCCTACTTCAATAGTGTAAATTGAATCTAAAGAAAGCACAAGATCAAATAAAGTTGTATGCTAATGAGAAAAGGCTACCCATGGAGCTCCAAGAAGGAGAGCTAGTACTTCTAAAGGTGCCCAACTCATGGTATTCTACTTTGAAGGATGGCTCAAGTAATAAGTTGGCACACAAATATTATGGGCTATATAGGATCATCAAGCATGTGGGTGACTTGGCTGATCACCTATAACTCCCATTCTCCACAAAGATTCATTATGTATTCCATGCAAGCCAACTTAAGCCTTTTGTGGGGACTCAAATTGATTATGTGGAAAAGAGGCCTGGAAAGAGCTTCCTTTTTATGTATAGGCTTCCACGGATGCTTTCTCCTACCTCTACATGTCTTTCTCTCCTCTTGTCTAGTCTTTCTCTCTCCTCTATGCAATCTTCTCTCCCCTCTGTAGTCTTCTCTCTCTTTTGCACTCTCTTTCTCTCTTTTCTTTATATTTTCTCTCTCCTCTCAAGCCTCTCTTTGACTTATTATAGAATTACAATAAGTTACACTTGTAAATTGCTCTATATAGAGCTCTCTTCTTTGTACATAATGCAAAGATTTATCCTACTATCTTCCTATGTCCTTTGTTCTTTGTCCAACCATATTGTATTTTCTCAATGTGTGATTCATTTGTGATATATTTTTTATTTTTTTATTTTTTGACTTTGTTTATCCATGTAGACAAGAAGAGGTAAGGAAGTGAGAGGGAAGGAGAAACAAAATAAGCAAGAGCCAAGCTAGCTAAGTTGATATTTCTTTTTTTTTAAATTTTAAAAATAAAAAATCATTTTATTTATGTGTTGGTAGCACTTTGTAATAGTGATATATAAGTGTTCTATTTAGATTGACTATACTATCATTCTATGTAGAGCATTTTGCACAAAGTGTTCTTATAATAAATTACGTATATAAATGCATTTACATTGTAGAAATGCAATTATCCATGCTATTAAATGTGATGTTAGACATGCAATGTGCACTATGTAGAGCTCTATTCTCTTTGTAGCATGTAGAGCATAATGTTGCGATTCTTTTTGTCCTTTATTCTTTAAGAAAACATTTTGAATTTTCTCAATGTGTAGCTTACAGCTCATTTTTTAAAAGAGTGGGATAGATAGGTTAAACACAAAAAATACTTGGTTACATAGATGAGGTATATAAAGTGTTAAGAGATTTAGTTAGGGCATCAATTATTGCATAATCAAGTCTGTTTACCTTTCTCTCTAGCTTTTATGGCTTCCTTGTTCTCTTTCTCTCTCTTCCTACATTTCTCTCTCATCTCTCTCCTATTCTCTCACCTTTCTATAGTCTTCTCTCTCTTCTCTTCTCCCTCTGTAGTCCTCTTCATCACAGTTATTATCAAATGACAATGCTTTTGTCATTTTCTCTCTCTTTTCTTCCAATCTACGTTCTCTTTTAAAACAAAAAAATCCTAGTTTATTCAGGTATACAAGAGAACTACAGACAAGCTAGTAGCCTTTCTTGAAGGATAGATAAGAGCTATGGTAGGAGTTGTAGGGTTATTTGGAAGTAACCATGCTAATTTGGCAGGTTGTCACTCATTTCCATGAAAATTTTAGAGTTTCCACTCATTATATCTAGTGCTCTACTCACATACCAAATCTCAGAGCAATCTAAGATTTTTTATCTACCTTGCTTCTAATGCCTCCATAGGCACTATCTAAGAGAAAGAGTAGAAGAATGAAAGGGCTTCTTAACCATTTGATGGACCTAAAAACGGGCCGGCACTGGCTCATGCACTAGCCGGGCCTCGTCATTATGCACAAGAC
The DNA here is from genome assembly GCF_053477565.2 of Lygodium microphyllum. Lineage (NCBI taxonomy): Eukaryota > Viridiplantae > Streptophyta > Polypodiopsida > Schizaeales > Lygodiaceae > Lygodium > Lygodium microphyllum. The sequence continues at coordinate 89,339,828 of NC_141160.1, forward strand.
AACCTCTCGGCCTCGCGGCCAGGAGCGTCTATCAAAATCTCTGCCTTCCTAAACATTGCGTTTGTAATACGTTGTTTGTAGTCCACTCTTCTCTCACCCACTACTCCTCAGAGGGAGTCCCTTACGCATTGCCTAATGGCACAAAGCACAGACATAGGGGGTCCTCCAACGGCGGCTGAGTGCCGCCACCCCTCTGCGACTCTCCTACACCTTGGGGATTGGCCCCTCGATGCGTCGCTCAACATATAAACATTTCGCACAAAATCCACTCAAGGTACCATTTAATCGTATACAGAAATGTACAATTGTCCTTACTTCTCTTTCCCTCGGACCCCACGACTAGTCTATGGCTTAGGGTGTCCTGTCTCTCACTCAACGTGGGTCAAGGTCCTAATGAAAACAATTGTCGTGCATCCAGGATTTCTGATACCTTTAAATGTTTCCATGATTTATGCATATTGTGGATGCCAAGTGCTCAAACAGTTATGAAATCAATATTGTGCACATGCGGAAGACATCCTTTCAATGGTTTTCAACTACCATTCTTATGCGGCGTTGCACAAACCTAGCACCGAGGAAACCCTCGTGCTACTAGGCTCTTATTTTATAATTATTCACCAACCTATATGGTATGCAAAAAAAACAACAATCTTTTCATCATCTCACTCCACATTTAGACACATTTTGACCACTCTACCCTCCCATTGATCAAATGTTGCATTGTTGTATGGATTTATAGGGCATTTTGCCATCATTTTATGTGTAAAAAGCGGGAAAAACACACTAGAACAAGAAGGTGGGGTTGAACTGAGGCAAATCCTCATGCTTCAGTCCCCACAAACATTCACAAACATTGTTCTTAATTTTCATTAATTTTCCGCACCCAAAATGCATTTTTTCTCTATTTTTAGTGATTTTCCTCTATTTCCCTTGTATTTTCCCTTATTTTCTGCATTATTTAATTACTAAAAATTCAAAACAGGTTATGGGCTATGGCCCTTAGTTCCTTCTTGCAGCAAAAATGAAAATTTAGTTGGTGTTCCTATTCATTTTCCCATTTTTATGCCCAAAAACATCATTTTCCCTTGATTTTCCATATTTTACGTGTTTTAGTGTATTATTTTGAGCCACAAGATGCATATTTTTCTGATTTTCTGATTATGATCAACAAGTACTCATGAAAAACAGCAACATAAATAATTTTTAGCCCACATGAACAACATTTCATCAATCAAAAGCCATGAAATCTCAAATTTCCTTTGAAAAAATTGAATTACCGCTTATTTGCGTGTTTCGGGTTTCATGTCCATGGCTGCAAATCTGAAGATCAGCAGCACTTCATGTCCAGCACAATCACAACTCACCATTTCCAGCCCGTGGAGCAATCTGATCGATGCCGGACAAGTCTCCATCATTCTTTCTTCTTCCTTTCTCTTCCCACATGAACTCCCTCTTAGAGGAGAGAGAGGGAGGAGAGAGAAAGACTAGATTTCTATCTCAGCATTCAGGCCATCAATTGAGGAGCGAAGGGTGGCGATAAGATCAGCATACAGAGGGGAATGAAGGGCCAATGTCTGTTGAGTAGGTTGTTTGCAGGCTGCATGAGGCACCATCATCCATCAAGCGCATTTTTTGGCCATTGAAGGCGCCTTCTTCCCCACGTTTTTCCTCATCTTCTCTCTCCACGATTGCTACATTTTTTGTTTCATAAAAATTGGGCCCCAACCTTCCCCAAAGGTCATGACCATTTGGCCACTCCAATGTCCACCTCTTCAAATCTTGCCCAACTTCCTTGGCCATTTCCCCGTCCGAACTCGGAATTGAGCTCTGAAAAATCCTGGGTGTCCGGCTTAGCATCCTGCATTGGCCAGTAGCTCGTGTCAATCCGCACGATTGTTTGAAAAATTATGAAAAATCAATAAATGTCACTCGGGCACCTTTAAAGCACTTTGGTGCTTAAAATCGTCCTAGATCGAGCCACTGCCTTTGACATTGGATATTTTTCCCTTGATATTCATAATTTTTAGCTATTTTTAAGCAATTATCGGCACCAAAATTCCGCTCTCATTGGCGACCATGGGATAGGGCGACTCAGCCCGTCGAATCCACGAACATATCTGCACATAAACAACCAAAGAAGCATCAAACTAATACAAAACAAATATATAGTAAAACTCAGCACAATGCTCCCCCTACCCCTAGACAGAACCAAGGCATGCCATCCACAAGGAGTAGGCCTAGCATCATCTAATAGAAGATCCGAAGTGAGTCTCTAACCAACTGCTCCAACACAGCCAAACTAAAAAACCTATCAAAGAGGTCGCCCTAAATTGTATTCTGAACTACTTACCAACTAAAGACAACACAACTAGGAGCTCCTACAAGGCGAGGACTCCTATAGCCTGATCAAGGAGTATTTTCTTTCAGTTATGTCTTCTTTTAGGGTTTTTATTTTATGAACATACTTGGATATGTAAAAAGGAGGGAGCTGAGCGTAGTGACCCAAGGAGAACAGGGCATCGGTCTCAGGACCTGTCTCGGCACCCAAGAACCTACCAAGCCCTCGCAAGGTGACACTTAATCCTTTTTTAACGCTCACTTTTATTTTCGCTTCAACCTTCCTTGTTTTATCATCATTTGTTTTCCAGCAAGAAGCCACCCCTAGGAAGACAAGGTATCGGCCCCGGGTCTAACTCATCCCCAGGAACCTACCAGGCCTTCGCAAGGCAATGATCAACTGCTTATACATTTTCATTTCTTTTCTTTTCTTGGGATATGGGTTAGAACCCCTTTTTACACACCTTCGTATTTATATTCATCTTTTAGGATGTTCAGGGTTTCTTGGCATCATCATTATTATCTTCTGGCAGGCTTCTCTAACTGCCTCACAACTAACAAGAACTCCTAGAACGGCGGCCTAGCAGGCTAGCAGAACATGGCCACTAGGACTTCCTTCTAAAACAGGTCTTTCGATGCCTGACAATGTCTTTACAGGAGGCAATGACTACTCCGACCTCCCTCAAACATACTCAGCCTAAACCTGGGACTTCATGCCTTGGTTGTCGGTCCCCAACAAAAATGTATCCCCTCGACAAGCACAAATACAAATATAACAAGAAAGAAAGGTACTCGTAAAGGAGAGATATCACCTGGATTGGCCACAAGAAGCTTCCATCGTAGCAAAGGCTCCTCCAGGCTCCACCAAATTCCACGAACCACAGAATCTGTCTAGCACAACACTTAAAACAAAAACCCAATTAAACGCACCCGCACTAGACAGGGAAATGGCCCTCTTGGCCTAATGAAATGAAACACTTCACTACAAAACTGAATCGGCCCTCTTTGCCTAATGAAATCAAACAATACTACTCATAACATCCTCCTGGAAACAACTATGATAGACATCAAAGCATATCATTCCCAGGGGAACAGGGCTCATAGCCCTAAACTAGGTGCATTAAATTATGACCCATCCCTCCTGCGTATATCGCAAGAGGTGTTTGTATCACATGTCGTCTAATCAGTCTGTGGGTCCAAGATAATAAAGGCAGATGAGTCTCGCTTACCCTTGCATCACCCAGATCAACCATCGTCTGCCAAAAAGGGCATGTTCAGAAGGCATACCCCACAAACGACCAGGTCCTGTCTCACCATCAATAGATATATCGGGTCAAGGGCCACAATTAAAGAAGAGGTCTTCTTCATACGCAAAATTAGCCAATGAATCAGCAAACTGATTCCAATTTCGTGGAATTAGCTGAAAAGACACGCTATCAAATTGGTCTAGCAGGGCTATGGCAGTATGATGGTACATGCAAACGATGGGGTTTCGCACCATGTACATCCCATTGAGTTGATTTAAAACCAACTAAGAGTCCCCTTTCACCAATAATTGGTGGATACCACCCTTCTTTGCAATATTCAAACCCATAATTAGGGCTTTGTATTCTGCCATATTATTGGTAAAATTCACCCCGAGATAAGCAGCTAACTTCATGACAATGCGTCGTCGGGGGTCTCGGATGACAACTCCTACACTTCCTTTTTTGCATGCACCCCTGGACGCCCCATCAAAGTACAAAGTGTACGTCCATAAAGGGTTTACATATCCCGCCATCCTAAACTCTACTCGTAATTATGGTAATCGAAATTCAGCATACTCAACGGGTGGATTGTAGGCTCCATCCCACCATCATCATTGAATTCAATAGGGATGCTCGTCAAAATTTGTAGGCAGTGATGGCAGAAGACCCTGATCTCCCAAATAAATGTCCCGTCTTCTCGCTCAGTCACCTTATATCCTTTGCTCCACCAAATGAGCTTTCCCTGATGATATCTATGTTCTAAATACGGGTGTTCTAAATAAGGGATCAGATGACCCATCAACCTCTATCACAATTTCCTTGCAGATGTTTGATCGATCTCTCCTAGACCTGCAAGGCAGTCATAGTATTAGTGCAATCAGAAATAATAAGGTTTAATCTTATTAAGATTAACCTTATTTTTAAATTCTACCTCCTCAAGGTCAGCTAACAAAACTGTGGACTTATTCTTTCCTATTCTAACGATCCTATAGGGCTCGTCCCATTTGGGCTCTAGCTTGCCTGGAAATAATTCACGTCGTGCGTCATAATACAGAACAAGCCGTCCTTTCTTGAAGGTGTATTTCTTGGCTTTAAGGTCGTGTAGCTGCTTCATTCGGCGCTTCGCCACTTCTTGTGCAATAAGCTCTGCAGCTTAAGCTCATCTAAATGTGCTAGTGTCGTCAAGCGCTCAAAAAGTGTGTCTTCATCACTCAAAGAATGATTGATGGCAAACCGAATAGTCGGCAGCTCAATCTCTAAAGGCAAGACACACTCCTCCCCATATACTAACTTGAACGGGGTATGGCCAGTGGGTCGTTTAAAGGTCATATTATAGGCCCACACTGCCACGTATAACTTTTTATCCCAATCCCGTTTCTTTTCCGACACAATTTTGGACAGGATGCCCACAAGCTACTTGTTGGTGCTTTCAACTTGCCCATTGGCTTGCTGATTATATGGGGTTGTCTTGTTATGCTTGATTTGCCACATCTCTGTCAAACCTTTGATCACCTTATTCAGGAAATGGGTTCCGCGGTCTGACACTAATTCTTTCGGCGGACCAAACCGGCATATTATCTGCTCTAAAAGGAAACTAGCAGTTTCTTTAGCATCATCTTTCCTTGTTGCACGCGCTTCTAACCACTTTGTGAAGTAGTCAGTTGCTACAATGATGTACCTCTTTTGCGTAGTCGACGACGGAGTAATAGGATCCACAAAGTCTATTCCCCACTTTTCAAATGGAAGTATCGCCATAATAGGGATGAGTGGTCGTTTCCTATTCTCTCGACTATCATGTCGTTGACACATATCGCATCTCTTAACATACGCAAACGCATCCTAAAAGATGGCAGGCCACCAATAACCTGCTCTTAAAGCTTTTTGTGCTGTAAGCCGTCCTGCAAAATGGCCACCACAAGCGGAATCATGGCACTCTTCCAAAATGAATGGCACCTCGTCAGGCATCACACATCGGCGATAGATGTCATCAACCCCTTGCCGATATAATGTACCTACGATCAAGGCAAGCTTTAACGCTTGTTGCTTAATTTTCCTTCTCTCAGCTTTAGATAATTCAAATCCCGCCTCTCCCGTCGATAAATAATGCATTATTGTAGCGTACCAGGAGGGAATAGATGCCGTATCTATTTTAAATAACAACTCCATGTCACTACCTTCAGCCACAGATTCTTTCGGCTCCCCAAAGTCCACAAGACATTCCACAATGCCTTGCAACCTTGGTGGCTTACTCCTGATTTCATAATCAAATTCCTGTAAAGTGATCAACCACTTTGCTAGACGATCAGGCGGCTGTAGCTTATTTATCAATAATCGAAGTCCCTCCGCCTTCGTATAAAGCACGACTTTCTCATAGAGAATATAATGCCTAAATTTATTGGTCCCAAAGACCATCGCTAGACACAACTTCTCCATGTAGGTATAATTGATTTCGGATACCCCCAGCTTCTGGCTAGCAAAAGCAATCGGGTGGTACCACTTCTCTTCCCAAATTTGGGCTAAACAGCAGCTGATACTATACATGGTGGCTGTTGAGAATATATAGAACACCTCACCTCTTTTAGGCGCTTTTAAAATGGGAGCTCTTGCTAGCTCTTGTTTCACATCCTCGAATGCTACCTTACAAGGGTCACCCCATACAAATGAACAGCTAAAGGACAATAAATTTGTAAGCGGCAACGTTCTTTCTGCCAAGGCGTTTATGAATCTACGGTAATAACCAACCGAAGACAGAAAGCTATGAACTTCTTTCGAAGTGCGTGGTGGACCCATGGCAACTATAACTTTGACCTTCTCGGGGTCTGTCGCGATTCCTACCGAACTGACCACATGACCCAGCAATAGCCCATAAGGTACTCCAAAAACACACTTCCGTGGGTTTAGGGCGATGCAGAATTGTCTACAACGCTCAAAGCATTTTCTTAAAATGATCAACTGCCTTCCTCTCACGGTGGCAGCCCCTAAGTCATCAATAAACACCTTCAACTCTTCAGGGGATATGTCACCGAATGTCTTATCTGCTGTTCGTTGCCACGAACCAGGCGCATTGCATAAACGAAAGGCCATCACATGGTACGCAAAAGTACCAAATACAATAATAAAAGTTGTTTTCAACTTGTCCTCTTCTGCAATTGCCATCTGGTTATATCCTGCAAAGCAATCCATGAACGAATATATCTCCCTACCCGCTAATTGATCCAAAATCTGGTCAATAAATGGCAACGGGTAGTAGTCCTTAACTGTCTGCTTATTCAGCTCCCTAAAGTCTACACATAATCGAATTTGATTATTCTTCTTCTTTCTGATCACAACTAGCGAACACCATTCCGTGTGTTGCACAGGAAAAATCAAACCCGCTTTTCGAAGCTTCTGTAACTCTTCAAATAGCACGTCCCTCAGTTCGAAAGGCATACGCCTTACTTTCTTTAGTACAGGACGGCTGCCCTCTTTCAACAGAATTGTATGAACAGCAAGACTAGGAGGAATGCCTCTCAACTCATCATAACTCTAGGCAAAGATATCACGGAATTCTTGGATTAGGGCCACATAGTCCTCCCTTTCTGTTGTGCTGAGCATAGAACCTAATTTGATTGGCCGCGAATCATCAGGCGTACCAAGGTCTAGCTCGATAACATCTGCATCTCTTATACGATCTTGGCCCTCTATCGGCTCGTTCAAAGTAATCTGATAGATGTCTTCTGTGGTGGATCCCTCTTTGGACTCATCACTTGATGATGTCTCACTCGCAGATAAATCCTCTAATGTCTCCAATTCTGTAGAAGATAGAGGAGCTCTCTCATCCTGCGGGGACTCAGGATAAGCATCAACCACCACACGCTGGGCACCTCTGCCGAATATTAGTCGACCGACAGGTATATCTACTTGGCAGTCCGCTTGCAAGATCCAAGGTTGTCCGAGTAACACTTGGTAACTTGGACGGCCTGCAAAACGAATCACCCTAAAGTCCAATAGGCATTCTACATTTGCAAGAGTGACATGGACCTTAGTAATGCAGCCTTCCGACTGTCTCAAACTATCATCTGCCATTCTAAGAATTGTGGAGGTATCTTTCTGGATCACAAGACCCAACCTTTCCATCAGTTCAGAACTCATAATGTTAACAGATGATCCCGTGTCAACAATGGCATAATCTACTAATATCCCATCGACATAGGCTACAACCCTTGGGCAATGCTTCTCAGCATGCTCGAACCAGTCATCACCAACTCGCGCAATACCCAAAGGTTCTACGATATACCCGGTACGCAGAATCTTTCTAAATTCCTTGCGTACTCCTGGGGAAAGCTTAATAAGCTGTAAGAGATTCACATCCGGCTTGACTTCGCAAAGAGAGCTCGCCAAATCAAATTCATGATAGTTCGATAGAGCTCGCTTTTCACGCCAAACCATCCGCTCTTTAGGCCGCTGAACCGGCTTTATTGCCTCTTTCTTAACTTTCACCTTCTTCTTTGGTGGTTCCTTATCGACTTTACTTTCCACGGGCTTCAAATGTCCCCCTTCCAGGGCAGGATCCAAAACTTGCGTTCCTTTGTCGCCTTGTTTAGGGTTTTCGTCGACAGGCTTATCCTTGTCGGCTTCTCTACCCTTTTGACCTCTTGTAAGAACAGCTCGCAGATTAGAGGTTTCAGCATCATTTACGCATACAACCTCAATCAAACTAACCCCACTACCACTTGGTAGCTCCTCGACTGTAGTCTTTGGTCGTTGAAGTATTTGTTTAGGCCCGTCTTCTCGCTGGGAATCATTTCCTTGGGCACGATGATTAACAGGCCCTGGTTGCCGACTACCGCGCTGGAGGGTATTGATCTTACTCTAGCAAGTAGCTGCTAAATGGCCGGATTTTCCACAGATGTCGCACTTAACATTTGGGCAATTTCTTGGATAGTGCTGCCCACCACACCACTTGCAACTAAACCTCAAAGGTGCACCCTCATCTGGGTATCTACTTCCTATCAAATTTTATTGTTTTTTAAGGAAGTTGACATCAATGGCTATTTGCCGATATTGCTCCGTTATCATGTCAGTATAATGCTTCATCATGTCCTTAACCTCGCCAAGAACATTGGAAGCGCTTGACTCATAGCCTTGGTCATTACCATGTCGTTCCATCGGTTTAACAATTCGATTAGGTACTGGTTGTTGAGCCACAGGCATGGTATTAGAATTGACCGCCTGGCCTCCACCATTTGGAGCCATTTGACTGCCCGTAGGCATCGACATGCTAGGGGGAGCTGGTAATAAAGGGACATTTTGTATCATGTTCCCTCTCCCATTAGGGTTAGCCATCGCTATCCCTTGGCCACTACTGCCATTGGTCATCGCCATATTGTTTCCCAATACTAAACCCATATTCGAATTGCCTCGAGAAGCATAGGCTGCTTGTATTCGCGATTCCACCTCTTGTGCTCGTGTAATGGCAGTATCTATATCCCCCAAGGGGACACTACTCAACTGCAATTGGATATTAAAGTCCAAACCATGTAGGAAATATTGCAATTGGGTAGCTGCGGGGATAGGAATAGAGGTGTCCAACTTATGGAAAACCTCTTTTATTTTCTTCGCATAAGCACGAATATCCTCATGTGGTTCTTGACGGGTCACGTTGAGTATACGCAACCAATATTGCCCACCCCTTTCAGGGACAAACTCCCTTCGAAAAGCTCCATAAAATGAATCAATATTCAATATGGTTCCGGCTTCTAAACCATGATACCATATGGCAGCTCTTCCTTTGAGAGTCATGTTGAAGAACATCATTAAATGTCCTTCTTCTTGAATGCGACAGTTAAACATCAGCTTGTGAAACTCCCTAATATGGAGTTCCGCATCTTCCTTAACTAACCCATTAAAAATGGGTAGCGGGTAACCTACAACTGGCAAATCAGTCGTTCCTGCTGGAATTGCAATAGGCTGCGCCATGACGAGGATTGGATTTGCACTAGAAATAGGGGACGGTGAGGTTGCACCTCCCGCACTTGATGTAGACTGGCGTATGGCAGGAAGGGGAGCACTAAGGCTTCCACCTTCTCCTAACTTACTGCTTGTGGCCCCAAGACCACTAGATCCACTCCCTCGTAAGGGTTCAGCACGGCTACGCTTAGGGGAATATCTCCTAAAAATTTCAGCACGTCGCCTAGCTCTTTCGTCTCTTTCTTGCTTTTGGATTTCTGCTAGACGATGCTTATCAATAAATAACGGATCAATCTCAGTATCCTTTGGCATAAACTGCTAGTTGGTCCCTAGACAACCACGATTCGAGGACCGTCACTTTTAAGCGGCTCCCGGCAGACGCACCACTGATGGACCTAAAAACGGGCCGGCACTGGCTCATGCACTAGCCCGGCCTCGTCACTACTTACAAGACAACCTCTCGGCCTCGCGGCCAGGAGCGTCTATCAAAATCTCTGCCTTCCTAAACATTGCGTTTGTAATACGTTGTTTGTAGTCCACTCTTCTCTCACCCACTACTCCTCATAGGGAGTCTCTTACGCATTGCCTAATGGCACGAAGCACAGACATAGGGGGTCCTCCAACGGCGGCTGAGTGCCGCCACCCCTCTGCGACTCTCCTACACCTTGGGGATTGGCTTCTCGATGCGTCGCTCAACATATAAACATTTCGCACAAAATCCACTCAAGGTACCATTTAATCATATACAGAAATGTACCATTATCCTTACTTCTCTTTCCCCCAGACCCCACGACTAGCCTATGGCTTAGGGTGTCCTGTCTCTCACTCAACGTGGGTCAAGGTCCTAATGAAAACAATTGCCGTGCATCCAGGATTTCTGATACCTTTAAATATTTCCATGATCTATGCATATTGTGGATGCCAAGTGCTCAAACAATTATGAAATCAATATTGTGCACATGCGGAAGACATCCTTTCAATGGTTTTCAACTACCGTTCTTATGCGGCGTTGCACAAACCTAGCACCGAGGAAACCCTCGTGCTACTAGGATCTTATTTTATAATTATTCACTGACCTATATGGCATGCAAACAAAAACAACAATCTTTTCATCATCTCACTCCACATTTAGACACATTTTGACCACTCTACCCTCCCATTGATCAAATGTTGCATTGTTGTATGGATTTATAGGGCATTTTGCCATCATTTTATGTGTAAAAAGCGGGAAAAACACACTAGAACAAGAAGGTGGGGTTGAACTAAGGCAAATCCTCATGCTTCAGTCCCCACAAACATTCACAAACATTGTTCTTAATTTTCATTAATTTTCCGCACCCAAAATGCATTTTTTCTCTATTTTTAGTGATTTTCCTCTATTTTCCCTTATTTTTTGCATTATTTAATTACTGAAAATTCAAAACAGGTTACGGGCTGTGGCCCTTAGTTCCTTCTTGCAGCAAAAATGAAAATTTAGTTGGTGTTCCTATTCATTTTTCCATTTTTATGCCCAAAAACATCATTTTCCCTTGATTTTCCATATTTTACATGTTTTAGTGTATTATTTTGAGCCACAAGATGCATATTTTTCTGATTTTCTGATTATGATCAACAAGTACTCATGGAAAATAGCAATATAAACAATTTTTAGCCCACGTGAACAACATTTCATCAACCAAAAGCCATGAAATCTCAAATTTCCTTTGAAAAATTTGAATTACTGCTTATTTGCGTGTTTCGGGTTTCATGTCCATGGCTGCAAATCTGAAGATCAGCAGCACTTCATGTCTAGCACAATCACAAATCACCATTTCCAGCTCGTGGAGCAATCCGATCGATGCCGGACAAGTCTCCATCATTCTTTCTTCTTCCTTTCTCTTCCCACATGAACTCTCTCTTAGAGGAGAGAGAGGGAGGAGAGAGAAAGACTAGATTTCTATCTCAGCATTCAGGCCATCAATTGAGGAGCGAAGGGCGGTGATAAGATCAGCATACAGAGGGGAATGAGGGGCCAATGTCTGTTGAGTAGGTTGTTTGCAAGCTGCATGAGGCACCATCATCCATCAAGTGCATTTTTTGGCCGTTGAAGGCGCCTTCTTCCCCACGTTTTTCCTCATCTTCTCTCTCCACGATTGCTACATTTTTTGTTTCATAAAATTTGGGCCCCAACCTTCCCCAAAGGTCATGACCATTTGGCCACTCCAATGTCCACCTCTTCAAATCTTGCCCAACTTCCTTGGCCATTTTCCCGTCCGGACTCGGAATTGAGCTCTGAAAAATCCTGGGCGTCCGGCTTAGCATCCCGCATTGGCTAGTAGCTCGTGTCAACCCGCACGACTGTCTGAAAAATTATGAAAAATCAACAAATGTCGCTCGGGCACCTTTAAAGCACTTTGGTGCTTAAAATCGTCCTAGATCGAGCCGCCGCCTTTGACATTGGATATTTTTCCCTTGATATTCATAATTTTTAGCTATTTTTAAGCAATTCTCGGCACCAAAATTCCACTTCTCACCATTGCTTGGTTGCTCAAATCCTTGCTTCTTCTCCTTCACTTTAGCCTTCAAAACCAGCCTCTCTCAGTGGTGCCGCTTTGATACCATGTCATGAATTGCATGGTGGGGGAACTTACTTGAGTTGTTGCACCAAACACAAACCAAGCACACAAGAGGAAGCTCACTCAAGAACACAAGAAGAGAGATGGAAGCCAAAATTTTTTCTTGCTAGTTTCTTCTTCTTCTTTCACACAAAATACAATGTACATAAAGGAATGTGGCCTACTAAGTCAAATAGTGCATTACTAGCTATACTAATCAATTGGCACTATAATTATGCAAGTTGTAGGTAAGTGCAAAAAAATAAATATAATAAGTTAGGGGCCATGTGAGGATCATAATGACCACTGACTTGCTAAGTGCAGACGTGCAAACCCATCTAGCCAAGCGGTCCGTTTATCAATGTTCGCACATGTTGAGCTTGCCATCTCAATAGTTAGGCATATACTTCACTACAACATAAATACATCAAATTCAAGCTCCCCCATCATGGTACTGATGTTACTTAAAAGATCTTCTGATAATTTTTGGAATACACTACAATCTCTTTGTGCTCACAAGGAAGGTCTTTGCAAATAGGAGCAAGTATATCTTATTCACTTCTATTCAAGTTTCATTATTTCTAAGGATAGTATAACTATAGGCCCCACATCTAATGTTAAATGTGTGGTTAAATAGCCTAAATCTAAGACTTTCAAGGGAGTTGTGGACTCCTAGGACTTAGAAAATCATTGAGAATTTTCATTCAAGGTATACCCTTATAGCCACACCAACTCAAGCTAAGGTTTCCCTCTTTATATGTAAGTTTTATATTCTTCACTACAATATTAGTTGAGGTAGTGACTACTAATGGAAGAATCAAGATAGCATAGGATAACTAGTTGATCTTAGGGATCCATGTGGTTGCCTTGGATTTGAATAGATGGATTGGTTGACTAGGAGGGAATTTCCATAAAGAGCTTCTACTCCCATGATGGATCCTAGTCCATATGTAAAATGCTATTCAACTAGTTAGATTTTCTTTGGATCAATTATTTGGTTATCTATCTAAAAACCCATTGGTTTGAGACTATAGTTAAAAAGGAAATTATAATTAATACATACTCTTTTCTTTAAGAGAAGTTAGTAAAATGGATAGTACGTCCTTCATATGATCTTACTTACTAGAAAGAGAAATAGGGTTAAGACTCAGTGTTAAGATTTATTTTGAACCCAAGCCGACTAGTGTCATGCTTAGTTAAAAATGAGTGAGAAACAATGGGGAGCTAGGCATGTCAACCCCTCTACCTATGGGATAAAGTCTCACTTTGGTTTGCTGAATTGATACTAAGTTGGGCTCTAGAATAATGCTCTATGGCATTCAATCAACTCTTTCAAGATCTTTCTACTCTAATATTTTCATAGCAAACCTCTCACTAACCAAGACCACCCTACTCTAGGATGCATCCATTGAGGATTTACCCAATGTCTTCCTCAAAGGAGTAATTTTAGTTTTCTAATTATTTATAACAAAATCATATTTGACATTTATAAACAGCTTCCTTAACTCATTAGAACACATTTCTTCATGTAATATTAGCATACATATAAATACAAGTGGAAAATAATCTTTGAGAAAGAATAAACCTTTATTCTAAGAGAAATTATTATACAATGAACCCAACACCCCCAATATACCCTAAGTTAGCATCAGGGCCTTTTGTGAGACCTATCTTAGACTTGTAAGAGGTTAGACTAGTCCTAGCATACCTAAGGAATTATGCGACAGTCCCTTGTCTCCTTGGCTCCTCCTAGCTAACAATAAGTCCCTACAAAGAGATTTTTCATATTCAGTGTTAGTCCTAGCATCTAGAGTAGAAAATTAGCTCATTGTAAAATAGCTCAGTATCTAGCCTTGGGGCACACCAAGCATGCTCCTCAAAGTCAACTTGTGTTGACTTAAGATATACAAGCAATCAAACAATCCTTTGCAATGCATCAAGCAATTCTTTGTAATACAAATCCATGCTTAAGATCTATCTAAGTACCTTGCCCTCTAGCATAGGGTTTTGTTCAATCAATCAAGTTGCCATAAACTTGAGATAGGCCACAACCTACCCCCTTGGAAGGAAACCAATATTATGAGGTCGTTATGGCATCTTTAAATTAGCTTTGATCCTTCTTTGGAACATATTAGTTTCTAAGTTCATATCTTGCTAAGATCTTAGGTCTTCCTTGACCTTAGTCTCTAATTTAGATTACTAGGATTCATCACAATGATTTATTCTAAGGTTAAAAAACTTCCCTTATAATGGAATTTTGGAAGAAGGTTCTCCAAGTGTGTAGACTCGACATCTTCTTAAACCATTTGATCTTAAGTCTTGTAATGAAGATAATATCTTACTACTCATAGAAGATGATATTTCTTAGTTAAGGAGACAATATTCTACTAGCCAATCATTTCAATGAGTATGATTTCTTAAGTAGTAGTTACCCAAAACCAGTACTATAACTTTTGTCACGACACCTTAGAAGTCTTTTACCCTTCTTCATGATGAGATAAAGCTTTCCTTACAAGGGTAAACTCAAGAGATCTTAGGCCACAAATTTTTGATATTCCTTGGGAGTTTTGGATGGAGTCACCTAGATACATTCCTTCCTTAATGGACTACTAAAATCATACTTGTTATAAACCTAGGAAGATTGTCTGGAAATTTTGTAGAAGATCATAATCAAATAGATATTTAGAAATTTTGAGAAAAATTCACAAATTTGGGACAATTCTTTGTGTTACAAGTTGTTGAGGAGAGGTTTCATCGTGCTAGGTTGTTGCATATAATGAGTTTGTGACACTTCATTTAGTAAATATTAATGCATTTAAAGGAACTAGTATTGTTTGCATCAACATTTTAAACTATCATCTATATGCACATTATTGTAGCGCGCGCACGCGCGTGCACACACGCACACACACCCATAATGAAGATTGTACATACCCTAGAGTAGCTCACATAAATGCACGTATGCATTCCTTTAACTTGTTGTGAGATGTACTCGTTAAGCAAGTGACTATGATGACTTCTTGAACAAGAAACAAAGTTCAAGTGGCATAAAATTCTTCAATAAATTCCAAAGGGAATTCCATGACATTCCTCAAAGGTTACATTTTTCATGATTTTTTCTAAAGCATTGTTATAAGCTTGTGCGTATGCATTTCTAAGCAAGGCTAGTCAATCATTCCTCCTCATCAATGCTTACATTTGATATAGCCTCAATTTGATCCAATTTTAAATTCTATTTACCCTTGAGTATTATAGACTTTGGATTCCTTACTTTGTTAGGTTGTCTTCCACCCCTAGGCTTCCATGCCCAAATGATACAACTAATGTCTTCCTAATGCTTTGGATCATTTTTGTTCTTGCACGAATACTTGTTTCAATAATTACTATAAACCTCCACCTCACTCGCATTCTTTCCCTTTGAAATTGATGCCCAATATTCCTTTTTAAGCCTTCCATAAGCTTCTCATTGTCTTTCACATACTCAAAGGGTGGCACTGGGACACCTTTAGGAAGCTTGGGGTATTTCTTGTTCATTTCTTTCCCATAGCTCTATACCTAGTAGACAATCAATATTTTTGGGGTGTACTTTGTATCGCATTAGAGGTAAGCCATCACTCAAGTAGAATCTAAACTACAATGGCTTCGAATGACCCACTAGACTATTTGATCCATCGTATAGACAGCCTTTTACAAATTCCTTGAAATCAACCACCCTTTGCAAGAGAAATGGTATAGGATGCATGCTAACACACTAATTAAACATATTCATTAAATGTAGAAATGTAAAGGTGGTTTTTTTCCTAATCTTTTAAGAAAAGCAACTGAATAATGCATCAATGTCCTCATGAGTGTGACCAACCATAAGAAATCCAATATAAACCATGTCCAACACCCCTTGTGCAACCAATAGTGATAGGTAGGCAAATACATATAGATTCTTATTTTTAGAGCCAGAATTTCCAAGCTACAATAGCAATATTCTTGGCAGAATCTTGAATGTCCTACCTCATGTTATTCAAAGGAATACCAGCATCATCACTTAAGAGGATCTCTCAATGGATCACTAAAATCGTGTCATTGAGGCTTCATAGTCGAGCATGTTGCATGTGGTATCAGAGTGCAAGAAAGGATTAGTTTTACAAACCTAAGCATGCTGGAAAGAACTTATAAAAAATTGTAACTTAAGATAGATTTTTTTAAAGTCTAATTTTCTCTACTAACATACATTGGATCTTGGCAGAGTAATGAAGCTTGGGAATGCTTCTTGGTATTTCAAACAATATACACATTGACTATGGATTCTCTTGAATTTGAATGGAGAAATCAAGTTATGCATATCTTGGATTGGCTATATGATCCTTGTAATGTGTCCACCTGTTCGCTCGTAGGACACGTCTTAGTAGCCCATCGGGAAGAGAGTCCAGAAAGTGCCACCCGGCACTCCCATGGAATGTCTTGGTGTTTGCGATCTAGGTCTTCCCGAGTCTGCCATGAAGTGAAAGCATTCCGGCCATTCCCACTTAGGATCGACCTGAATCAGGGTTTCCCTAGTGGTCAAATTCCTAGAATGGTAACTAGCATCGAACCCCAAACGGACTACTTGACGCAGAAACGTCAAGGTTGAAGCGGATTCATGCTACACTTGGTTCAAGGAGAATGGAAAATGAGAGGGATGCAAAGCTCGACCTCTCTGCCCGTAAGGCATAGTCCCATTCCGTTCCCCTAAAACAACATAAATCGGGACTCTAGTACTCTAGATTCTAGGTCATGGTTCCTTGCTGTCAATTTCCTTCGAGAAAAGTTCCCGACCAACCGGGACCACCTTTCCATAGGACGGACCCATTGTCACATCCACCGCACTTTCCTCAGGGTTGTTTTAGTTGTCTAATTACCTACCACATTTAGTTCGACAAGCAAAAACAGCTTCCTTAATTAGCCGGTTCCTTCATATAACTTAGACACTGACATAGAAAAACAATGTCAAACAAGTTTCTTTTCAACAATTGATCTTATTTATCAATCTTTGAAATACATCATATAATCTAGCCCAAAGGCTATTCCATAATCCGCCCGAAGGCAATCCCAACAATCCTCAGGGATCACTACTTCGAGTTTTTGCCTGTAGACTAGTATGCGGGCCTCGAGATCCAATCCCAAGTCACGTTGACCTCTTGTGCAGGACCTGGAGGCAAGGGATTTATGGCCAGAGCCCCCCCAAGTGTCCTCATGCTCCAAGTAGCACCCACGAAGAGACCTCTTGCGGTGGGTTTGGTCCACGTACTTGGTGCGGCTAACAACCCCCTTGGATAGGGTCAAGCAGACAATCGAGGGTAATTGATGCTGCCTCTCCCTCCAGGCCTTCAACTTGAAGCATTAATTATTTTTCCAGCTTTAGTTCATTGAGCAAAGAAGTACAAACAATGCTCCTAATTGTACAAACACAATCAATCCAGTGGTCGTTTGTTTGGCCAACTGCTAAGGTGTGAATCCTTCCTTCCGCGAATACATCCAATATTCGATCCGGGGTCAATTGTGACTTGGCAAGATCCCAAGGGTTTCGTTGCTTGTTTACCCTTTTATCCTTGGGTTAGGGTTTATACCCTGTTAACCCAAATTAACAAACACCTTAGGTTCCTTAAACTAAGCTAGTAAATCCTGGGCAACCTCGTCGCCCTAACTTGATTTGTCAATTGCTTCCTAGGCAATTCATAATTACCCTAACTTGGCAAATCAGTCTCAAAGAAGGGTGATGTAGCAGGATGTCTACACATCCTCTTGCAAATTAGACTTGTACGTAGATCTCGCCAACCTTGTTCTAAGGAGTAGCAATACTATTTTGTGATTTAACACAAAATCATACGACGTTGCAACTTGTTGCACGAGACAAGTGTCGCACCTAACTTGCGGGATTATTTCACCCATCAGACAGTATTCCTAGGTCAAGAATACTTTGGTCAAGATGTAGGGTTTGGGAGTCTTCTTGACCCAGCCCAACCCTAGCCCTACTAGGCCGACAAAGTTTGGCCCTAGGGTTTCTAATTTCCTTTCGGAAGTCTAACATTTGGTCATCCAGTCACTAGGGTGAGAACCCTAGATTGTTCTTGCATGGGCGTTTAACTAACCTAACATTCCGTAAATGTGGGTAGGATCTTTGGAATTGAAAGTCTTGACTTGGCATCCCAAGTGCAATACTAGGCAGAATTTTTAACGTAACTAAACTCTACCTAGCACTTTGAGATTTTCGTCGTACTAACTATTTATGCTTTTATGAATTCCATGTGGGTTATGCCATCACAAGCGATTTACCTAAATCGATCTAATTGTCTTGTGATAAGAGGTGAACTTTTCTTAGAGACGCTAATATTTTTCCTAAAAGGTGTAAATAGTTGCAAGACATAACATTCCATGCAAATGTGCGATTCATTGACTTTTTCCTTCTATGCAACTATAAAATGTACAATGACCATTTCTTTTTCTTGCCTAAACTATAATGATTGACAATTTAGGGCTAACTTGTATAAAAACCTACGTTGATTTATACCAAGAATTATGCTCATAACTCTTCACTTAAAGCATTGAATTCAGGCTTTAATATGAAATTGCATTCTTTCCTAAAAACAAACTTAGATAAAAGAAGTCCATACATGAATGCCATGGGACCATTATTGATTTTATTCATCCTCTGGCACTTAGCCCAACCTAGGATGCAATTTTTCACCACATGCGATTTGCAAGGTACATAGATCTCTTTCATGCAATGCAACTACTTGGACAACATCTAATGGACATCAACGATTATTTCCTACGAATCACAACTAGAAAATCATTACCTAAGTGCATTATGCGCTGTTCTTTTTTGCGAGGAAAACAAGGATGCATTTAGAAAAATCCACCTTTTAACCTATGCAATAGGATTGCAAGTTGGAAGTGCAAGCAATTTCAAATGCACATCATGAAAATCGGACGATCAATTAAAATTTCCAAGTGTAATGAAACTTGCCTACGAGAATTGGACATGCCTAGTGCATTCTTTTCATGCGGAATCATTTTTTTTAAAAACCTGGGCATTGAGGTTCAGGGTGTTGTTCACACGCAAACTCAGAGTAGAAGCTCCCGCGTGTGTGCCTCCCGTCTTTTGTTTGGGGGCCATTTGACGAATCAAATCCCTGTTCAACAACTCTTTCTTCTTGGGTCCTTTATGCATTATGAATCCTCTCCGACCGAGTTCTACTCCTCTACGCAGGACACGACCCTTACAGAATGCGGTTTTAAGAAACCCGAGATGGTGTGGATGAATAAGGCTTATGGAAGCCTTGTTTTAGAAGCTTCCAAATTTCTGGGACAGAAAACGTGACGTGGAGAGAGAAAGTGGATGATGGAGGAGATGATGATGAGGATAATGACGATAATGATGGTGGAGGTGGCGTGGCAGCAACGGCTTGGCATGGCAGCTCTTCACGGCATCCTCATTAGGCGGTAGGGTCATGTCCCTCTCTCCCCTCCCCCCAAGCTTAAGGGGGAGGTTATATAGGCCTTTAAGGGGGGGGATCCACACACGTGGAGGGAGGCATGATCCCCTCCCCAACTCCTCTCTACTCCACTTAGCTCAAGCCCTTCCCACACTCCCTCTCCTCGCCATGCATCGGCTGAGGGGAGGGGGTTATTATTTAAAGCCCTTCCCACACTCCCTCTCCTCGCCATGCATCGGCTGAGGGGAGGGGGTTATTATTTAAAAAAGATTTGCCACCATTTTAACCATTATCCTTTTTTTTTCCATTGAGGAGATGTTCTCGTGCGGCCTACGGGTTTCAAGCCTCGACTCTTGTGCTCCTTGTGGCTAGAGTTTATTGACGTGCGCGCAGGGTAAGCACTTAACCACCAACATTTACCAATGCGGGAGATTATTTTAGTTTGCTTTTTTGCGTGGATTATGGGTCTTCAATATTTCGAGGTGGAAATATTACAATCCTCTCCATTACTGTATCCTGAAAGGACTTGGGTTTGGAAAGGAAGATATTGTTACATTGATGCTAATCATCTTCCTTACATCTACACCAACTTGAAGAGAATATATTAGATGGAGAATTTGAAAGTTATTAATGCTTTCATATTTTGTATATCTAGAAGGAACCCTACCCTATTCACAAATAATTGGAATGCTTGCTTAGACCACTATATCTATGATGAAGTAGCACAAGTGATCCCAACTAACATGATGATTGTACAAGGTCACTCTCATCATTACAACTTTCATATAAATGGTCTCCCCCATCTTTCTCGAGATATATAGGTTCATCAATATTAATAGAAGTCCAGTTGCCTACTATAAAATTGATGTATTAGACTTTCATCTGTAGAATTTTGTAACTTTCTATCATGAAAAGTTGTAAGCACCTTGGTCTACGAATAAAGGATTATATTGTCTCTTTTACCCATACAAGGGAATTTTCTACTTGATATAATAAAATTGGCTACAATTATCACAACTGCAAAATAATGGAAAAGAGTCTCGATTTCTTTTCAAGATTGTGTGTATTCATTGTACTAAGTTCATGTTGTATACTTAAATTTTTGGAATCCAATATTGTGAGCATTAAGTGGGAGATGGAAGTTGTAGCATATGGTATGTATGTCTAATCATGTAAATTTTCTCAATCATAGGGTATCATGCCTATGTTTTCTTTTATCTCTACTAAAGTGCAAGAGAAGAAATTCCTTCTCAAACAAATCAAACCGCCCAAGTTTGATGCCAAGGAAAAATATGTTGAATGTGAGGTGGAGGCTTGGATTGAGTCCATGAAGGATTATTTTGGTGTTGTAGGAACTATTCCTCTAAACCAAGCTATGATAACCAAGCTAAATTGATAGGTGAAGTTTTGGCCTTGGTGGAAACAATGGTAAAAAAAACAAGAGGTTTTTGAACCAAGAGGTTTTTGAGGCAACTATCACATAAGAAAAGCTAAAGGAGACTGTGCATGGGTGATATCTTTCGCCAATGTACCACACCTTAAAGATGAATGAATTCTTCAACTTGAAATAGCTAGGTCTAAGTCTAGAGGCCTACTATTCAAAGTTTTTATCTCTTTTGAAATAGCCATGCCCATGGACATCTCCTATAAGTGTTGCTGTTCTGCAATGGATTGAACCTCCATTGGACACATACATCAAAGCAATGCACATGGCTTATTTTCAAGATGCATCAATTCGAGAAAAGTCGATTATTCAAGAGCTTCAATTGAAACCTAAGAGTGGAAAATTTTGGGAAAAAACTTCTCCAGACAAAGGATCACATGGATATGTCAAAAGAATCCAAGGACAACACCAACCTAGTCAAAGGAAGAAGGCCAAAATGAATGCAATTGGAAATTTTGTGCCTACAGGTGGAAATAATGAAACTCCAAGATGTTTCAATTGCAATGAACTGAGCAACTTCAAGAAATAATATCAGGTAACCTTTCGCTAAGGATAGTTTCGTGGCTAGAATCGAGCGACTATGGCTAAGGGAAAGGTTGCTGGTATGATCCTTAAGGGGACAAAAGACCCTACATTGGAGGTAGACATGGAGAGAGCTATAGTACATGCTTCCCTCAATAAGAAAGGGTTGAGTTGCCATTTCTTAGTAATTTTGATGCTAGCAACTTACCAAGGTAAAGCCTTCAAGATTTTGATTGATTGTGGGAGTACACACTCATTTATCTCACCAAAATTTGTAAGAAAATTAGGAATAGATACTGCACCTACATTGAAGTTGTTAGTAGAATTAGCAAATGGAAAATAAGTGATTTCTTCTCATTAGGCTAGTAAAGTGGAATTCAACCTAGGAGGCAATCTTTCCAACACGGGGTTCAAAGTTATGAACTTAGGAGCCTATGAGTGTTTGCTATGGGAATGGAGATCATGAGCTGCCTTAATATCCTAGTAGATAACACTGATCTACTCTTCCATATCCCCAAGAATTTTCTCAGGTCCTTTGAACCTTCAAGTAGAATTTAAAAAATTTATGGGAGATAGGCAATCTTGTCCATACAATGCTTCAAAAAAGGGGACCATTCCAATGCTTTGTAGGAATGAAGCATTTTAGGAAAACTCAACTTGAGGTAGATACTCAATCCATTTCTTTAGTTCCCTATCACAAGAGGCCCTTAAAATGTCTTCCAAAACTCGATTAAATCTTTTAGTCTATATATCAATTTGAGGATAATAGGTTGTTAAAATGGCTTGAAAGAGACACATCCAAAACTTAGAAGTGAAAAGTGGATTCATATCCTAATAATTCTCTTCAATGACCCATGTAGTCAAAAATTTCCTCGACAAACAATCTAGTGATATCATATGCTTTAAATGTAGTCTTTATAGGGATGATGTATGCTACCTTTGTAAGCATATCAGCAAACACTAGAATGGAATCATATCCACCCTACATAGATGGAAGATCAACCACAAAATCCATACCGATGTATTTCCATTTCATCCTAGGGATGTCAAGTGGATGGAATTCTTCTATTACCTTGATCCTTTCAATCACTAATAACTTAAACATTGAGTTACATATTTGGACACATATGCCTTTATTCCAAGCCAATAATAGTTTTTTCTCATAATATTTAGCATTTTAGCCTAGCCAAGATGTTTGGCTATATTAGCCTTTCCTACACTTCCCATAGGATTTTTTTTAAAAGATCCTACTTTTTGGTTATACATAATCGATGGTGATAATATAAAATCTCTCCTTCTATATGGTAATATTTTGCTTGGCCCTTTACCTCAAGTTCCCTTCTCCTACTTATATAATCTTCATTATCTCACAATATTAAGGATCATTAGGAATTCTAGCAACTAAAGACTCTAAAATGGGTTTGCTATGCCCTCAAGTTGGCCATTAAGAGGTAGGTGAGAGGTAGAATTAGTCCTTGGAAAATATGTGCTACATGTTGGCTTATGGACATGTAATGGAAGCATACTTTTTCAATATGAAAAAATAGGAGTAATAGCCCTCTAGGGTTAAAACTTGCTATGTTAGACTAAAAAACTCATTCATTTATAGAGCTTGATGGGAGAGTGATAGGTGTTGGCCTTAAATTGTAGCCTTCATTTGTCTCCAAGTTACAGTGGCTTTTGATACTGCCTTATCATGGCACCACTTCTTCCACCATAGACATGCTTCTTGTGAAAACTTAAGGTGTATAATCATTGCACCTAATTAGCCGTACTAGTCCCTAGAGCAGAAAATTAGTCTTTCATTTGCTCAATCTAGGTTTCAACATTGATTTCTACCTTCATTCATTTCCATTAAATTTAGGGGTTTAACCTATTTTAGAAGTAGCTTCCTCTCATTTTCCTCTATTAGATTGGGAATAGAGCAAATCGGGGTACTTGAAGGTAATTGAAATTTTGGATTTTTGTACTTATAATTCATGTATATGAATATCTTGGCTAGATAACATGTTATCCAATATTTTTAGAGGTCATTAAAATAGGCAGGCTATTTGTTAAATTAATGAGATCACAATCCATATTATTCTCACATTATATTCTTGATCACGAATAGATTTAATCTAAATGTATTTGTGTTATACTATTTACATCATGAATCATGAATTGGAAAAGTTTTTACAATCAATATAGCAAGACTTTTACCAAAAAAGAGTTGTGCCTTTATATTTCTATTTGCACCATAGGCTTTATAAATGTTCACATGGAGTCTTCATATGGACTAAATTCTTTTTACATAGCATCATAATATAGGAGATGCTTTAGGTAAATATATTACAATAGCCATGGAAGAGGCATGTTAATATAGTGAAATAAGTAGAAGGATCACTCATAATATCTAGCCCTAGACATTTGCTAGGGCAAGTTTGGGAGATTCTCAACCTCATAGTTATTTGCACTTGAATGAGAGGCTATAACTAAATGGTTGGGCCGAATGACTCTATTAACCTGATGATAAACCCATTGGTTTAGGGTCGTAGTCCCTCCATCTTTGTGTGCCATAGGATTTGTACCACTTCTATTAAATATAAAGAGTTGCGCTAACCAAAGCCTCTCTACCCAATGCATCCTCCAAAGATCATGCTCTATGTCAATTGTCAAATTAGCATGGATAGAGTAATAACTAGTTGTCAAATCCCAACCTAGGTAATCAGACCATGTATGAACTTGGGGAATTAGAAGGTCAGAGGAGTAAATATCAACCCTATTGTGCGAAGTATCTCCTCTCTTAGGGTGAAATGGCATTGGGATCCAGCATGGTAGACCATAGAGAATAACTCAAGGAATTGTTGTAGTTCATGCTATATATGACCAAGAAGAGAGTGAGAAAAAGTATTTTGTTTTAGGATGTTAACCTCTTCTCAACATAGATGAACTAATTCTCCACTAAATTTAGTATTATTTTCTCTTTCTTGCCATGTTTCTTCCTTTTCTTGACCAGGTTTTCGCTCACCCTATCAAAATTTCACTCCCTAACTTTATTATTATTTATCACTTGTATCTTAAAGTCCTCGCCTTCTTGTAGTTTTCATGCCCTTGGTTGTTTGGTCTACATCTTCTTCTAAAACATTTACCAACTTCTAGGCATTTATCTTGCCTAAACCTCTTACAAACCTAACAATTCTAAGATTCATTCCTCAACTTTTTTCTACCATTTAGATTTTCTTCATATCCAATTGTCAAGCTCATTATTATTTCAAATGTTTTTAATGTAACTTTCTCTAATACCACATGTAAGGTACTTGTGACATACATGTAGGGTAGCATTTAGTAGTTGCTCAAGGTTCCCATCATCCGAACTCCCTCAACAAACTTTGATCAATTGGGTAGCTCACAACAAAGCACCTTGGCCTCAACCCATGAGGATCAACTTGAGGGAACCTACAAATCTAATAGTTGTTAACAATATTCTAGCAACCAACCAAGACAATCATTTTGTAATCAATCGTGGCTAAGGGCAAACTAATTGCTACATTTGGTTCAATGATGAGAGTGAGAGAGAGGAGGAGTTGGCCTCAACCCCTTTGCCCATAAGGAAAAACATTAGCTTTGGCCCCCTAAAACAATGCTTAGTTGGAATCTAAGATCTTACCCTACGAGTCAATATATGGCCCTAGTTCTATTTTCAAATCCACCCATCCATCGAGTAATATTGTTAAGAAAATTCACTCCTTGTCTTCCCATTCGCAAATGTAGTATCTTTAATTATCTAAATGTAGCATACTAACCATGTTATTATATATATATATATATATATATATATATATATATATATATATATAGTTTCATTGATCAATGATTACCCTTTTAGCTTAGGATTCATTTCACATACCCTTTGAGAGTACATTCATGAATACAAGTAATCATTTCTTTTTAAAACAATTCTCATAATATTTAGAGTATTGTCTCTACCCGTAAAGAGCCATAAATATAAAAGATTTGCCTTGCTGGAAGGCAAACACCCTACTCATTGAGAGGTGTGACTAGGCACCAAAACTGAAGTAGAAAATGAAGCATTTGTGGTAAAAATGAAGAGATGCTGGAGTTTTCTAAGCAAAAGTGGGTGGCCTAGAATGTGTTGGAAGCGTCCCTTCATCAATTGGAGTTTGGTAGGTGGCCCATTTAAAAAGGTGAAACTTTAGTGTTACAAAAAAGCTACCTAATCTAGAGGCCAAAAATAGCCTCTAAGAGGCCAATTAATAGAAAACAACATCAAGAATGTGGTTACACCTTCAGATATCGAATCCGATCTCATTTGCCCCTCCAATTTTAGCAAAACCACTTGCCAACAATGCAAACACAAAGGAAGTAAAGTGGATATTTGTTAATTATTGATTAAAGAGCTTAAAACTCTCAAAGTCTTCATGATTTGGAGGGAGGGGTGCATTTTTTGATGCACCCCCTCATTTTCCATGAAATCATGAATTCGCAATTGTCCGATCTAGCAAAAGCACTCTTGGCTATGATCTTCTAAACTTTTCACCTCAAATCATCGTAAGAAGCATCCAAAATTAAATACTCTATCAAAATGTCATTTTTAAGCATTTTTCTCTCCTCTTTCTCTCTTGAGAGAAAGACGAGAGAGAGAGTAGAGAGAGAGAGAGAGAGAGAGAGAGAGAGAGAGAGAGAGAGAGAGAGAGAGAGAGAGCAAAATATGATGTGATATGAGCAATAGAGCAAAGGAGTGGAGCATAAAGGTGGTTATTAGAGGTTATGTGGAGCATTAGTGGGCTATCTAAGTGATCCTAAAATCATTTAAAAAAATGTTTTATGGAATATTTTATGATAAGTTAATATTATTTAAAAATGGCTAAAAAATGAATGGTGTATGTCCATATAAAGTGTTCTCACTGAGTAAAAATTAGAAAAATATATTCTAAATGCTTGATTAGTGTGCTTTTTATAATAGTAATTGTTTTTTAAAAGGCATTCATGAGTAAAATTGATTGAAATGGTGAAAATTAGGATTTTGAGGAGAATTAAATGATTAAATAAATTTCAATGTTGTGAAATAATAAATCTATATTTGTGCAATGTTTGTATGGGTTCCACAGCATGAAGATCGCTTCAATGTGGACTCATATTGTGTGTGAAGATGTGTTCCTATGCAGTTTTCTCATTTCATTATATACATAAGAATATAACAACACTTGCACAATTTATTGATAGGGGGTGGTGAGAAGGGGGAAATGAGATTAAATATGTTGATTTTTTAATCTTTTTCATATACATATAAGTCAATTTTTTTAGTATAAGGAGGATTGTAGCACGATTTTTTTGAGTGCTATCTTCTACATTGCCATTATACGTATGGTAAAAAGTATGAAAATATATGATTGTGCACATGGAACATGATGCTTCTTTCCCTTTGTTTGTGTACTTTAGAGCATTCCACCTTGCATGGAAAGAGCATAAAGTCATGGTATTAGAATAAACCTATTGGATGCATATCTATTGCTTAAAAAACTCATTGACCCATGTGGAGTGGAAGAGGATCTCTACTGTAGGTTAGCATGTTTATTCTTGGGAAAAAGATTATGTGAGGTTATGAAAAGTCAATTGGAATGATAAATATCAAGAGAGGAGTATGTTATGATGATTTATATATTTCAGGCAGCAGTGCATCTTGGAGCTAATCTCCCTGGGATGTAGGAGAGCCATAGAGGCCACAACAATCTATTGGGGGGGTGCCTTTTATATATGTGATTCGAGGTGAGATAGTAATCTATATGTGAAAAACTCCTTTTATTGGAGTTAAGAGGGGCAATTAATTGGGCTACAATCCGAATTTGTATCTACAAATGCAACAATTAGAGGAATCATTTGTAGTATCTAGACGCTCTTGGCCATGAGGGGTCATTTGGTGTGTTTAGGATCCCGCGACTAGAGCCATCAAAGCCAATATCACACCCATTTTAGGTCCTAATAGGTGGTGCGTTTGCTGAGAGTTGCTAGTAAGTGGCAATTTTCAAACCTTGGTTATAAGGGACCTTATTTTTTTAGTTTCGCCACCTTGAAGCATTGGATTTAAAATAAGGGATAATTAAAGCCTTTGTCATTAGCATGACATTTAGTCTAAAGAATTCCCATAACCCAATAGATAATCTATCAATCCTGAATGGTTTAGTGGGATCTTTGTCAGGTCACCTGACTAACTATTTCATCCTTTGCCCCCTAAGTGATACAATGCTTGAGTTTGGGCCACTATGGGAAAGTATCTATGGAGCTACCTATGAGATTAATAACCCATGGCAATTAGAGAAAAGAGAAAGTAAAATTAATATTAAGATGGCATAGTCATCTATGACCTCTCACGATGACAAATTTGTAGCAGAAAAGACTATGATGACAATGGCCAATTGCACATAGGAAGACATGATTATAACCCAAGCATACATTTGATGCTAGTGCCTAATAGAGTTAGGTACCGTAATGAAATTACTAAGATCCATAAAGCATTGGATTATGTCTATATGTGTGGAAAACCATTGTTGGCAAGGAAGGTTCTATTGGGACCTATCCTTGATTCTAGTAAAGTGGTGGCAGATGAAAATATACTTACTAAAGCACCACTAGTAAGTGATGGGGTAGATTCCTTGTTGCATAGTATTGGACTCCCTAAACCACTTTGTGAGTTGGTAGAAAGGGAAGCCCATGGAACAAGTAACTTTCCCATTCCATTAGAGGTGGAAATGAAAGAGAGTGGAATCTCTAAGATGCTTGAACTAGGTCAAGATGAGTATGAAGATCTAGATGACCTAGTGTTGATCCTAAAGAAGAGGACTGAATGCCCTCCTCCTTATAGGGAGCTCCTAGTGTTTTATGGGTTGCTAGATGAGGATCCGATGTGCTACATTTGAAAGAATATAGCCTAACTTACCTTGCAAGTGGGATTGATGATATAGATCAAATGCTTGTGTTTTAAATTACCCTAAAAGAGAGAGTCCAAGAAATGGTATTAGAGCCTTCCAAGAGGGTCAATTAGAACCTTTGAGAAATTATGTAACAAATTCCTATATGAGTATGAGAAGAAGGTTCCCATGACTTAGGTCTTAGGACAGCTTGCATAGATTCAACAAGAGTCATATATCTTTGTCAAAGAGTACACAAGAGCCTTTGATGACATTCTAAAGCTTTGGCCAATGAAAGTTTGTCAATTACAAGAAGATGTGCTTTGTGACCTCTTTGTTAGTGGCTTGAAATAAACATATAGTTTCAAGTTAGGATGAGAAACCCTAAGTCACTGAAGGAGGCAAAGATTCAAGTAGATGATTATGAGAGCTATATTCAGAGGTGTTGGGATAACTATTGGAGTTTTCCTTGCACCCTTGAAACTCAAAAGGATTTGTAGCATTTGGTGAATGTTAGCAATGTTGGAGACGCAAGTGAGAGGCATACTAGAGAGATTCTTGGCATTAACAATAAAGATCCTAAGGTCCGAGGACCCTTGCATCCTAGTACAACCAATCCTACATTCCAAAGCTATGAGCTAATGGAAATTGGTTTAGACTTGATGGGAAAATTTGAGTGGTTGGGCAACCCCTAGATGGTCCCAATTCAAAGAAAGATTATATCAATGAGATGATTCCTTGAAACATAGCCGATGCATGCTATCATGTGGAGGCTAACTCAATTTTATTGGAAGCCCGAGTGATAAGAAACCTAAGTTTTAGGATTGTAAAGATCCACCTAGGGTTTGATGTGGTAAAAGGAGCTAACTTAGAGGTAGTAATAGGCAATAAGTGAGCTAACATAGATCAATCATGGAAGAATAAAAAAATATAAGGGGTGGTGGCATCCAATCAGGCCATGCAAATATTAAAAGGTAATGGATTTGGAAGCCCAAACCCACAATGATGATAATAGTTCACTAGGCAAAGTGCTAATGCTAATTAATGAGGGCATGAATAAGCTTGTTGAGGGTTGAAATGACTTGATTTTTTGGCTAATTTTTGTTATTTTTATGGACTGAATGGTTGATTTTTGATGGATTTTGTATGATTTTTAGTTGTTTTGGAAGTTTTTGGGTGTGTTTTAGATGAGGTTGATTATGTTTTGGAAGCTCATGATGTTTTATAGTGGAGATATGATGTTTTGACATGTTCTGTTGATGTCCTGATTGTGCCTATTTGGGTCTGTTGAGCTTCTATTTTGCTATGTTTTCCTTCTATGTTAGGGGTTAGAATGATGAACGATGAATTTTGAGAGTTTTTGGAAGCTTGATGATTGATTATTGATGGTTTTGAAAGATTTAAGTGAGCTAAAGGCTTTTTGATGCCTTCTGTTAACCCTCTGTTGAGCTTCTATAGAGCCTTTGTCTCTATTTTGTTATGTTCAGCATGCCTCTGTAAGTGTGATATGGGAGGAATGTGTAGCTTGGGGAAGTTTTCAAATCTTGGAAAGAGATGAATATAAGTTCAAAATAGCTCGAAGAAGTAGCTGCTGAAGACTTGAAGTAAATATTGAAGTGACAGTAATGATAGTGAGCCCTCAAGGGACACTGTAGTGGTCCTGGTGACGTTTCATAATAGACATACCTCTTGGGAGGGGTATCCACGACCAAAGAGGGGTTATGAATGATTATTATTGATTATCTCATTATACTATTGAGAGAAAGCATGCATGAGAGAGAGAGAGAGAGAGAGAGAGAGAGAGAGAGTGTGTGTGTGTGTGTGTGTGTGTGATATCCAAATTTATTCAAAACAGTGTATCTATGAGTGAGAGATTGTGAGAGAAAGCTATGAAACTTTTGAAGAAGAATATTATGAAATTATTTCCATTCAAAGTGGTGTATTTTCTTGTATCCTTGTGGTTTCTTAATGAATTCTATGAAGAATATGAAGAGCATAATCAATTTTGTTCAAGTTAAAGCCGTGGGCGAATTGTTTCTATGAAGCTGCATGAAGATTTCTTGTTCTTGGTGTTCTTTTCCTTGTTGTGGATATATCAAATATGAAAAAGATATTTGTTGAAGATACAAGATAGATTTTCTTGTAGTAGATTTCCCATTTTCTTGGTGTTCCTCTTGGCAATCCATGCTTTTCGTGCGCAGCCGAGGAAACTACCATCAACAAGCAACAGAAAGGACTAAAAATGAAGGAAATTACATTGTTAAGAGGAGAAGAATCCAATGGATGCTTATAAAGTTCCTTCTACCACTGAAGAATTGGAGATTCTCATTGCCAAAGCTAATTTCTACAAGAAGTTCATACCACAATGGTGG
Organism: Lygodium microphyllum; assembly: GCF_053477565.2. Classification (NCBI taxonomy): domain Eukaryota; kingdom Viridiplantae; phylum Streptophyta; class Polypodiopsida; order Schizaeales; family Lygodiaceae; genus Lygodium; species Lygodium microphyllum. The sequence continues at coordinate 89,370,670 of NC_141160.1, forward strand.
AAATATATTATCATCATGATGCATGATCTATGTGGAGGAATATTCCTCTCCCTATTGAAGCAATAGAGATGTGCATCTTGGTGACAAATCGTTTGGGAACAAACTGAAGTGCAGAAACAGAGAGAATGACCATCTATGGAAGATTTAGTAATATCGAGAATTTTCCAGACATCATTAAGTGGGAGATTGTGAAGAGGCTTCAAGAGTCATGGTTAGTGGAGGTTTAGCAACCCATTGGAAGTTGGTGGACAGAGTGCTCTTCACAACATACACTGTTGAAACCATCAGAAGTTGGCATTACTATGATGATGGCACCACAATGATCCTTAGAAGAATGAGTTTTGATACCTTTAGAACCGAATACCTTCCCCTCTGTAGCAAATTGAAAGTTGAAAGCTTGATAGGGTGACACAAACTAGTGACAAAAGGGATTGTTTCATCCACTTCATGTATGGTCTTGAGCATGCTTTAAGAAATCTTGATCAATCTAAAAGGAATCATCACTAGTCTGTCCATCATAACAAGATCTTCATTCTCACTAAGGTGAATGTAACTTCATCCTTATGAGTGTCATCCTCTGCTTGTATGAACTTTTCTATCATCACTTTGAGAATCATCCTCTTTAGACTCCACCTCTACGTCTAAAGGAACTCTGTAAGAGAAGAACAAACTTTTTATTTCAAACTCTTCTTCAGTCTTCATATCCAAGATACAATGGGGGAAATAGTACATCTAAGCTTCAATTTCCATGTAAGAATTCATTTTAGAGGTTACTCTTGGATCTGGCAAGAGATATTCACCTATGATTAGGGGCTTTATAAGTGACTTATAGTGCCAACTATTTGCCAAATATTAGGGACTATTCTTCTATTTTCTTTGGGAATTTTTTTTTTACTACGTCTTCTTTAGCCAATGTTTCTTTTGAAGAGTCATGAGAGATTTTAGTCAGCAGAGGTAGATCCATTTTCTTTTTTAGGGTTGTAAACTTGAAGATAACCTTATTCGGTCCTTGCCAAAGTTTTGGGTTTCTTTGAACTAATTGGTTCTTGCCCTTGCTTTAAATAACCACCACAATCTTCCCAATGATAGTGGGTAAGAGCTACTATAATAGTAAGTTTTACCACAAGATAGGTCAACCAATAACCTTTTCCAACCAAAGTTATTTTGAACAAGGGGAGGATGCCTAAAGTCTTTATTTTGCTTTGATTTGCTAGTTTGATGAGCCACTAGGTAGGTTACATGCCTATAATCACAAGTTTCTCATAATCACATCTATCATTATATTCATCAAGGAGCCTCCATCAATCAATGCAATTACACAACCCATATGCTAATCTTTGGAGTGCCTGAAGGGGATGCAATGGCAGTGGAGAAGGAGAAGAGGAAGATGCAGGAGAGAAGAGCACACACAATGTAGGTGCTGTCCAATTGAACTGACAGCCTTATTGCACTATCATATTATATAGAAATAAAGAATGGGTGGTCATAGTGTACACTGGCAGGCCCAGGGCCTTTTACCCCAACAACCTCCCACTAAAAGGCCAATGCGGCTGGGGAGTGAAAACAAAGAAAAGAAAGGACAAGGTGAGGAATAATCACGTCTCACCCAACGACCAATTGGAAAGCGAGCTATGTAAGAAGTGTCGTGAACCTCTGCAGAGGAAGAGTCAAGCATCCCCGAGTCCATGACATCTAGGAGATAAGCGATCCTGCAGGTCCATACAATGGAGCAATCCAAGAATGCTTCTCACAAAGCAAGCACAACTCATCAATGCACGGATGTAAAGCATTAGAATCACACATAGTATCAACGTGGTGCATACAAGACAACAGAGAGCAGTCAAACTCTCTAGAGTCAATCACTGAAAGAGAGCCAACATCCCAGACACTCTTCCAATGGGGTTTCAAGACTACATGTGGCGTCATCGAAGCGGAAGACTGACATATGGCTGGCTGTCCAGCCTGCAAAACTACAAGAAAATGGCTCTCATGAGCCTGCAAGGGATCTAGCAAGTGACCATGAACATCTTGACCTTGACTACTATGCATAGCTATGTCATCTGGGCCAATAAGTGCCCCATTTTTAGCATAAATAGCTTGTTGTAATGGCACTCTGGCTGCTGTAAAATCAGCCATAAAGCGTACGGAACACTCATCAAGAGGCCTGAGAGGTGTTTGCGTCTCATAAAAGACAGCATGATGGATGACCTGCTGGGCATCCAAATCCCATAATCTGTAGGCCTTAAACTCACCATCTCCATAACCAAGGATGATACATCTACATGACATAGGCTCATGTGGCATACGTACAGATGCCTGACAGCCAAACATCCTCAAGTAATCATAGGATGGCTGCATGCCACTCCATGACTCATGGGGTATAATACCATCCAAGGTCAAGCATGGCATCCTATTAACCAAATAGACACCGTCATAAGGACCTCAACCCAAAAGCCATAAGACAACCCAATTGTGGTAAACATAGAAGCAACATTTTCCTGTAAGGTTAGGCACATGCCATGAGCAATCCCATAATATCGTGGGCACAAGAAATTGATGCCATACTGCTGACAAGAGGTCTGAAAGCTGGGGGAGAGAGCATGACTCTCATAATCCATCTGCAAGCACCTAGGCCTGCTACCAGTAGAATCCATAAACCTGTCAAGCATAACTGCAACATCCTCAATCTGCACCAAGGGAAAAGCCCAAATATGGTGGGTACCATGATCAACAAAGGTCACAAAGTACGACGCTCCACCAAGTGAATGGGAAGGCATAGGTCCATATACTGCACAATGGACAAGATCTAGAGGAGCATGCCTCGTACGATCGCCATAAGCCAAGGGGGCTCTACAAGGACCAAGAGTACAATTAGGGAAAGCATCAAGATTTGTAAGTGACATAGGAGGCAACAATGAGTTTGAACGAGACAAGAGCTCCATCTCTCTATGGTGCATATGGCCTAGGTGATAATGCCATAACAATGCATGTGGTATCCGGATAACTGCAACCATAGAATCTCCCATATGAGAGACATGCATTGGATAATGAGAACCAGCTCTAGAACCTCTGGCCAAAACCAAGCAACCATGACAAATCTTCCATGACATTTCTTGAAGAGAAATAGTATATCCTGCATTATGCAACTGAGTGACAGAAATCAAGCTTTTACTAAGCATGGGAACATGTGAAACATCCCTAAGCATAAGAGAAGTCCCGTTAGGCAAAGCTAGGTATATGTCCCCTATACCAAGAATAGCATAAGTCTGCTCAAGGCCCAAAGAAATGCATCCATCAAACTCCCTGTAAGTAGAGAACCATGCTCTATGAGGGGTAACATGACAAGATGCCATAGAGTCGAAAAGCCAATCAAAGGTATGGGCCTGATCATTGAGCAAGTAAGCTGTAAGGAAACTAGATGACATGAGTACATGCTCAACTGCATCATCATGGGTAACAACATGTACCTCACCACTAGTAAGAGTGGTAAAACCTGCTACATCTATTGTATCTCTGACTCTCTGCTCATGTTGAGTCCATCTCTGTCTCTGCTGCTCTCTAATCCATCTAAAGAATTTTCTTTGAACATGCCCAAGCTTCCCACAATGGAAGCAAACAACATTTTAAGTAGAAGAACCTGTAGAAGATGACAAGGAATCCAAGTCATCATGAATAGGGCTATCCATAGCATCCACGGAGCTCAAGCAATCGAGGGTTGTCCCAACATAGGGAACCTGCTCATAAAGACAATCATCTGCTAGTACAACAGTGGTAGAAGCATGCTGCAAATGCTCATGAAACCTCAATGGATGGGAGGACATAAAGGCATCAATCAAGGATACATAAGCTCCCACATGAAGAAGAGTCGTAGCCAACTACATGACATAACCAACCACGGTACGGTAAAGCATAAGACATCTGTCATAAGAGCATATGATATTCAGTCATGAAATTTTCCCATAACCATACGCATACGCATAGCTCTGCAGTACATCATGCCACCTAGGAACATCCAAGTCAAGTAAAGACTGACAAGTGGCAAAGCATCCTGCAAGAGTCAAGCTCCAAGAGAAGCCCAAACATCTAAAAGCAACATCCAAATAAGTGGCTCTATAAGGTATACAACAGTAGACCATGTGCATAGACGGGTAAGCATACATAACATCTTCTCTCTAACATGGACGGGCAATAGTAGCCCAACTATCATAGAAGCTAGACAATAGAGGAGCAAGAAAGCCATAATTGTTTGCCAATCCCAAGCACTGTAAAGTTCACTGATCAACTAGGTATCCCGCAACAAATCCAAGAATCACTGAGCAATGAAAGCTCAATCAACCAACTGCTAAAGAGTAGAGCAATCACTGCTCATACATGTAGAAGCATCCACCAAACATAAGCCCATATCATCTCACATAGTCGGGAGCACCCCATAGACCATAGGCATAGCCGGGCAAAGCATTAAATACTATCAGCCCCTGTAATTTCCAGCATGTAAAAGACTATTCAATGTGAGAAAATCAATGCTCAATGCAAGCTTAACTTTATGTCCAAATAAAATACATACATTCCCAAGTCATATAGCATCAATAGACACTAGTAGGCATCAGATAGCCATGAGTCATAAGCATTACACACTCAAGAACTATGTGTTACTCTGTTTCCAACATGTAAAAAACCTGTTAAACTGAGCAAAATGATCCTCAATCCAAGATCAAATTAATGTCTAACCAAGAAGCATATATCCCCATATGTATAGGCAGCCACCATTGAGAGCACGAAATGAGCATCATATCTGGCCACCTCTACTGATTCCACACAAGAGGAGCAGGGGGCTGCCCTGTATGACAGCATGTGTGCTATAGGTACTATCAATAATTTGAAGTGGGGAGTGCTTATGTTGGTGGTAAGTCCAAGAGCCAATGCTTAGGACACGATAGAGACATTGAAGTCCATTGCTCATGGAATAAGAGAGCTGCCCAATGAGTAAATGGGGGCTGGAAAAAACTCACGACCTGTTGTTGTAAAAACAAGTGCAGATTCTGTGCAAACCTGCCTGGGGGGTATTCAACACATGGCTGATCATCAAGAAGCCTAAGGGGGACACCAATAGGGGCCAAAGATGGCCTACACAAGCCTCAACCAAGCCATGGTAGGCATCAAGTGAGATAAGAGGTGAGGAGCTGCTAATGGAGTCTGAGATCAAGCTAAAATAAACTTGCAGGCCATCACGTGATGAGGCCTAATGTAGATCCTTGTCTTGGGGCTGCTGTAGGTGTTTGCCAAGGTCGGGGGGTGTTGCCAAGAAGCCAAAGAAGGCTCCAAATCAAGCTAGGTAAGCAAACAAGCTCTCCAATGGCTGCCACAAGCTTAAACCCTACTGTGAAGCTGTGAGTTGAAGATTGAGTGAGAGAAGAACTCCCATACCTCGTGTCGATGTCAAAAAGAGGCTGGGATGTGCTCACAAAAGGACCCGCTCTGATACCAGTTGAAGGGGATGCAATGGCAGTGGAAAAGGAGAAGAGGAAGAAGCAGGAGAGAAGAGCACACACAATGTAGGTGTTGTCCAACTGAACAAGAGGTTCCTTCAAAGAGTAGATGTCTTTTATGTGATTATTTCTTAAACAATAGGAACAAGAGGTTCCTAGGATAGCTTTTGGGTACATTTAGTGGCTGAATATCCTACTTGGTGGCACACATCCATCAACTCTTTCTTTATAACTTACAAATAAGTAGTCCTTCAAACTTCCACTTCTTAATGTACTTGTAGTGGAATTTTCATGTGTCTCTATGATCATACATAAAGAAGTTGGGTTGATGCAAAAGAAGCTCTATTTTGATTTTGATTCATGACTCATAGTTGGGCTAGCTATTAACTACAATTAGCAAGATTTCACTATTATTGATGTTGATTTATTAATGGTGGACTAACTGAGACAACTGCTACTATGGTTGAGTCATCACTGGAGGCATTGATTGTGACCACCATACGAGGATACTATAGGCATTTGTGGTAGGTAGGGATAGGATATAATCACTAGAGTTGGATCAAGATAATACACTTCCTATCATTGAGGTAAGCAAGACTCCTCTTCATTATTTCATGGCCAATCTAGCATCTACTCCATCGTACGGTCTAGCATGTTCCATTGTAGCTTGCAAATTTGTTGGTCTTCTCAGTTCTACAAAATTTTGACCTTCAATTGTAATCTTCTAAGGAATACTCCCTTCTAAATTCCATCATCTAGATTATAGTTGAACCATCTCTTCGATATGCATTCCATTCAAGAGACATAGGACTTGACTTGTTCTCCTATCAATTGACTCAAGTTCAAGAATTTCTCTTTCATTCACTCTTCAAAGCCTTATACGCTTGAATTTGGTGAGGAAAGTGTGCTTCAATTTGTTCCATGTATACAAAGTTTGTGTTGCTTGTGTCTCATACCATTGAAACCCTGGAACTTTTAATGTAGTGAGGAATATCACTAGCTAATGCTCAAGGTCTTAACATTGTTGGCCACACGTGCTACCATGATTTTTGCTACATGAAGATCGGGGTCTTCATTATACTCTCCCTTGAAAATTGACAAATAGAATCACATTGCTAGGAGAATCATCCATATTTTCAATATGTATTTGGGTGGGTAGATGGCCTTGGTTTTGTTGAGCTAGTAGGATTTCTCTAAAGAGTGTTGCAAGGATGTCAAAGCATTCTTCTCCTACTATTGTCTTTTCCGCTTTGGCTTGATCTTTTTATAATCTCATGTATATTTGGAGATATTCAAATGCATGTTTCTTTATTAACTCATTCATCAAAGAGTTGGTATCACATAAATTGTGAGTACTAAACAAAAGGGAACATAGAGGTTTTTGCTTTCCTTGGTCTTTGGAAGATTCTGTTGCCAATATTTCTTCAAATTCTTTTTTCTCATACTCTCTAAATTCAACCTCAATACCGTTGTATAAATGTGGGAGATGATTTTGAAGTTTTCAAAACTCACATGCCTTAGGATAGCCATTGTGCCATCGTTGTGATAGTACCAACTTGTGAGGGTCTCAATAGTTTAGGCTACTGTGAAGAAAATACAATCCATTAACTTCCAATGGGGTGAAAATTGAATGAAGATGACGTTGTCTATGCATCAAGTGTCCCAAGTATCTTGATGCTAAGCATCCACACGAAGATTCCAATTATTTTGTTTTTTGTTTTTGTGAACTTCTACTAAACACAACTCTTGGAGCTTCTGCAAAATCTCCCACTTTGGCATTGTCTATAGATTTTCACTGAAGGCCAAATCCAACATTGATCAACATTCTCCCTCTTTCTAATTCTTCAATTTCTTTCCAAACATTTCAAGATAATGATACAAACCTCCTTGGCTTCAACAGACAATGGAAACAGTCCATCTTCCAATGCTTGTATTTGAATATCATATATTGACTCCGTTGGGGAATCAGTTCTTTGTAAAAAGTTACTTTGGCAAACAATTTCTTCCGTTCTTGTTTGGTTTTGGAACTTTTATTGTTTTCCATGGTTTTTTCCCCTTTCCAATAGTTATCATTTCTTTTATTTTTTGCCCGTTAGAGTACTTGTTGATGGTAGTTTTCTGAGAATCATATAAAAAACATGAGCTTTTGATAGAATACTAAGGAAACATGGTAGAATTGCAAGGGAATCTATCTTGTAATCATCAAAAAACAAGGGAATACTTTGTTATGTCCTCAAAATAGGAAAACATCTCCCATGTATTTGATATCAATGAAGCACTTATCTTTCATCGTTATCCTTAACAATTGAACCAAAAGCAATAGCCAAAGAGAAGGAAATGAATGGAAATAGATCAAACAATATTCAAATTATCATCAATGGTTATAAAGTCTCCATAGCATCTCTCTCATATTTTCTCACATATAGTACATAGAATTGATATGATATGACTATCTTCTCTCTCACACACTCTTAATTAATCTCTCTCATATATACATTGTAAGAATGACCAAAAATCCCCATCTTGGTTGTGGAGACACCCCCCCCCCCCCAAGAGGTATGTTTGATATGAAAGGGCACCAAAGCTACTACAATATCTCTTCATGGTCCATTTCTAACATTATTACTTTACGTCTTCACTTGAGTCTTCTAGCTACAACTTTTCCTACCAAAAGTAGCTAAGAAAAGCCTTTATTCCTCTCTTTCCAAGTGAGTAAAATTTTTTTGAGCTACTAATCAACCATGCAAAACCCATATAAAAGCATTGAAAATGATATATAGAGATATACATAAGCTCACACAAGCTAATAGGAATCTAAATATAGAAGCCAATGAAGCCAAAAAGTTGAGAGAAAACCCACACGAACCAAGGAAAATCTAGTAAAATGATCACAATCTATATCCAAACTCATAGAAACATAATCATGAAGCCTAAAATAAAGAGAAAATAACACTCTATGGAGGAAGGAATAGAAAATAAACTTGGAGGTGTGTCAGCAAACCTAAAAGGTTTGATGTCATGACAAGAATGTGAAGGCGAAAAATGAATCCAAGTACCAAACTACAATCTCTACACCCATGAAAATAAAGAAAAGCTGGCACCTACCAAGTAGGAGATTAGCTTCTAAGAAAAAAAAAAGCGAAAAAAATAATACAAATAAAAACAAGGATGGTGTATTTAATGGGTAGAGTGCACATGGGGTGTACATTTTCTTATGGTTTTGTTTTTGTTTCAAGTGTTTTTGAAAGAAATAAAATTTTCCCTTTTTTTTATTTTAGGTAAAATGTTGGATGTTTAATACATTATTTTATTTTTTGTGTATTTTTTCTTTTTTAGTGGTATTTTTTGTGAAAGGGAGTTGTGAGTAGCCGTTGCTTATGGTACCATGATGAAAGAAATAGCATGGCATTGTTTGAGAGATAGTGTTGGAATTTTGTTTGTGAATGGTGTTTTTGTGTTTTAAATTTTTTTATTTTGGCCAAATATAAAATGTGGGATTATGTGTGTGTTTGTTTTTTTTTTAATTCATGTGGTTTTTTGTTTGCCATGTGTATACTTTTACTTAATTTTTTTAAAGGTGTTTGTGATATGTATGCACAAGCTTTTTAATAAAATGCTAGGTTCTAGTGGAGTTATGTGTATAAGTACAAGATCCCAAATAGTGAAAAATGGCAAAGTGGTGCATACACAACATGACCTAAAGTGCATCATGCGAACGACTACAAACATGTGACATAGAAATTCATAAGGAACTCTATGCAATAACTATTGTTTTAATGATGCACGTATGAACACCTACAAAGAAATACATCTCAAACACATGGTTGGTGTGGATCCCTTTTTAGCTATTATTTATTATTCTTTAGAGCTATATTGCCTTTTTGGATCAAGTTTTGGAGGTTTTTGATGTTTTTGTAGTGGTTTTGAAAGTGTTTGTATGACCTGAAGTGAGTTGAAGATCTTTTCATAGGCCATTATGGTTTTTGACTAATTTATGATATTTTGATGGGTTCTATTTTGTAAGAAGTTGGAAATAGTTAAAATGTTGATAATATGCCATGTCACACTGACATTGGTATATAAGGAGATAAGTTGTAATTTTCCACATCTTTTTGACATATCAATACAATTACAATCTTTCTCTCCCTTGCTCCAAGCTTCCATGGCTTCTTCATCTTTCCTGTCTTTCTCTCTCCAATTCTAGTCTTTCTCTCTCCTCGTCACTCTATTTCTCTCTCTTCCTGCAGTCTTTCTCTCTCCACTGCAGTCTTTCTCTCTCCTCTTCTTCTCTCCCTAGTTCTCTCTCTGATAAGTGGTATCAGAGCCTTGGTTCTTGGTCCCAGTTAGTCCCTCATTTTCACCTAGTTACAACTTTTTAGTTACATGGAATTTTGAGTCACAGGTACACAAGTACGGGAGCAGTAGGGGAGTTTCCAAAGCATCTCTGGACCACAAGGACTGCATGTAGAAGCATTAATGGCAGCTTTCTTGGACTCCACACAAGCTATGTCAGGAGGTTTGATCAAATTTGAAGGCATGGAGACAAAATGGCAGCTCGTTTTCCAACTTTGAGGTGAAATTTTAGGGTTCTTTTTGGGAAAAATCTACACAGGAGTTAAGGGAGAGTTAAACCACTGCTACTTTTCAAAGAGAAGTCTTCTTGTACCTCATTCAAGCTTTCTTGAGAGCTCCCATGGAGGACCTCTTGCTTCTACCTTTCTCCCATGACTCCCATGATTCCAAAGGCATACATGACTTCATTCATTATGCTTAGAGCTCCACCTTGAGCACCATTTAACCCTGCATCATCCATGTGGCTGTTTGGAGGACGGGAGGATGTCTTCAGCACTATTGTGCCACTGCAGGACAGGAGCTGTATTCTACAGATGCCTTACTGATCTCCCTACACCATATCTTCTCAAAGGCCAGAGAGGAAAAGTATATCAAACTAGCAGGGAATACGATTTCTGAAGCATTATCTCGGTCCAGGGAACAATACGTGAGAAATGGCGGCACGATCCTGCAACCAAGGAGAAGCAATATGGAGCCGTTCCAGTCCCCGCGCAGTGTTTCCAAGGTTCCTCATGATGACAGCTAGATTGTTCGTGTGCTCATTGTCAGTTTTTACACCCACATCTGACATTCCTTGAGATGGCAAAAAAAAAATCCAGACAAAGCTCTGAGAGAGCTGGACAGTTCAAGAACATGTATTTAGGTTGATCGCATCCTGTCAGCCAGAGAGTCTGAAGGCGCGTACTGCTCAGTTCCACTTCCAAGATCTTCCTACATCCCTCAATCTTCACGCTAGTCAGCAGGGAGCAATGCCTTAACAAGGCCTTTAATCCCTCCCCGAATACAGTAGTTGAGCCCCCTGTTTTCGGTGCAACTTCGAATGAGGAAAGTTGAGGACTCAAAATGGCAATGAACTGTAGCATAGGATCGCTCAACTGGCTGAAGACGTTCAGTTTAAGCCGTTTGAGGTTGGGGCACTTTCTCAGAATTAAGGGAAGGTAATCACTTTGAGATGGATGACCATAAGAGTCGGATACAGAGAGATTGGCTGCCCGTACTGCGGCCCAAACATACTCCGCACATTGGCTCCATTGATCTGAACCCAAGGCTGGAGTCCCAACATGTTCATCTACAAGGACTCTGCCAGAATCAGCAGATCTCCATGGAGTAATGCAAGGAATTTAAAGAGCTTGACACATTCCTTGCATATTACGCTTTTCTGCTCCGACTGAATAGCAGTGACGACTGGATTGGTGGCCGCCATACAGTGATGAGGTAGGTTGGTCAGAGTAGCTCCTAGGCTTTGGCAAGCTCATGGATGCTCCAGCAGTGTAGCTTTCTCTGTACATACCACATGGTTGCTGCCAGTTTGAGGATGAGAAGTTCCTGAAAAAAAAAAAACTATTTCGAGGCTCTTCCATATCCAGATTTCCCTTCAGCAAACTAGAAATCCATGGAACTCTGAGGTCTTTGCATAAAACCCTTTGTAACAAGGAGTACTCAATAAACTGTTCACAGATGTATCACTTGTGGTACCTCTCAGTCCTTTTAGGCCAGATAATGAATATGGGATTCGTACTAAGCCAAGTGGTGGACTCTCACTTTCAGCAGATGATGATTTTCCTTGTGATACACATTTAGGCACATCCTTCTGCTGAAGAAAAGGTTGCGAAATTGGTGGATGAACTGCTACACTGTTTGAGGTCCACCCAACAGATGTAGGGATGCAGCTCTGAATGTGGCTATCTAGTTGATGTGACAGTTTCAAATTACTTGAAGTTGAAAATAATCTGGCCAGTGACCCCATTGCCAACAAGCCATCTTCAGGATGGTTCTTTGCATTGACATGTACCTGTCCTACTCTTGCAACATGATCGGACACAATGTCAGGATCTTGTTTTGTTGGAAACAAAGGCAACATCTTTGAAGGAAGTGAAGAATCTGAAGTTAACTTGTACCCAGAAGGCACTGACACTGGAGGTGTTCATGGTTCCTGAAAAGGCAGATAAGATGATCCTGATGGAAGATAACATTGGCTTTCAGTCCATTGTCTTCCATTCTCGTTGAAGAGTGTTCTCCTTCTGGATGTTGTAATCTGCCAGGCCTCCCTTCTCCTCGCAAGTCCTTCAAGCTCAATTGTATCAGCAAGCATGTGCAGCTCAGAATTCCAAAGAGATCTGCCTGCTGTAACATATGTTGCATTTCCAGGAAGGGGAGTCCAAGGGTGTTGACTCTGGAACATTCCAAACTCCTTGCCAGCTCCCCGAGCATTTAGAGGAGTCATAGATGCACCATTTGGAGCTTTGTAACTGCTTTCAAACATATTTGAAGCTAATGGAAAGCCAACAGAGAGAGAGTTGTGTCTTGATCTAGACTCCATATACATGCCATCTCCATCCACCAAAGAATTTCTACATTCCCCTTCAGTGATTGAACCAATGGCTGACACATTTGAAACTACTGGTTCAAGGGGCAAAGCATTTATCGGTTGCCTTCTTCAGTTCCTTGGCTAAAACAGGCTGCAGTCCAAACAGGGACAGATTTGGAAAAGTTGCTACAGAAATTAGTAGCATCATTCTAACGGCAAAGGAACAAGTGGAAGTGATACTAGACATCATAAGCTTCGAGTGGATCCATCAAACGTCTCATTTGGACACATATTTCTCGAGCTAGAGCCTATTTGGTACCGGTAGTTCACTAGCAGTTTACTGTGGACAGTTCTGGAAATTCTTAAACAGAGAGGGGTATTGCTACTCCTAAATTCAAACCAGGATTTCTAATTGATACTAGACATCCTAACCTTCGAGCCAAGCTATCATACACCTTATTTGGACTTCTATTTTTCAAGGATCAACATATTTCTTCAACTTGACTGCAATGGCAGTTGAGAACAATAACTCCAGCTCTAGTGAACAACGTTGGCTTCAATTACAGGCTAAAATGGACAAACTTGGACAAGGTTGGCTTCAAACACAAGCTAATATTAACAAACTTGTAGTTTCGGCTGAACAATGTATTGCTCTTACAAAGGCACTTATGGAAAAAACAACAAGACCTGAATCAAATGCTTATGCTCATGGCCAGCATCAATATGCTGATGGTACACTTGGATCAAATGCTTATGCTTATGGACAGCATGTATATGCTGATGGTACACACTATGATCCACATGCATCTTATGAATATGAACAGCAACAATATGCAAATGAATATAAGCAGTATGCAAGTACATCTGGACAGCATGTTAATGCTTATAAATATGATGTACCATATCATAATGCAGAGTATCATCCCATTGAACCTTGGCAGCAGAATGGTTATTATGGTCAACATGCTTATGCTTATGAGCATCCATCTCTTCAGCAACATAGTTCTTATGGATGTAACAGAAATGGTTATGCTTATCAGTACACTTCTAGCTTTGATCAACAGCAAGCAAGTGATTATGACCAATACAGTGGGATCAATTATCAAAGGCAACATGTTTATGAATGTGAGCAGCAAACTGCAGTGGAAACAACTGCATATGCTCAACCTAATTGTCCCTCTGATGTGCAGCAGGACTATTATCACCATATGCAGTATGGACAGCATGAGCAATATGGTTATGAGTATGGACAGCCATCTGTTGTACATGATGAGCATGGACAGCCATCTGTTGTACATGATGAGCATGGACAGCCATCTGTTATGCATGAGCAGCAAGATGACTATGAGCAGCATGTCAAAAATATCATAGAGCTGACCAATGGAGATGAACAGGTGTGTAAATTGCTATCTAAAGCTAAACGTGTTAGACACCTTACTAGTGATACAATACGGGAACTGCATGCTGCGGGCTTATGCTATCGTTGTGCTAAGCCACTATCTTGTAATCACCAAGCCACATGTAGGGCAAAGTCTGCCAAAATAATCTTGCTATTTGAATATTATGATGTAAATGATGGAGAACATCTTGTTGAAGACCATTCTGGTATGAATCCACAACAAGAAGTTCAACAACAAGAAGTTCAGTTCAAGAAGGAAGATTATGGACAGCATGTGGACTTGGAAGATCATCATGCAATGGAGACTTTGTTAGTGAGTACTATCATGATGATCATGTTTCCAGCAATATTTGATTTCGATCTTATGAAAGTTGATCCTATGCATGGCAAAGATACAACTTTTCCTTTTGATCCGGGAGGCTACAGGCTGATTTTGACCTCCTGTATAGATTAGTACTACTATTGAGTATTAGGTAATATTTTCCTTTATCCCTTGTAATGCTGTACAGAGTAGTACTTTGTTTTATCCATATCCTTTTTAGCTTGTTTCTAGGTTTGTTTTTGAGGACAAAAACTTTTGGGAAGGGATGGATTGTAAGAAGTTGGAAATAGTTAAAATGTTGATAATATGCCATGTCACACTGACATTGGTATATAAGGAGATAAGTTGTAATTTTCCACATCTTTTTGACATATCAATACAATTACAATCTTTCTCTCCCTTCTTGCTCCAAGCTTCCATGGCTTCTTCATCTTTCTTGTCTTTCTCTCTCCAATTCTAGTCTTTCTCTCTCCTCGTCACTCTATTTCTCTCTCTTCCTGCAGTCTTTCTCTCTCCACTGCAGTCTTTCTCTCTCCTCTTCTTCTCTCCCTAGTTCTCTCTCTGACATATTTGGTTCTATTACTCTCTATATGGTTCTATAGAGTACTATTTTCTCTTTATTTTGAAGGGAAAAGCCTGAGTGGGAGGATGAGCAAGTGAAAGCAAGAGAAAAACAATAGTTATGGTGAATATGGAGCAAGAGAGCAAGAGAGCAAGAGAGAAACACCGCATGTGGGAACTCTAATAGTCACAAAGTGTGATCAACCTTGTCTTATTCAAATGTCATTGAAAGAATAAGGAATGAAGTGATAGTGATGGGTGCCCGCCATCCGTAGTGTACATGTATACGAGCATTGCCACTGTAATAAATACACGGTGATTAGATATGGGTGCCTTTACCCCAACAACTTCCCACTTAAAGTTGAATGTGGCCCTAATGAGGACAAAACAAGAAAAAAGTGAAAGTACAAATGTACAGAAAGTATAATAGAATGAGGAAAGGCATCATCTCATTCAACACCCATCATCTTCCTAAGAAATGTAAAACACTCTACTAAGAGACTTTTAGTGAGCATATATGCAACATTTTGGCCAGTTGAGATCTTGACAAGCTCAATAAACTTGTCCTCAACAACCTCTTTGTTGATAAAGTGGTAATGCACCTCAATGTGCTTTATCTTTGCATAGAAGATCAGATTCTTTGCTAATTGAATAACACTCATAGAATTCGAATGTAATGTAGGGACCACATTAGTAATACCAAGGTCCATCACCACCAAACGGCCTAACCAAAGAGCCTCCTTGAAAGTCTCAATGGCTACAATATACTTTGTCTCTCTAGTAGATAGGTCCATGCATTTCTGTACCTAGACATCCAAGAACAATACTCTAGAAAAAATGAAGACATAGCTAGAGGTGGACTTCCTACTATCTGCACATCTTGCATAATTACAATCAATGTACCCCCATGACTCTTGTATTTTGGCCACCGTAACATATGCACATATTTGCAATGCCCTTAAGATACCTCATGATACCCTTCGTGGCATCCCAATGCCACCTACCATGTGTAGCCATATAGTGTGCCACAACTTCCACCCCTCAATTCTCTCTCTTAAATTCATGTAGGTGTTCACGTGCAACTTAAAAGGGTGGGGAAAAATAAACTCTAGAATGTTAGAAAGCACATTAAAAATAGCAAATTGCTTTTAAATTTGGAGAAACTATCGAGGAAGCTATAAGCCTCCTTGTCAGCCACTCTCTCAATCATGAAATATATGTATGGTAGTGGATAATGAGGCATACTCTAAATTTTCCATTTTTCTTGTATACCATGACAATGGATGATACTCGTCATTATGCTTAATCTCATAAATGAATCTTGTGTTTTGTAATACATTAATCTCATCTATCACATATTGTGCATAGCAACAAGGATTCATTAGATAGGGCTTCTAGTTGACAAGTTTGGTGTCTAGCCACAAGGGAATTGTGTGAGTAAGTACGAGGTAAGTACCTAAGGTGGCACTTCTTTAAGGTCAATATAATTCCTATGGAACCCCTTGAGTAAGGATGAGTACCTCCTCATGTTCTATTCTCAATCCACAACAATAAACATGAGCTTAAGTGTTTCCCCTCCTCAACAAGGTCAACTTTGTTTCCTTTAACTAGGACTTCAATAGATTTGTTAGTTACGCCATGTTTTTTGGTGCTCTTAGGTTCCTCTTGGTACTCTTAGGTTCCTCTTAATACCCAAGCATGAAATTGACCACCAAATTTGAAACCCAATTGGATAGCATGAGTGGTCACATATAGTACCAAAAGTACCAGCTTTGGTAACAAAGTGCATGTGCAATACCAAATTTGGTACTTGTTTGTGGTTCTATGCATCAAAATTAGTACTGCTATAGATTTGGTGTTGTATTGTATCTTGCACAACAATACCCAAACATGCAATATACTCTAAATATAAAACTGATTTGAATAGCAAGAGTGATGTACAATACCAAAAGTAACTTATCAAATACCAAAGTGAATGTGTAGTACTTGATTTGGTACTTTTTTGTATCTTACTATTTCTATAAAATACCAAACTTGATATAACAATAGATTTGGTGCTTCACTATGCCTTGTACAGTACCCAAGCATGTGCACCAAATATGAAGGTAAAATGAATAGTAGGACTGAGATACAGTGCCAAAAGTACCCTTGTTGATACCGAATTGTATGCATAGTATCAAATTTGGTGCTTTTTTGTATTGCATTGGTCCTATACAATACCAAAAATGGTACTACAATAAATTTGATTCCTTGCATTGGATTGGAGTTGGTATTCTATAATACCAAATTGATATTTTGTCCCAATTCAGTACTTGTACTAGTTTGGTACTCTATATCAATTTGTTAAGAACACTACTAAAATTTGGTACTCTATACCAATTTGGAACGAACAGTACCAGATTTTGGTACTACAAAAACTACATTTGTTAATATCAAATTGTATGCACAATACTAAAATTGGTACTTTTTTGTGTTGCAATGATTCTATACAATACCAAAATCAGTACTATAATAGATTTGGTTCCATGCCTTGAATTGGAGTTGGTATTCTATGTTACCAAATTGGTGCTCTATCCTCCTAGTTTGATCCTATGTACCAATTTGGTAAGGAATACTTGTTTGGCAATAACAATACCAAAATTTGATACTCTGTAAACAGTACCATATTTTGGTACTATCAAATGTACCTTTGCTGATACCAAATTTTATGCATAGTACCAAATTTGGTGCTTTTTTGTATTACACTGGTTCTATATAATACCAAAATTGTAACTGTAATAGATTTAGTTCCCTACCTTGAGAATTGGAATTGGTATTCTATAATACCAAATTGGTACTCTATACCAAGTACATTTGTACCAATTTGGCAAGGAGTACTAATTTGGTACTTTGTACCGACTTGACAAGAATAGTAACTATTCTGAATTCATGGTCTTTATAAAAATATTTGGGTTGTTTTATTGTGAAAGTTTGAGCTCTAAGTTGGATTGTTTTCGTGTGATAGGTTGAGCTCTACAAAAGATTCAAGAGCACTTATCCTACAATGATGTTGTCAGTTAGATCCTTTGAGATACTAAAACTGTCCTTTGTTAGAAAGTTGAAAGAGTGGTATACATGATATTGTGTATATCATGTCCAGATGATATATTTCAAGGAGGCTTTCAATCAAATGCACCAAAACAACTTTGAGTATCATGGAAAAGGTCATATATGTGCATGCTCCATTTGTTTTGCAAAGAGTAGCTTAAGTTAGTGTTTTGCAAACCATGCAATATGTCAGTACATCAATATTTTGTAGGAATCCATATTGTGCCCAAAGCTTATTAACAGTGAATATCATGCAAAGGAATGGTTGCTTGGAAATCGCCTTGAATGTGGTGTAAGCAAGTTATCATTTTGCCTAGAAGACATTATAGCAAATAGTAGGGAGGTGACTGTGAAGGTCTTTAAGAATGTGGGAACTGGATAGGTTGGTGATAATAGAAGTGAGAAGAAGAGAAAGGCTCTGGTTTTGGAAATACAAAGTGCTACTTTTGTTTGTCTCTTTTTAGATCATCTCAAAAGCTTTATCAAGAAAACTTCATATTTAGGTGGCAGGCCCAATGATTCAAAGATTGTTTGCTTAAATTTTTTGGCAATGTTGTCATGTTTGTTGTTGATTTTGCAGCAGAGAATTATTCATTAAAAATGAAAAACAAGATTCAATCCATGCATTGGTGAGTAACCCAAGTAACCTTTTCTGTGAACATCTCTTATGTGTGATAAATTCAATAGGTACTGTTGAGAAGACACTACATTTTTACATATCAGATGACAAGCTCCATAACACGTTTGTTCAGCATTGTTTTATGCTTCATGACAAGTGGCTAAAACAACGGAGGCATCATTTGTGATATCATTGGGTATGGTCAAATGGTGATCCTTCTCAATTTAAGGCATGCAAGCCTTTCTATTTTGTGGCAGGTAGTACTATCAGTTTTGATAGGCTAACACGTGATGCATAACTTCTTTGCCTCAGGACATGAAAAAGGAGAATGATGATGTAGGTGTTGTCATAAAGAGAGAAACCTCACTCACGAGGAGCTAAAACCAGACAGATGGTTGGCCTATGAAGTGTATAGTTGATGTTGTTAATTTTCTTAATGCAACATTTCAGCCCACAACAAAAGTACATAACAGTGTTTCTGAACCACAACACAGAATTTGGTACATCATAGTATCAAATTGGGCATATTCTATGCACTACTTTTTTGTACCAAATTTGGTATGTCATAGTACCAAATTGGACAAAATAATAGCTATCCAACATACTAGTTACCATTTGCACGTGTTGCTTTATACAGTACCGAGTTTGATACAAACAATATCTAAATTGGTACACAACAGTACCAAATTTGGTGCAAAATAGTGTTCCGAAATTGTTACTGAAAAACCATAACCTAGGATAGAGATACAATCTAATTTGGTATATAATAGCACCAAATTTCATGCAAAATAGTACCCAATTTCGGTATTGTACATGTTCCATAGTTGTCAATGGACCCAAAACATAGGAATAGGTATATAAATTGAGCACAATATGAGATTCATATAGAGAAACTATTATTGACATAGTACCAAAATTAATACCACATACAAAAAAAATTGAAAAAAATAAAAGAACTAGTATAGATATTAACCAGAAAGTAACCACTACATAGATACTAGTGTACACCATAGGCAAATAACAAAAAACCCATAAGTGGGATTTCATTAATCTATATATTGCCAAGGGTGCAAAACTTTGGTTACATTGCTCATTGGATGGTAGGGGGATCAAATCTATTGGCACACCCCTCCAATTGTATGAAATGGTCAACCACAAATGAGGAGATGCCATCCTCTATATCAAACAGGGGATCCCAAATCCTCTATCCAACCACATTGCCATGGATAGATGACATCCATAAGGTAGAAGGATTTAATCAAGTCATAATACGTGGGCTCATATGATCTTATATAAAGGCACAACTCATAGTCACACTTCAATGCTTTGCATCTAGAATCATCTATTAGAACTGTATTGGCAACATTGAATTGGGGGTGCTTCTCCTATACTTTATTTAGCAAGTTCATAAAAGCAGGCTTGCTAGCATACTCTACCTTTATGTTTTGCACATGCTAGAGACTCTCAGCCCAAACCTTGCAATCATTCTAGGAAATCATGTCTGTAAATGTAAAGTGCACAATCAAGGAAAGTGCACATTTATGATCTTGCATAGATTATTCTTTATGCAACATGACCACAACATCATGTATGCCTTCTTCCTTAGCTATAGGATAAACTCTTCCACATTGGGTCTTACAAAACACTAGGCCCATCGAGATACTTGTACACCTCAAGGTTCTAACCCCATCTAGGAATGGCAACTCCCAGACATTTATTGGATCTTTTTGATAACCCTTTGATAGCACATAATTAATGCCAAATGTTACAAGCCGGTCAAAACTAGTTTGCACATCCTTGAAGAGTGGTGTTTTCAAGGGTTGCTCATTTAGCCACCAAGGTTGTCTTGCTACAGTACCCAAGGCCCAAATGAGAAAGGGAAGATATATAATTTAAAAACAATGTTCCAAATAGCAAAATAGTCCTAGTTGAAATATAGAAACACCACAATGCCAAGGTTGGTACTAAGCAATATCCAAACGATACAACATACTATCAACTTGGAAGTACAAAATTAGTAGCAACCTCCCTTATTGAATCTTATAAGCAAGAAAACTTGCATTATGATATAACACACTATAGATAGAAGGCAATAAAAAAACCAAAAAGAATGCCTATTGATTCATATGAAGCACAGCACAAAGTACAAATTCTTGTCATCATAAGAGCTATAGCTTGCAAGCATGTACCTTTTGACCATGACCTATAGGGTGCTTCTTTGCTATGACACAAAAAAGCTCTGACAAAGTGGATGAAGCAATGCAATCACTTGCATCTATGACCACCCTAGAAGTTGTATCCCTCGTAGACACATCTCCTTCTACACTTTTGGTCTCAAGAGTATACCTGACAATAGTCTCCCGCTTACTAGCATCTATCATGCTCGCTATCTTCTTGGGTTTCTACCCATTTGCATTAGGAAAAAAAATGAACTCACAAATGGGCCTTTTAGCCCCCCCTCTCTCCTCCTTAAAACAAGAAAAAGAGGAGAGAAGAATAGTAAAATAATCCTCCTCTCTCTCCACTTTTGCAATCTTGTTTTGCCTTTTTTATATTATCTACAAACATATACTCAGATTCCTTCTTGAAAGGTGAGAAGGATCGAAGCTTGCACGCGAGCTATGGTGGGAGAGCAAGAGCAAGAAAGAGAGAGACAAGAAATGGGAACTCCAACAATCACAATGTGTGACCGGGCCTTCCTTTATTCAAACTGTCACTAAAAGAATAAAGAATAAAGTGACGTGACGGGTGCCCGCCACCTGCAGTGTGCAATGGCGGGTACTGTCAGTGTAGTAATACACGGGGCGGCACGGCGGAGGCGCCTTTACCCCCAACAACCTCCCACTTAAAGGCGAATCTTCCCTAGTGAGAGAGAAAAGAAAAATAAAAGATAGTACAAATGTACATAGGTACAAGGGATGAGGAAAGGCGACATCTCATCCAACGCCCATCAACCTCCTGAGGAAGGCAAAGCGCTCAGTAGTGAGGCTCTTCGTGAGCAGATCTGCAGGATTCTCGTCAGTGGAGATCTTGACAAGGTCAACAGACCTGTCCTTCATGACACCACGTATGAAGTGATACCTCACCTCAATGTGTTTCGTCTTCGCATGGAAGACCGGATTCTTAGCCAACTGAATGGCACTCATAGAATCCGAATGCAGGGTAGGTGTAGCATCAATCCCAAGGTCAGCAACTAGACGGCCTAACCATATGGCCTCCTTGCAAGCCTCAGTGGCTGCAACATACTCGGCCTCAGTGGTAGACAAAGCCGTACACTTCTAAACCCTGGACATCCAAGAGACAGCCCCTCCAGCATAGGTGAATACATAGCCAGAAGTGGACTTCCTACTATCTGCATGTCCTGCATAATCGGAGTCAGTGTACCCCACGACCCCTGTATCCTAGCTGCCATAGCAAATACACATATCTGTTGTGCCCTTTAGGTACCTCATGATACCCTTCACGGCATCCCAATGTCTGCTGCCAGGTGTAGCCATATAGCGTGCCACAACACCAACTGCATGTGCAATATCTGGACGAGTGGCTATCATGGCATACATCAAACTGCCCACGGCTGAAGCATAAGGGATCTTGGCCATCTCGGCCCTCTGCTCATCTGTCTGTGGACAATCGGCTTGTGATACCTTCACATAAGAAGGTAATGGACAGCCAATAGGCTTTACGTCTTGCATGCGGAAACGCTCAAGGACTTTATGAATGTACTCCCGCTGTGAGAGATACAAAAGCCCCTAATGCCTATCGCGCTTAATGCGCATCCCAAGTATATGTGAGGCCTGTCCCAAATCCTTCATCTCAAAGCTCTTCTTCAGCTGAGATTTAAGAGCATCTAGCTCATCATGAGCTTTCCCTGCTATCAACATATCATCAACATAGAGTACCAAGATAAGCAAACTGCCATCACGGGCTTTCTTCGTGTAAAGACACGGATCCATAGCACTCCTGTTGTAGCCCTGTGACTGCATAAAGGCATCAAACTTATGATACCATTCCCTAGGTGCCTGCTTCAAGCCATACAAGCTCTTCTTCAACTTGCACACTAGGTGCTCCCTGCCAGGTTCTGCAAAGCCCTTAGGCTGATCCATATAGATCTCATCATGCAAGTCCCCATGTAGAAAAGCCATCTTGACATCCATCTGATATAGATCTAAGTCAAGCTGTGAAACCAAAGCCAAGACTAAGCACAGGGTGGTCATCTTAACCACAGGAGAGAAGATCTCATCAAAGTCCACACCATGTTCCTGCTTAAAACCCTTTGCTACCAATCTAGCCTTGTATGCCGGCTTGGGGTGTCCAGGGGTACTTTTCAGCTTGTACACCCACTTGCATGGCAAAGCCTTCTTGCCCTTAGGCAAGGCAACCAAATCCCAAGTCTCATTCTTATGCAGGGAGTCTATCTCAGACTACATAGCCCTCTCCCAGGAGTGACTGTCACCCCTGCGCATAGCCTCATCATAAGTGAAAGGCTCTCCTGCATCTGTAACCAAAACATAATGCATAGAGGGCTGAAATCTGTCACGTGGACGTCTGTCTCTAGCAGACCGTCTCACCGCAGGCTCTACTGCCTGTCTAACTGCCTGTCCAACACCCTGGCCCTGTGGAGAAACTGCTGCAGGCTGTACTACTGGCTGTGCTGGAGCTCTAGGCTCCTCCTGAAAGATCACTCTGCGAATCTCAACCACCTTCTCAGGCTGCCTGTGCATCTTGTCTTCATGGAAGACGACATCATGGCTGCGTACTATTTTTCGCGCCTGCGGATCCCATAGGCGATAGCCCATCTCTCCTGACTCACCATAGCCAAGGAATATGCATTTAATCCTCTTTGGATCCAATTTACTCCTCTTGTCCTTGCGCACATGGCAGAATGCCTCACATCCAAAGACACAGAGATGCCCATAAGAGGGTGGCTTACCAGCCCAAACTTCCTCTGCAACCTGGAAATCCAATCCACTGGAAGGCGATCGATTTATGACATGCACTGCCGTACTAACTGCCTCAGCCCAAAAACTCTAGGGTAGGCCTGCATGGCTAAGCATAGAGCGCACACGCTCCTGAATAGTCATGTTCATGCGCTCAGCCAAACCATTCTGGGGTGGGGTGTAAGGGGCGGTCAACTGACGCTTAATACCCCTGTCATCACAAAACTGCTCAAAAGCATGCGAGACATATTCTCCCCCATTATCTGTCCTAAGGCATTTCAGCCTATACCCAGTCTGGTTCTCAACAAGAGCAAGCCATCTCTGAAAAACTGCCAAGACATCAGACTTCTGCTTTATGGGATAAGCCCACACTTTCCTAGAAAAATCATCAATGAAGGTAACGAAGTACTTCGCGCCACCCATAGACATGCAAGGCATAGGCCCACAAACATCGGAATGCACCAATGCCAAGGGCTCACTCATGCGTGGCCTACTCGATTTCTTATGCGTAGACCTATTCTGCTTACCATAAAGACAATGATCACACGAGTCAAAACATGCATAATCCAAAGGCAGAAGATACTGCAAACCAGATAACATTTTCATTCCCTTTAAAGACATATGCCCTAAACGGGCATGCCAAAGTGATACATGTGGGATAGAGCCCACTGCCAAAACATGGTCTACAGAAGACCCAGATACAACAAGAGGATAGAGGCTGCCAGCCTTGGCGCCTCTAGCAAGCACAAGTCTGCCTTTGGTGATCTTCTAGGTAGAATCCCCAAAACAGACATGAAACCCTGCATCATCCAATTGTCCTGTAGACATAAGACTGCGCGTAAGCGCAGGTACATGACGTACATCCCTGAGCAAAAAGGAACTGCCAGTGGAAAACTGCAACTGAATATCTCCACAGCCCACAATATCAAGAGACCTGTCATCTCCAAGTCTGACTGATCCAGATACAGTACGGTAAGAGTGAAACCACTCACGGTAAGGCGTCACATGGAAGGACGCACCTGAATCCAATAAAAAGCACTGTGCATACATACTAGGTGTCTCAATCAAGTGTGAAGCATCAGAAGAACTAGCTGCAAGTATGAACTCATCACTACCATCGGAATCCTTGGTCTGCATGACATTAATTTCTTCAATCTTGACGCTGGACTTCGCAGGTACTATGCTGCGATCAGAGGACTTCTCCTGCACTTTCTCTTTGCCCTTATCCTTGCGCTTCTCATTGCGCAACTCATGACACTGTGGTCTGATATGGCCCTTTTTCCCACAATGATGACAAGTGACATTTGCATTGCGCCCACGCGACTTACTACACGACTTGCCACGAGATTTAGACCGACCCTTCTGCGAGTCACGGCCTCGGCCATTACCATGGTCATACCTGCCATTCCTGCCTCTAACTGTCAAAGCATGACTACCACGAGAGGCATCCAAGTTTTTGCGATTCACCTCTTCCTGAAGAAGAGCACTCTCAACATCTGCCAATTTTAGAGTAGCACTAGAGGCACAAAGAGCAGTGCGGAATACATCCCATGACTCATTCAGAGTCCCAAGCAAGAAAAGAGGAGTTACTTCCTCTCCAAAGGTGATATCCTACGAAGTCAGGTTCTTCAGTATAGCATGGAACTGGCTCAAGTGAGCAGACATAGTCGCATTATCCTTCATGCGCAGATCCATAAGCTGCTTCAACCAGTACATCTGACTCGCCGGACTTTTCTTATCATAAAGATTCTTGATCTTATTCCATAGATCCCATGCACTCTGTGCTTCCTCAAATACATTATAATGTACCTATTCAATGAGAGACAATACAATCGTGGACTTGCATAGCTCATCAAGTTCAAGCCAGTCGTCATTGTCCATAGTTTCAGGCTGCTCCCCACTCAACCGAAGTGGCTTAATCTGAGATTTCTGCACCAAAGCCTGCCATATTTGACTCTTCCAGTAAGAGTAGTTGGTACCATCCAACTTTGTAATGTTAAAGATGGCACTATCATGCGAAGATGATGCCATTATGCAGGCTGGAAATGCCCAAACAATCCAAAACTGCTTGCTGTTTTACTGCAGAAACTGCCCAAAAATGACCAAAACGGGGTCCAAAGGGCGAGCAGAGTGTGCCAAAAGTTGCTGCCCACTTAGTACTAGGTGCGGTACACCAAATCAGGATATTTCAGCATGAAAAGTACACCTCAGTCCACCAATAACTACTTGCTGTAATAAATTGCAGATATGCAGTCTAGAGAGCAAACTATCCCAAAATAGGATCCAATGTCAAGCAAACAATGCTAGGTCCAAAGCCGGCATGAAACGGACATAAGCAAGGCCGATGACAGTGAAAAGAACATGAGCTCAACACCGAAGCATGTCAAAATAACATCTGCCAGTGAAAGGCACACCCCCAGACACTCTAGGCAAAGTGTTCCTATAACTGCCAAAACCTGACACAAATAGGTGTCTGCTCAAAGAGAAAGATCCAAATATGAGACTCAGCTCATAAGCATCCTGTGAACCAAGAGTACATCAATGCATATCCATAAAGATCGGAGTATGATCCCAAAGTCTCAATGCGTATGTAGCTGCTCAAGACATAAACTGCTCCAAATACATGTAAGTGCTCCAATAGCATGCAACTGTCAAAGGTCAAGCAAGCATGTAAAATGCTCCCACTGGCACAAACGGCGTACAAAGCGAGCTCAGAAGCTCAAACAACCTAAGAGAAAGCACCAGTGATAAGTGACCCTGCCAATGCATCAAGCGCATCCAAGAGAGCATGACATACATGAAGCATCGGTCGTATTAACCATGAAGCAATACATAAGCCCAAATAATCTCTCGGTCAACTCAATGACATCCAAATAGCAACCAAGATCAGTGATCAAGTAAGCCGGGAATGCTCAAATACATCCAAATCCAAGCTCCAAATGTCGGTATGGCATACACGAACCAAATAGCATATGTCACGAACCAAAGCATGTAATGCAAAAGCCTAACTGTCAAGCAGAGACATGAGGCATAGGCGGTCCACGAGCATGCCAAGTCGGTCCAAATGCCAGTGAAGACGGAGCTAATGCAAAGCTCAAAAGCATCCCATAATCTCATACATATGCTCCAAGCCGTCCCCAAATGTCAGAGACATCATGCCAAAGCTCAAAGCATACATCCGGTATCGGTAGGTAAGTGCCAAAGCCTGTAAAGTACCTTCAGCCCACTGTTATTCCAGCATGTATTTACTGTTCTAAACAGTAGATTTCAGCCCCAAATTCAAGCCAAAATCATGGTCAAACCAAATGCATACATCCCCAATACATCCGGGTAGGAAGTAGACCGCATACGGGCATCAAATAAGGTAACTGGAGTAGAGTATAAGCATCAAATACCAATGCCAAGTGTGGCTGCCCTGTTTCCAGCACTGTATAATAGTAAATAACAGTCCCAAATCAGCCAATATTTCAGGCCAAAATCATGGCATAATCATGTGCATACATTCCCAAGGCACTAGGCATCATGTAGACCGCATACGGGCATCAAATAGCACAACCGGAATGGAGTATAAGCAACAAATGCTAATGCCAATGGCGCTGCCCTATTTTCAGCCTGTTATGATAGTTTATGACAGTCCCAAATATGAAGAGATCAGCCCCGAATGATCAAGACCAATGCCCAAAGCTTGAATGACATCAAACATGAAGTCTATAGCCCTCTTGATCAAGGTAGAGAGCAAGAAGCAATGGCCAAGTGTGGAGCTGAAGTAGATGAGTGCTCACAGCCTGGAAAAAAATGATGCAATCTACCCTGTTGGTGCTGAACTTGCTGCTGCTCCACATGGGCTGAAAAGGGGGTAATGGGGGGCTCAAGAAGGGCCTATCAAAGGCCTATGACAAGCCTCTTTGAGCCTTGATAGGTGTAAGGCACAATATGAGGGGAATAAGCTTCAAGGGTTTGAAGCCATGGCTGCCCTTGCTGTTTGCAACCTGTAGACTGAAATAAAACCCTGAAAGAATGATCAAATACCTCAGTATCAATGCCTTGAAGGTGCCTCAATAGGCCGGGAAGGTGCTCGGGAAGCCGGGGAGTGACGGGAGCTCGGGGAGATCGGATATGGCTGCCGGGATGGAGATCCAATGCATGAAGGGAGTTGATGCGAAGGTAGAGAAGCACCGAGTCGAGCTCGAGCAAGAGAATGCCAAGCTCTGATACCAGTTGAAAGGTGAGAAGGATTGAAGCTTGCACGCGAGCTATGGTGGGAGAGCAAGAGCAAGAAAGAGAGAGACAAGAAATGGGAACTCCAACAGTCACAATGTGTGACCGGGCCTTCCTTTATTCAACCTGTCACTAAAAGAATAAAGAATAAAGTGACGTGACGAGCGCCCGCCACCTGCAGTGTGCAGTGGCGGGTACTGTCAGTGTAGTAATACATGGGGCGGTACGGCGGAGGCGCCTTTACCCCCAACACTTCTCTGTAATGTCTCCTCCCCTCCCTCGTGACCCCGTACTAACCCTTCCATAGGAACTCCCCCCTTTAATTTTTTTTACATTTTTTTATCTCTCCCTCCCCCTGCCGTGTGCATGGCGGGGAGAGAGAGAGAGAGGCAGTGAAGTTAATAATAAGGGGGGCATGCCGCCCCCCCAAGTGGCAGGTGGCATCGCCTTACCACCCCCCTCTCACCTTATAAAGCTTCCCCCCTTCCCTCGTCCGGGGACACTGAGCACCCCCCCAGGTTCCGCAGAAGCTTCACCCCCCTCTCCATTGGCAGCAACAATAGCAGTGCCTCCCTCCCTAGACTACACATTGCACCCTTCTCTCTCGAACTACAGGTAGCGGCCCCCCCTCCAGCCTCGATAGCGACAGCGTTCCCCCCTCCACCTTGTGATCGTGCCGCCCTCCTACCCAGGGGAAGAAGAGAGAGAGAGAGAGAAGGGGAAGAAGGAGAAGAAGAGGGAGAGAGGAGAGAGGAGAGAGGAGAGAGGAGGAGAAGAAGAAGGAGAAGAGGGAGAGAAGAGAGAGAAGGAGAAGAGGAAGAGGAGAGGGAGAGAAGAAGAGAAGGAGAGAGAGAAGAGGAGAGAGAGAGAAGAAGGGAAGAAGTAGAAGAAAATGAGGAGAGGGAGAGAAGAGGGAGAGGAAGAGGAGGGAGAGAAGAAGAGGAGAGAAGAGAGAGAAGGAGTAGAAGAAGAATAAGAAGAGGAAGGGAAAGAAAGAAGGAGGAGAGAGAGACAAGAAGAGAAGGAGAGGGGCGAGAGAGAAGGGGAAGAAGAAGACAAGAAGAAGGAGGAGAGGGAGAGAGAGAGTAGGAGAAGGAGAGAAGAAAAGAAGAAGAGGAAGAGGAGAGAGAAAGAAGGAGAGAAGAGAGAAGGAGAAGAAGAAGAAGAAGAAGAGGGAGAGAGAGAAGGAGAAGAAGAGAAAGAGGAGAAGAAGGAGAAGAAGAGGGAGAGAGGAGGAGAAGAAGAAGGAGAAGAGGGTGAGAGAGAAGGAGAAGAAGAAGGAGAAGAAGAGGGAGAGAGAGGATAGGAGAAGGAGAGAAAAAAAGGTGAATGTTAGAAGGAGAGAGGGAGAGAGGTAGGGAAGTTAGGGGAAAAGATGACGATTACTAAGAAAGAGAGAAGGTGGGAGTTAGGAATGACGAGATGCTGCTAGGTAGAAAACAAGGGAGAGAAGAGAGAAGAAGAGAGAGAGAGTCTCATAATTGAGGATGGCCCCAAAGCGGAGATAATCCCAAGTGAATGGAGATCCCACAGCCATGGACGGAGATTCGCGTCAAGATGCCACCACCCATGCAAACACACTACCAAGGGTAAACACTAAAGTTTCTCCCCACAATCAGGTAAAATTGATTAAGGAAAACGCATTATAAGATGTCGAAATGCCTGACACAAACACTTGCATGAAGAACATTCTATTGATTAATAATAGAATATATTTGTGTATTATACACTGAATGGATTACCTTAGTTTGCATTTAGAAAGAGCTAGAATCTTGCATTATTTCCATGAAAAGAATTGGAGCCTCGCATCGAAAGATTGCAAACCAATTTTTCATGCACAAGGATGATAGAGTACATTAAAGTAACAGCTAGATCATGCACATGTCAATATATGTTAACTTGCACACACAATGGGATTGCACGATAAACATTGTTAGAATAGTAGTTCTAAAAGGAATACCATTTAGAGATCCTTGTTGAAACTCTAGCCAATAGATGAAGATTGGATAACCTATGGCTAATCAGGTTGGAATCTTGTTAATGTACTCTTGGTGATGTACTAGCAATATGGGTTAGCACTTGGTGACCTGTGATATTAGATAGCTACTCTAGGAATTGGGTTGATCATCTACCCTAAATAGGTAGCCAGGATTAATGAAGGTCAAGATGAAATCACTTAGTTCATTTAAAGGATCTAGAAGGAACTTGTTAAATCGACCTTGCGAAGTCCTAACCCAACGGGGAGAGCAAACTTTAGGGTAGTTGATTCATGCTAAGCATGTTGCTTAGAACTGTTGAAATGGTTTTAACGAAGGTTGATCTTGTTAAAGATGGATTGTTGACCCAAGTTATGCTTGGTTGTTTGAAAGGTTGTAAAAGTGTTTTGATACATCCAAGTTAAATTTTGGTTGTGCATGCAATGGATTGCGATGCCTTGAAGCAAGAGGTTGTGCATTCAACTATTTGTTAATGTGGTTTTGGATGTTAACCCAAGTGGGGTGTGGTTGATGATTTCATGGCCGGGTCTGTGATGATTGATTGCCATGGGAACAAAGGGATGTTTTCCCTAGTAAATGTTATTAGGCTGGTCACTTCAGCTGTGGTTGATTTCCTAAAGGGTTAATTAAGGAAGGATGGTGCTAGCTACCCCCCATGAACCACCAAATCCTAACCAAGGGGGTTATGAATCCGCATTGGGAATGTGGACCGAACCCATCGCGAGAGGTCTCTCTGTGGAATTACTTGGCATAGGAGGATGGTTGGGTGCCAGTGGAGGCTCTGGCCATAAATCCCAATGCCTTCGGGCCCTACACGAGTGTTCTACATGACTCGAGATGGGATCTCGAGGCCTTGATACTAGTTACAAGGTGGAATATTGGTAGGATAAAGCTTCGGATTTTTATTGCCGGGAGACGGAATGATTTTTTTGCGTTGGCAGAAAGGAACACTTATTCTCCTGTATGGGTGGGAGACAAACATTAATCTAAAGATAAGTTAAGAAGATAAGTTAAGGAAGTTTTTGATCTTGTTTTATCTTGTATTTGTGTCTGTGCCCTAAATTACGTAAAGGAACCTGTGACTAACAAGTTAATTAAGGAAGCTTCTTTTATGTGTCAAACATAACGTGGCAGGTAATTAGATAACTAAAACAACCCTCGAGGGAAGCATGGTGGATGTGACTAATGGGTCTATCCTACGGAAGAGTGGTCTCAGTTAGCCGAGAGCTTTCCTCAAAGGAAATGTCTATGACCTTAGACAATGTTGGCTAGAACCTTGATTCATACCGTTTTAGGGGATCGGAATGGGACTATGCCCTACAGGCAGAGAGGTCAAGCGACGCATCCCTCTCGTTTCCCATTCTCTTTGAATCAAGTGTGGTATGAGTCTGCTTGGGTCCAGTTGTATCTACGCAAGGTGGAGCGGCTGTCGACTGACGCTAGAAGGCTGTTAGGAAGACTCACCTGCTAGGAACCCGGACTTCAGGTCGATCCTAGTGGGAACGGCCGGATAAGTTCCGTTGCGGGGCAGACTCAAGAGACCCTAGTTGGCATTCCTTGGGAGTGCCGGGCGGCATCTTCTAGATATATCTCTCAATGGACTGCTAAGACGTGTCCCGCGATTTGAGGAGCGGGCACGTTACATTCTCTCTCCTCATTGAAAAAGTCTTTTTCAACCAAATTTTATATTCAAAAATGAGTTAGTTACGGGAGTGTGGTGCTTCGTTTTCAATGCAAAATGATTAATAGATACGAGGTAATTGATTTTTTAATCGAGAACAAGGAAAATGAAATTTCGAAAGTTCCTTTTAAGATATTTTGGGGATTTTTTATATCCTAGCTTTTGGTCAAAAAACAAACCAACTGGCCAAATTTTGTGTTTTTTGGAGATGTTTTTGGAGGCAAAATAGAAATATCTAAAATACAAAAAGTCTTTGACATCCCTACCCTTTGAGCTATTGCCCCCCATATCTATACTCTCTCATGGCTCTATTGTGACCTCCTCTATGTGTTTATGCAACCTTCATTAACAGAGTGAATTACTTACACCCTTCTTTCCCATGGCACCTTTGTGTGCCTCTTTGTGCATCTCCACTCTACCTCTTGTGACAGCCAAGTAGACTCCCTGTTTCTATTAATAGTAAAATGAATACAGGAAAGAATGAGCTGCATATTGAGGTAGAGATTGAATATGCCCCATTATTCAAAAGGACCCAGCGTAGCAGTGTCAACCCTCAAGTTTTGCAGAGTTACAGGCAAATGGGATTGAAACATGTGGATTTGTGGGTTGATGGGGGAATCTACCCAATTGTCCACTTAAACAATAGACCTCCAACTTTCTCAGGAATCACAAATTTACTGAAGTATGCGTGCGAGGGTGAAAATGGATTACTTGGTTATACTGGCCAGCTCAATGATCAAGCGTTCAAAGTATTTACAACTTGCCAGGCAACCATAAAAAAATTCCATGATGTGATTGCTGCACATCAACTTCATATACAACAGCTCATAGGACAAGTGGTACAACTGAATGACACTGTAATTCAACAAAGCAATCAAATTATTTCAATGCAGGACACTATCCATGACATTGGTATCTCATATGAGAAGGCAAAGGCACAATTGGAAGACTTGAGAAAGATCAACAACAAGCTAACACAGGAGCGCAAACGAAAGAAGAATCCAATCAATGAGTTAATTATGAATAGTGGCCAGTGGAAAAGATGTATCAAAGTATGTAAGGTAGCTCAGAAAGAGAACCTAGGTGAGGGTGAGGTTGGATCGTGTATTAGTAGATTGCTGAAGGCAAGTACACTGGAAAACGCTTTGAGTAATCGTAAGTTTAAGGCTGTGAAGGAAAAGGTGATTGAGCGCACATTAAAAGATGTGTCAAATGAGTTCTCAACTGTGGATGCACAATCTATTTGTGATAGGGCCGGCATTAGCACAATGACTTACTCAAATATATTCAAAGGTGTGAAGGCTGGGTTTGATTGTGTGCTAAAGAGAAATAGAATCGTGCCTCTTCCTCAACCTTCAAAGTTAATAGAGGCTTGACGGAAACTTAATACAAAGGTTTTGGAGTTGATAGGAGATCCCATGCATGTTCAATGTGTGGAAACACTAAAGGTTGGGACCAAAAATGTATATGAGGTGAAGTTCACCGAGCTCAATAATTACTATTTAGATTTGAACAAGGTGCAGTCGGCAATGGTAATGTACTACAATATGTCTGTTGATGAATGTAATGGTAAATTGCAGTTTGTTATAAAATTAGATGAAAGTGAGCTCGTCAAATGAGTAAAGCTTGAAAGAGTTAGTGTAACTCTAATGAATAGAGCTTTACAATTCGACAAGAACAACCCAGGAAACTTTAGTGTTCAATCTGAGTGCCATGTGTGGTGGCTCACTACATTTGAAGTTCCCAAGGAAACATTTGAGGTGTTGCAGCTATTCTTTATGCACACAAGCATTCCAAGCATCATCGATCGTCAAGAACATGGTGAGATGCTCTCGGTTGAAGGGTATGGTCAATTCTTGGTTGAATGGCATCTTACAAGAGACTTGAAAACTTTAAAATGCATATGTGGAATCTCCAATGGTGCAAATACAAAGAATCCATGCCTATATTGCTTGATAAAGAGGTTGGAAGGTAAGGACGGAAAGAAGAACTGGAGAAAGGTGGCAAGTGCTGCACTGACGCGCAATAGAGAAGATCCCACTTGGAAGCCCATCTTCAACATTCCCTTGGATTGTATTCACATTTGTTCATTGCATGCTTTTGTCAGAATCATGGAGAAACTTGTATATGAATACATTTTCTTTGCTTATAGGATGCAACCAGAAAAAGAAGCCATTGCAATGTGTAGGAATGTGGAGCGAGTGCTATCAGAAATTGCGCTACACAAGCATCAAGTGACGATTGAAAAAGATGAGAAGAGATCAAGAAAATCTGATAACTTGCCAAAAAAGCCTTGCTTTGGAGGAGCAAAGGCTAGGAAGTTTCTCTCAGTACCCATTAATGAGGAAGGGAATGTCATGGTCCGTAGGCCACAGGACTACGATGGGTGAAAAAAGTTACATTTTGCAGTTCCTGATCGAAGTAATGGAGGAAAAACAAGATTGGCCAAAGCTAAGGCTTGGATAAGTCTTAAAAAATTGGCTCCCTTACTTCGCAAGATGGTGTTTAACAATGAAGATAAGCAAGAATTTATCAATGCTGTGCATAGCTTCTACGAAAACATGGTGGAAGCATGGGGCAAAAGCTCTATCACACCTTACATGGTGCGTACTAAGTTAATATTTTAAAATTGTATGAATTGTATAAACCATTGAGCATAGTTTTACGCATGTGTGATATGTGTGTTTGTAGCATATCCTTGAGACACATGGGCCATACTTTGCAGAAAAGGGAAACATCGGAATTTGGTCCACACAAGGGATGGAAAATTCACATTGGATAGTGTGTGGTGCATACCAAAGAAAAACTGATCATGGTGGAGGGGTGAATGGTAGCAATCCAATGATCCAATTGCTATCTTGGTGGTATAGGATTATAGTAGCAGATGAAGCTAAACTCTCGCAAAAGAGAGCAAATGAAAGTGATGATAAATCGGCTACAAACATGATGGAATCACGCCATGTCACTAAAAGAGTGCGTTATGAAGCCTCAACTGCCAAAGAAAACCATGCCAAGTGGCTAGAAACAAGGCTTCAACAAGGCAGCAAATGGGTTCAAAAAGAGCTAAGATAGTAAGATGAACAATGTGAGTCAGTGTGAATGCAATTCATAGTTTAAGAGAGAAAGAGAGAGTATGCATCTATGTGAATGAGTCTCACAGTTTATGGTTATATGAAAGAGGGTTTCACTTTCTATCTTATTCATTGAGTTCTCACATCTCTTGTGCAGGAAAGATGGCTAGGTCTGAGGTAGTTGTAAATAAGCTTCTGCTCAAAGCCCCATATCGTGTTCAGCCCCTTGGAGCATCTACTAGCTCAGATGCACCCCCTTCTCAACCTAATCCACCTTCCTCAAGTCGCCCTCACAAGGGTCCTCCTCAGCATCCCCACAAGAAACACAAGTGGAAGCCAAGTACACTGGCCTTGAGAGAAATTAGAAGGTATCAACGCTCTTTTGATCTCATCATTCCGAAGGCGAGCTTCTCGAGACTTGTTCGCGAGATTGTGCAAGACCTCTACCGCACAGAAAGCAGGAGGTGGTTTTTGGCACAAGGTCAGGATAGACCTGATTGCTTCACAAAAGAATGTTTTCATGCTCTACAATGTGCTGAAGAGGCCTTTTTAGTTGACTTGATGACTGATGCTCAACATTGTGCAATACATATGAAGCGCATCACTGTAACTCCCAAGGACTTCCAACTTGTAAGAAATCTTCAAGCAGTGAAGGATGCATTCATTCCAATGGAATGAACACAGTTTGCAATATTATCTTTTTTGGCATAGTGTTATCCTCGTGCATTAGACATATGACTATGTCCAAGTGCAAAACTATTGTATGCGCCCTTAAAATATGAATTAAAATTTTACACTTGTCCTTCGCTCTCAACTTTGACTGCGCATCTTCACTGTATTTTCAATTCTTACTTACAATTTTTATTAGCACTATTAATTTCAATAGGAATAACATGCAAAAATTTGCTATTTCTTATTGTAGACTTTACTCCTAATGCCTCTGTATAGTTTATGTGGTGCGAAGTTTCTAAGGGCCAGTAGTCGCGATGTTGATTTCTCAATTATCAATCCATCCATAATTTTGGTGTGGGATAATTTTTAAAATTCTAAACTATATTGAAATGCAACGAAACTTCACATGCGCACTCGTTAGGTGGCCAAGAGCCCAAATTATTTGTTTTTTGAAAAAAAGTGCCTGCAGATCCTTGGTCCGAAGTCTGGCGTTTGCCTGCAGACCCCTGGTCTGAAGTCTAGCATCTGGAGCACTACAAGCACTTTTTTTTCAAAAAATAAATAATTTGGGCTCTTAGCAGGAAAGTGGCTCCAGACGCCAAACTTCAGACTAGGGGTCTGCAGGCACTTTTTTTTCAAAAAAAAAGGACTCTTAGCCACCTAACGAGTACGCGTGTGAAGTTTCGTCGCATTCCGATACAAGGTTATGGATTTACGATCACACAATAGACAATGCGTATGAAGCTCCATTAACCCGGTTTTGGGGTTTAAATGGGTTAAAAGTTCATTCTTCTTCTCATTTTCACATCTTGATTTCTTTGCTTCCTCCATTTTCACATCCCCAACCTCTATCTCTTCTCCGTCTTGCCCTCCTTGAGCTTGCATGGTACGGACCAAGCAAGCATGTCAACATTTTGGCCCCAGGAAGACATCACGCCAAGGCCCGCCACCTAGAGCACAAGGTGGAGTCTCCTCTAATGCAGCAACAGGTGCTCCCCGTAGAGCACAAGGACCACCATAGAAGAAGAGAAGATGGAAACCGGGCACTGTTTCCCTTCGAGAGATAAGGAGAATCCAACGTGGATACGAGCTTCTCATCCCAAAAATTTCTTTTCATAAAGTTGTTCGAGAAGTCATGCAAGACTTGGAGCTAAAAGTGATAGGAAGATTTTGGGCACAAGTGCGGGATGGCCCACCAGTAGGAAGGTGGACTGCTGCAGCCATGGAGGCCCTACAAACCACTGTAGAGGGATTTCTCATCGACTTGTTTGATGATACACAGCTTGCAGCTATCCATGCAAAGCGTGTTACAATCACAGACAAAGACATGAACTTTATCATTCGGCTTCGACACGGCAAGGAGACCCCGCCATAGTTTACTAGATTAATGATGCAAGGTTTGTAATGAGTGTTATAGCGCCATAACATCTTGGAAGCCCAAAAAATTTTGTATACTCTGCCACATTTGAATATTTATTTATATATACATATTATATCATACGATGTGTACTGAATTCAAATAATTGAGTAAAGTTGTTTTGTTTTGTTTCTTGAAATGCATGACTCTTAATTTTTGTTTAACGTACGAACGCATCAAAAGTAGTAGTGCGTATGGATACAAGTTACGTTATTGCTTATGCACAATCGCAAGTATAGTACTACGTGTTGAATTATGTTAATATATGCAGATGTGTCATTAACGTACAACACATTATCGTCATACTTACACAATCGCAAGTGCAGTACTACGCATTGAATTATGTTAATGTATGTGAACGTGTCATTCAAGTACCACACATTATCATCACACTTATACGAACCACCGATTTATTTAATAAATATTTATTTGTAGGGACAAAGTAAAGTATCTTATATTCATCAAGAAAAATACATGTGATGGTTGTTAGTGATGGTAGATACGAAAAGCCGATAGCCAACAAGAACTCTCAATTGTTCCTTGGCTTTTTCTTCGGTGGAGAGGAGGGGCCAACTTCCGATGAAAATATAAGTTCCTTCTTTGCTTCAAAAATGATGTGCTCCCCCTTCAGCTCTTTCTCCAGCAGAAGCAGATCCGACACTTTAGCAAGGTCACCTAATGTCGCAAGCACACACATAGCTCCACCCCGCATTGATCAAATAAATAAAGAAGCTTTGATCGCTTGATTAGCACCACCTTCTCCAAGCTAGATGTCACAAGTACCGCTCAAAAAGGTCCAAACTTGGTCAAAGCTCAAATTTTCATGATTATTTCTTGCCCTCCTGGTGAGCACTTCTTATGGAAGACCACCAAATCTATAACAAGGTTACAAATATACTTCTTAAGAGCTAAATCCTTGCATCGATCTGCATGTCGAGCTCCTCCTTGCCTTGATGCAAAGTCATCTATATACAATATGTCCTGAATGACAAAGTCAAATCAAACAATATATTTAGCAACTAACCTAGAGTTATCAAAAAGTGATGAAACTTGATGGTAGGGTGCGTCAGGTTCCCCGGAGTCCATCGGCCAGAAAGTGGCCCCAGATGCCAAACTTTGGACAGGGCAACTACAAGTATCATTTTTTGCTAAGATTTCACCAATGGACTCCAGGGGACCCGACATACCCTACCATCAAGTTTCATTGCATAAAAATATATGGTAATTAGAAATCTCGTCTTTTCTAAATCATCTAGTATCTTCATTTCCTCGTGTGTCAAGGAGGCACCTCTTTGGGCAGAGGGATCTACAAACTCCTTAGTAGAAAGCTAGGGCCTTGGTCCGAACAAATCATGTTGTAGTGCTTCAAATCTAGCATCAGGCACAAGGTAATCTTCTTCAACCAAGATAATATGCTCCTGTGCTACTATGATCGCACTCATAGTATCTAAGCTTGTGCCATCATGTCTTTCAATCTCTGCCATTGTTGGATGCACATCCATGTAATCATAATCAATTAGGTCTTCCATTGAATCCCTAACTAGGATAGAAAACAACTCTTCTTTCTTCGTTTCCAAGTATTACAGTACATCTTATAGAAGTAAGTATTGTACACCATCTACTTCAATGGGTGTCAAGGAGCCAAGGTTGAGTTTGTCGACTAGTGGCTGTTCTGAAGAAGATGGCACCATGAGAGTCAACCCTTGCTCTGTCACCACTCGATGCTCCTCTTCAACATTTATGAGCTCTTCAATTGGTTCTCCCGTGTATGTGATAGAAACAACCTGTGGAGTTGTATCTTCATCGCTCTCCTCCTCTAGGGGTGTATCCAATGCAAGGAGGTAAATTGCCAATGCGCAATCACACTCCACAAGATCCAAAGGTGATGTACCTAGTGCACTTCCCATGGGAACAGTGCATGCTCTATGCGAAGGATCCACATGCACCAGACACTATTCACCACTTTTTGGTGATTCTTCCCTGTCTGAAATACCATGAGCTGTTCCAGAGGCACCCATGTAATGTCGAATCCCTCGATGGAGTATGTGCATGTAGCAATGGTGCTCATTAAGTCTTCCAAAACCTGAAGGGGGGGATCCAGCAATGAGAGCATGCTTTCAACGTTGAAGTTCTCGGAGAAAACCTAGAATACCTCATCATCCTGGTTGGCAAAGATGGTCTCGTGGATCCACTCATCAAAGTGTGCACGAGCATCCATCGTAGCAGGTAGGAGGCATGTGGTGGATATAAAGAGATGAAGAGAGAAAGTGTGAAATGAAACAATGAAACAAGAACTAAACTAGTTCTACCTTAAAAACCTTAAGTTTTAAACCATTAAGGGTTGTTCGCATACGATATTTAGTTATGCCTTTACTTATATCTTTGTAAAGTTTACATGCATATGTAAATGTGTTGATGTGAAAAGTGTATAACAAATGTATGATTTTATATAGATACTATAATTTTTAAATATTGTAAGTTTGTAAGCGACAATTTCTATTGGCCAAAAAAAACCAAAATTTTACAAGTGTTGGATATTACAACTTGTGATGTTGGGATTTTTAGGGAGACTCTACAATTTCTAAAACATGTGGAATCACACACTTTCCGCTGGTAATAGTATCCTCAGCTCGGCTTCGAATTTTCCTACCATCTAGTTTAAAATAGAAGCTAACAGGTGGATTCTGCATTAATATTGTAATTTCCTGGCACATTATACTCAAGGGCCAATCATCCTCCATTTGCAACACTTGGGGCTCGCGGCCCTCACAAATGACAGTAACATCCACAGCTGCACTTTCACGCATATCTTGATCAATGCACAACCATTTACCCTTGAGCATCCTCCATCTACGATACTTGAACACTAGGCATAAAGTTTGTCGTGCGAAAAAGTACCTGTAATTGGAAAGGAAAGTTAGCCCATTCATCCCAAAGTAAGATAATAGTCAACTAAGAGAGAAAATTTTTACCTGAAAGCCATGTCCCTTGTTGTAACTCGACACTCCACTGTGTTAGGACTGTGAGTTATTTTTTATGTCCAAGTTTTGCCTAGAATCCTTGTTACATAATCCTCTGATGTATTTTTTATGACGTACGTGCTTTTGGTACCTCTCAAACCCTTACATTCCTTGAACATGTGTGCCAAAATTGCAATCGGTATGAACCAACTTAGATGTGCATTCTTTGAGCTGGTACTTAGCTTCATAGAATTCAATATGTCTGCTGAAATTTTTGTGCTACACATGTGCAAAATGTTGCTACTACACAATGGCCATTCTATGCTATTGAGATTCGATATGTGCATATACTCAAGGGTTCCATATTCTCGACTCCCTTGGATAATATGTACTTGAAGTCATAGAAAAAAACAAGGTCCTCTGCGAGTTGCTTAGCTGTACACCCCTCAAAGAGCAATCTACCAATTTCGAGGTGGTAACACTTAAAAGAACCAGTGAAACTCTCAACATTTTGCCACTCACAGCAATCCGAAGGGTATACTTCTGTAAATACAAGACAAGTTGTTACATACGTATCATGAAAGCTCTCATTCTCAATGAATTGCAAATACTTATTGTTTGCAATGTTTCGTTGAAAGGGCACAGTGGATGCAATGTGTATTTGTTTTTGCATGAATACATGTTGTACAAACGCCTCTGTTACAAGGTGAGAATCAACATTCCTTTGTCTGAGAGCTAAAATTTTACCCTTCTAGTGCTTTGATACATCTGCAATTGCAGATGCTTTCACCCTGAAAGCTCTCTTCATACTTGGACGCATATGTACCCAAGACGAGCAATGATACGTATCAGTGATCCAATTCCCTTCTTCATATTTTCTGTTACGTACTTCTATTGAGAGAATGCTTGTTCTTCTCTCACGTATTATAACCTATGCATTAGATGTAAAGAAGTATGTATTAACCCCTAAATAATAAGAATTTTAAGTCTGTCTAGTAATCACCAGTATGCCATACAAATCAACATGGCATTAAGAGATGTTTACACTTTTGTAAACAGACATAAACATCGATATCGAAATGCATGTGGATATATACATCAACACAAAGTATAGATTTAATTTCAAAATATCACTTTAATCATACCATTTACATGAAATATAATGAAAAGAATAGCACAAGAATACTCAGAGAATTTTGCCAAAATAAATTTTAGTATAATGAAGAGGAGTCTGATTTGACTCAATACATTGTATGAAATGTGGGTATAGCAACCACATGGCATGCAAATCTTAATAGGCACATTGGATTGACACCTGAGATATTCTAAGACTCAACACATTGTGTGTTATATGGATGATATGATACAAGAGTTTCATGGATCAGTGCCAATCGGCATGGAGATCCAAATGGACACATAGAACCAATAAAGCAGAGGATTTTTGAACCATCGACTTCCAACCAATTCATATCATCCAACACAAAGGAATCACTCACCACATCAAAATAGTTGATGGAGAATTAAATGCTTCACCTAAACCTTGTACAATACCTACATGTACAAAAAAACACATGCATGAATCCCTTTTAACAAAAATACTTGCATAAATCCCTTTTAGCAAAAATTATCTAGATAACTGCATGAATAGAAGCAATACAAAACATTGCCAATTTACCTATAAGCTGATTTGATGAAGATAAGATTGAATCATTGCTAATTAAAACCCATTGTAAATGATGGATATAAGAAAACATCACTCCCATCAAATATAAAAGTCACTAATTAAATGAATAAATTTTGGCACCACAAAATATGGTAGATTTACCTGTAAATTGAGCTATAGAATCTCTGCTCTACCTTGTGTTAAGTGCTGCAACAACAATTGATCCTTAAGTTAGAACTAGCATCAAACCCTATTGTAAAGATAGTAGAAAAGGGATAATGCAGAGAGGAAGAAAGAGAGAGTTTGTGTGAGTATGCGGGAGAGAGAAAGAAATAAGCACCTATCCAATCTTGCCTAAATTGATCTCTGCAAAATACAATTTTGCAAGAGTTAGTATTTACATGAATGTATACTGAAAAAACAGTAGAAAAGAGGAAACATAGATAGAGAAAGAGAGAGGGAGAGAGAGATAAGCACTTATGCAATGTCACCCAAAATGATCTCTACAACAAAACAACAACAAGGGTTATAACTAACATTGTGTTGTATTGAAAAGATATCAGCAAAAAAAAAAACCTTGGGAGAGAGAGGTTAACACCTTTGCATCTTGCTCCAAATAAACTCTGCAAGAAAACAACAATTAGAACCAACATCAAATTCTATTGAAAACACAACATAAAAGAGAAACAATACATAGAGAGAGGGGGGAAAGAAAGGAGAGAGAGATGAGCACCACTGTCTCTTGCCCCAAACAACCTCTGCAATAAAACAACAACAACAGTAAGAAACGACATCAAACCTGATTGAAAAAATAGCAAACAAGAGAAAATGCAAAGAGAGATGGGCACCTGTGTTTTGCCCAAAATCTGGAGCTGCGTGGAGAAGAAAGTGCAGAGATAAGCAGAACGCTCAAAATCCTAGTTACTCTCAACAGAGAGCTTCAATGGAGACAAAAATTCACAAGTATAGAGAAGAGAGGGAAAGTGGTCTATTGCTCAACTTTTGGGTCAAACTGATTTCGTGAGAGGGAAAAAAACCGAAATTGAAAATTCTCCAAAAAAAAGGGAGAAATATGAGGTGAGAGAAACTCAAATTTTGTGTACTATTCATTCTCCCTTTTTTTAATCCCCCACTACCCCTTTTTTTAATAGAAAACCCAAGATTTGGAGAGAGAAGATTCACCCTCCATGGATGTCAATATCTAGCCTTCCTATTGGACAATCCAAAAGGCCCACATCTTAAACTATATTATTTTTAAGGGCCCATTTGTGACTTTATTTTTTTCCTAATGTAAGAGTCTTCTTTCTGTGTTTGAGTTTTGCATCATCCTCCTCTTCCTTCATGTTCTCTGTGTACTCCCCCTTCTCATCAATAGTCTTAACATCATGAGCCCTAGCATCGCTAGGCATTGTATCAGTAGCACACACATTGGAAGCCTTGGTAGTAGCAGCCTTTGCATCAACCACCTTGGGATCAATAGCATTAGTCTCATCATCA
Organism: Lygodium microphyllum; assembly: GCF_053477565.2. NCBI lineage: Eukaryota > Viridiplantae > Streptophyta > Polypodiopsida > Schizaeales > Lygodiaceae > Lygodium > Lygodium microphyllum. The sequence goes on from NC_141160.1 coordinate 89,413,137, forward strand.
AGCATTACCTCATCATCAGCAATGGCTTCCTTAGCCTTGTCACTTACACTTGGCAACTCTTCATCCAACTCTAGTCTCTAGACTGTCTCTCCCAAATTTGCTTTCTTTCCCATCATGTTCTACATATCAGTCTTAGTATATTCTTCTCAACACTTCGACCTAATATCCTCTAAATCAACAATATTTGAGGTATCTGCCACATTGTCCACACCCTCCAGCCCTGTTGGCTCACTCCCTTACCCATCCATAGTACTAGCACCTAAGTCCTACAAGACATCCTATACATCCTTGTAAGCATCATCCTCCCCACACATATTATTGACAAAGCTGACTTGGTAGGGGGGTGGTGTTCCTCACTCCCTTATCGAACATCTTATGTTTGACAACCTTAGTAGCACTTTTTGTAGCCACACACACACTAAGAAAGAAAGCACAAGCTTTGATCAAATGATACAATCAACATAAGAAACTAACAATGTTTATGCAAAACATTGCCCACATACTCTTTAATGTTACAATCAAACTTACGGGAAGTGTCACTTGTCTACAAAAGAATAGTAAATCAAACTTTATGTTGGACCACAAGAGTGACTCTCTCTAAGAATCTCAACACCTTGCTCACCCTTCGCATCATTGTCATCCCTCTCAGTCATTTCCATGACCAAGCCCCTTGCAACACTTCTTTCAAATTTTTGCACTTTGCATCAAGATGTAAAATGGCCTTTTGCTTCATCAAGGCATCTATAATTTATATGTTCTTCATGCAAATCCCATTAGAGATGAGGTGATTATGATACCCCCTCGTGTATGGTACACCTCTAAGTGGTATTGGCCCTATTAGCAAGACGGTAATCGTATATATAGCAATCACAAATAGCCAAACTTTACTGTGATTGGAACAAGCACGAGTGCACTTGAGTTTTGTGTACTCTACTTGTTTCCAGGCACCAATGCATCAAGTATCATAAGTCTACAATTTCCAATATGGAGTTTCAACTTGGTGCATTTTTCATGGAACATTCAAGCGAATAAAGCTATTGAAACTGGCAAGTGCAAGTGCTTCCTGCTGCGGTGAAGTGATAGAAGTCTCAAGTGCTTTAATGTTATATTCAACAAGAATGATGCTAACATGACTACCATGTATTGGTGCATTCAAAATACATTTTCTCAAGGCTTAATATATAAGCCTTCTATTCTTGAAGAGCAAGTGTTGTTCTCTTGAAACAATTTTCTATCATATATGAGTTGGCATCACTATTGTGGCTACACATCTACATTTGCATTAGCATTACTAGTTGTTGGCAATTCTATGCTTACTCATCAAGACATTTTATGAGCGGTCAAAGACTTTTACCATTTAATTAAACTCAATGCATAAGTGTTTCGTGCTGCATTTTCACGGATTATGGTTTCCAGCTAATGTATCATGTTCAAGAGCCCCCTTCTTTACACTAATAGCTACACAAAATATTGGCATAGTGCGCTGTGTGTGTGTGTGTGTGTGTGTGTGTGTGTGTGTGTAGGATGGTTCACACGCTCCTCTTGTTTATGGAAAAATAGATTTGACATAAGTGATAGATAGTTTTTGCCGTGATCTTGCACGTTCTAGCTAGTCTGCTTGGGTTGATGTGACACAAAAACCAGGTTATTTATTCTTCACACGATCGTCCTAGATGCAATGGCACTATATAGGATACCCAAACTGAATAATTGTGGGATGAATAACTAACTATATGGAGGGTCTTTTCCTAATACTTTTGAGCAGTCTGCGTATGTTGACACAGTCCCTCCTCTCCTCCTCCATGAAGAGTGTTCGAGGTCCATATCTGCCTCTGTGATCGCGACCTGGAAGCTTCCCATCTTCTTCCTCATCAAGACGCAACACTGCCCATCTCCACCATCGGTGATCCACGCGACGCTGAACTGAGCTCAGCTGAAGCTCCATAGCCGAAGCGCCAGTGTATCGTAGCGTGCGTGGGTGTGTGGGTGTGTGTGTTGGTGGGGGGGGGGGGGGGGGGAGTAAGAAATGGGTTCAGTACTAGTAGCAAGTGTAATAATCACGGACGATCTTTTGAATTGCATCTACTAACAATCCGAGTAAAAAGGAGGAAGAAGGGCCTAGAAAGGTGGCCGAGTGGCCTAAATGGAGGAATATCGGGCAAGCTGCTTTCATGGCGCAAGCTGCAGGCGACACGAATCATTCGTGAGAGCTGCTGGGCCCACAGTACTCCAGTCGTTCTCTACGCTTTGCAGTCGAGTACATTTTTGGCAGTAGAGCTGCAAGTGCCAACGCTGCTTGATCATCCCTGCCTGTGGGTAAGACAATGTCATATTGCTACGCCGCAATATGTCTGAAACATGGAGGTTCAACCTGACAGGCCAACAACTGCACATTTTATGTATGCGTGGAACCTATGCTTGGTTACAAATCTTTTCATTAGAGGGCGATTATTCCAATAAGCGCATGACATACTTTAGTTGATTGTACCTGACGCTGTCTGGTGTAAGGCTCTCCCGCCTATCATACTCTCTTGTGATACTACTCTCTACTTTTTTGGGGTTGGTGATTACATAGCCATGCCAGGCAAGTATTTTGCATCTTCAATTGGAAACAAGGAGTTTGGCAAAATTCATACCTTCTTTTTATGTATAGATAAGCTTGGGATGAAGTGAAGAAGAGGAGGAGAGGAGTGTCATGCTTTGGGCCACTAACTCCATTCTCATGGATTTTTCTATGGATGCATCATTGGACAAATGTGGTATTCCATCATGAAATAAAGTGACTCGGGGACTATATACTAGAACAAAGTGACCAAGGACCATATCTTGGAACAAAGTGATCGAGAAACACAAAGGCCAAGTATAGACTTTGGCTAACAAATATTGAAAGGCAAAGCCTAAGTGGAAGCACACAAGCAAAAGTAAGAGCAAAGCAAGAGCTATGGAAAATGGAGCAAAAGAGCAAGAAAAAGAGAGAGAGACACCATATGTCGGAACTCTAACAATTGTGATCAGCCGTCCCTTATTCAATAGCTACTAAAAGAATAAAGAATAAAGTAACAATGATGGGCACCCACCACCTCTAGTATAGAGAGAGACATCGTATGTCGGAACTCCACCAGTCACAATGTGTGATCAGTTGTCCCTTATTCAATAGCTACTGAAAGAATAAAGAATAAAGTAACAATGATGGGCACCCACCGCCTCTAGTATAGAGATATGTGATCATGGTGCTTGAAAAGAATACAGAGTGGCATCAACACAAGAACCTTTACCCCCAACAACCTCCCGCTTATACTAAAATGTGCCTCTAGTGAGGAGAGAATAAGAAAAAATTGACAAAGTACAAATATACATAAAGTAAAACAAGATGAGGAATAGATGTCATCTCATCCTATGCCTACTATCCTCTTCCTAAAGAAGGAAAAATGTTTCATTGAGAGACTTTTAGTGAACAGATTTGCACGATTCCAATTGAGATCTTGACATATGCTGAACAGACTTCTCCTCTATCACCTCTCTAATGAAGTGATAGTACACTTCAATGTGCTTTGTCTTTGCATGGAGGACCAAATTCTTGGCCAACTAATTAGCACTCATAAAATCTGAATGTAGTGTAGAAATAATAGTAATACTAAGGTCTATCACTAGATAGCCTAACCATAGGGTCTCCTTGCATGCCTCGTTGTCTACAACATACTCTACCTCAGTAGAGTAGATAAGGCCATATCTTGACCACCACAACAAATGCTCATATTTGCACTGCCTTTCACATATCTCATAATGCCCTTTACATTGTTCCAATGTTGCGAGCTAGGTATAGCCATATAGTGTGCCACAACTCCCACTGCAAATGATATGTCATGGCGAGTGGCTATCATAGCATACATCAAACTACCCACTGCAGATACATAAGGGTTCTTAGCCATCTCTCATCTGGATGGGGGGATAATCAGCCTAACTGACCTTCAGATGGAAAGGTAAAGGACAACCAATAGGCATAACACCCTATATATGGAAGTTCTCAAGGATCTTCTATATGTACTCCTTTTGTGACAAGTAAACTTGGAGCCCCTGAGAGTGATCATGCGTGATGTGCATCTCAAGAATATGTGAGACCTACCCTATATCCTTCATCTTAACTCTCTTCTTGAGCTAAATTTTCAAAGCCTATAGTTCATCATGAGCTCTCCTAGCAATCGACATATCATCCATATAAAGTACAAAGATAATAATGCTATCATCATGAGCCTTCTTTTGTAAAGACACGAATCAAGATGCAAGATAGCATACATCATCCAACTATCCAGCACAGACTAGGCTTTTGGTCAAAGCCAAAACATGGCATACATCATACAAAACAAGAGTACCAGCTAAAGTAAACTATAGCCCTACATCCCTAATGCCAATGATATCCAATGCCAAGTCATTTCCTAATCTAACTGAACCTATCATGATAATAGTAGGAATAAAACCAATCCCTATGCAAGGTAATATAGAAAGAAGCCTCTAAATCAAGTAGCCAACAATCAGAAAAATGCATGAAGTATCAACCAAGTGACTAGAATCAAGAGAATAAGCTGCCAAGATGTACTCATTATCAAACTCAAGCTCCAAGACATTTATCTCCTCAAATTTCACCCTAAACTTACTAGAAATAATGTTGCAATCATCAAACTTAGCTTGCACTTCACCCTTGCATTTCTCCTTGCACTTATCATGGTGCATCATCGTATGGGACTATGACCTAATATGATCTTGCTTTTCACAATAATGATATGTAAGAGGGGCCTTAAGACACTTGGGGCTTACTGTGAGACTACTCGCGAGACTGAGACCTCTATGAGTCTCTACCATGGTGGTCATTACCACTCTTAACATCATGTCTATCCCTAATAGGCAATGTTGAGATATCGAACTCCACTCGTGATATGCCAGGGTGACCGTTGTGCATTTATGTCACCGACTTGTCAGTTGTAGATGCGGTTGGTACACCGCCCATGAATAATAGCTAGATGACAACTATCCTTATCTACTCTAGTTCGTGGCTCAGTTAGTATGCCACCTTAGTTAGTTGTCTTTGGTTTGAGACCCATATATAGGGTTCTTCTATTTCTTTGTATGAGACTTTTTTTTTGGCTTACACAACTAAGAAGAGGAAAACTGCTTTCAGCCTCCACCCTTGTGTGTATTCCCCCATTGTGCAAGCAAGAAAGCTACAAGTGAGACTCCTTCCTTCTTTCCCACAATCTTGACATGATATCAGAGCCTTGTTCGTGGTAAGGAGCTCAAGAAAGTAAGCTAAGCTCGTGGTGTGCTGGTAAGAGGAGCAGTGTTGCTTTCATTTTCTATTTCGGGAGCAGATCTCTGCAGGTAGCACAGCCGGAAATTGCAAGAGTGCATTGTCTCAGGTTGAGACGCCCTTCGCGGTGAAGGAAGAGGGCAGTATATGCTGCGGAAAAGGGCTTTAGCCCTTGGCGACCCTTTTTTTTTTTTGAGGCCATTTCGGGGCTTGTTTTGGAGGTGGAACTTTTCTGCACGGACTCAGAAAAAGGCCCAGTTTTATGCTGTGCGACCACTGTTCTACAGGTTGGTGAAAAGTTACTATAGAAATTACATCGTATGCCTGTGCGCAGAGACATTGGGAGTTACAGAATCATCCTTGTTGCTTGTTGATGCAAAATCGTCACTAGGAAGTGACTGTGTGGTCAAATACCACTTTCGTCAGTTTTGCAGATTTGCCCTTGTGAGGCTGAAGCTGTGTTCTGTGCAGTGACAGAATTTTTTGCAGTGTTCTGTAATGGCGTCTGATTCTCTCTCACACATTGTCACTGAAAAGCTTGACAAGAACAACTTCCAAGCATGGAAGTTTAGAATGACGAATTTCCTTATGGGAAAAGGATATTAGGAATTTGTTACAGGAAATGAAGAAGAACCAGTTCTTCCTGATGTTCCCAATCAACAGCAAATGCAGGCATTTAAAGCATGGCATGACAGAGCCAGAAAAGTTATGTATTGGCTGTCTATCAGCATTTCAGACTCTATGATTGTGCATATTTAGGATGCAAGTACGCCAAAGGAGGCATGGGATACTTTGTCAAAAATGTATAGCACAAATACGCAAGCCAGAAAAATGCAGCTCAAGCAAGAGTTGCATAATGTGCAAAGAGAAAATATGAGCATCAATGACTACCACATGAAGGTGAAGAAGATTGCAGATGCACTTGCTTCCATTGGGTCGCCAGTGGAAGATGATGATTTAGTTTCTGTGACCTTGAATGGTCTAGGAAAGGATTATGCACAGTTCCGAACATCCATTTCCGTCCATGAAAGATTTCCTGATTTTGAGGAGTTGATTGCTCTTCTAATTTCTGAGGAGCAGAGAAATGGTGGTGCATCTTCTTCAGGAGGAACTTCAAAAGAAGCTGTCTTCTACTCAAATGCTGGAAGAGGTAGAGGCAGAGGTAGAGGAGGCCGATCTGGAGGCCGTGGTAAAAATCAAAATATACAGCAAACTCAAGAAAACCAGTCCTATGGAGGAGGACGTGGTAACTCTAGAGACAGGGGGAGCCAAAGAGGTCATGGTGGATGGCAAAGAGGCCAAAATGCAAACAATAATGTTGAATGCTACTACTGTGGTAAAATGGGTCATATGGCTAAAGACTGCTATAAAAAGCAGAATGACATCATGAATGGAAAACTGCAACAAGGGAATTATGCATCTTCTAGTAGACAGGGTGATGACAGAAATGAGCATTTGTTTATGGTGCAGTACATGAACAATTCTGTGACAAGTGCAGAAGAAAGCAATGATGTATGGTATGTTGACTCAGGTGCATCAAACCACATGACAGGTCATGCAGAATGGATGGAGGATGCAAGGAAAATGGAAAAACCAGGATTTGTGGAGACTGGTGATGATACTATACATCCTATTGTGCAGATTGGAAAATTTCCTTTGTATATGCAAGATGGGAAAAAGAAATACCTGTCCGATGTATTTCATGTCCCGAACATCACCAAGAATCCGGTTTCTATTGGTCAAATGGTTGAGCAGGGCTTGCAGGTCAGATTTAATCCTCATGGATGCTTTGTTGAGGATATGAAAAATAAAGGTCGCTTGATAGCAAAAGGAAAGAAGAAGGGCAGAATGTTTATGTTGGATGCAGACATGCCTGAATTGAGTGCAGCAATGTTTGCACATGGGACCGGTGTAGTTGCAGATATTGATATCTGGCATAAACGCATTGGTCATGTTAATGTACAGCGACTTAAATCAATGCAGGCCCAAAATATTGTTGCAGGATTGCCTAAGTTCAAGGTTGCAGAAATGCATAAGGTATGTGAAGCCTGTCAATTTGGAAAACAGGCAAGGAAACCATTTCCTAGACATGTTCAAGAGAGTAAGAAGCCATTGGAATTAATCCACTCTGATGTGTGGACTACTAAAGCTGCATCTCTTGGAGGCTGTCATTATTTTGTCACTTTTATTGATGACTATAGCAGAAAAGTTTGGGTGTATTTTATGAAAAAGAAAAGTAAAGTTTTTGGGCATTTCAAAACTCTTAAAGCTATGGTTGAAAAAGAAACAGGCCTCCAAATAAAATGCCTAAGGTCAGATGGAGGGGGAGAGTACCTCTCAAATGAGTTTGCAAGGTTCCTGCAGGAGCATGGCATAAAGCAGCAATATTCATGCAGTCATACCCCACAACAAAATGGAATTGCAGAAAGGAAAAACAGGCATATTGGAGAGGTATCTCGTGCCATGCTCAACGAAAAAGACTTGCCAGATTTTTACTGGGCTGAAGCAGTTGCTACAGCAGTCTATATAATGAACAGGACTCCCACTGCAGCAATACATGGGATGACTCAAGAGGAGAGGTATATTGGTAGGAAACCAGATTTTTCTCATTTTAAAATTTTTGGTTGCATTGCCTATGTACATGTGCCAGATGAGTTGAGATCCAAGTTGGATCCAAAAGCTGAGAAGTGCATCTTTATTGGTTACTCTCTGCAGCAAAAAGGGTATAGATGCTATAATCCTTCTACTCATAAGTTTACAGTGAGCAAAGATGTTGTTTTTGATGAGATGAGTAGCTGGTATAAACCAGTAAATGTGATTGATGATGTAGATGCACAAAATGGTAATGCTACACAGAATTCATAGCAGCAGTCACAAAATATTAGTGGACCTGGAGCGTCCTCTAGCAGTGGTTCACATTCTTCGCCATGGACAGGCAGATTGAGATCAGGAGAATCTTCTCAAAGCAATGCAGATAGTGGTATGCAGGTATCACAAAAAGGAAAAGAGAAGGTAGATCAGCCCATGTTTGATGTGAATGCAGGTCACTCTTATGTGGATGGTGAATCCAGTGGCTCAGAACAAAGCATTGATGATGAGTTGGGTATTCCTTCTATTGTTACACCTGGAGTAAGGAAGACCAGGGATGTTTTGAGAGCACCTGGGAGTGAACTACTTTGCGCAGGTCTACCAGAGTTAGGTATCCTGTGGATAGGCTGAAATATGATGGATTTACAGCCATTCACTATGCATATATGGTCAAAGTGATACAGGAACCAGAACCCACTTCTTTTGAGCAAGCCATGGGAAAAGAAAAATGGGAGAAAGCCATGGATGAAGAAATGGATGCCTTGGAAGCAAATGCTACATGGGAATTGGTACCTTTGCCTAAAGGTAAGAATGCAATTGGCTGTAAGTGGGTTTATAAGGTGAAGCACAATGCAGATGGTTCTGTGAATAGATACAAGGCAAGATTGGTAGTCAAGGGGTATGCACAAACATATGGCATTGATTATGAAGAAACATTCAGTCCGGTTGCAAGGATGGCAACCGTAAGAGCAGTCATTGCTATGGCTGCATCAAAGGAATGGTCTTTACATCGGATGGATATAAAGAATGCCTTCTTGCATGGTGATTTGCAAGAAGAGGTCTATATGGAGCAGCCACTAGGTTATGTGCATGCTGTTCATCCTGAGTTTGTTTGCAAGTTGAAGAAAGCCTTGTATGGCTTGAAGCAAGCACCTAGAGCATGGTCTGACAAGATAGGACAGTATCTTGTCACTATTGGCTTTCAGATTTCCAAGGCAGATTTCTCACTTTATGTGAGAAAAATAGAGAAATGTATTATGCTACTTGTCATTTATGTTGATGATTTGATTGTGACAGGTGACAGTGATGAAGATATCCTTCATGTGAAAATGCTATTGAAGCAGAAGTTTGAGATGAAGGATTTGGGAGAGCTGCGTTATTTCTTGGGCATTGAGGTGATTAGATCACCAAGTGGGATACAGCTCTTACAGAGGCAGTATGGATTGGACATGCTGTCCAAATATGGGATGACAGGCTGTAAGCCTATTTCAGTTCCTTTGGAGCAGAATGTGAAGCTGAGCGCAGATGCAGGTGAGCTTCTGGAAGACCCTACTATGTACAGACGCATAGTAGGAAGCTTGATTTATATGACTATTACCAGGCCAGATTTGAGCTATGCTGTTAGACTGGTAAGCTAGTTTATGCAGGCTCCAAGGAAACCGCATTTGGATGCGGCTAGACGCATACTCAGGTATGTGAAGTCCACATTGCAGTATGGACTATTTTATGAGATTGGGGTTTAGATACAACTGCATGGATACACTGATGCTTATAGGGCTGGTAGTATTTCTTATAGACGATCTACCAGTGGATATGTGTTCTCTTTTGGGAGTGCTGCAGTCACTTGGAGCAGCAAGAAACAACCTACAGTTGCCTTGTCGAGCACAGAGGCCGAGTACAGGGGTGCAGCAATGGCTGCATGTGAGGTAGCTTGGTTGCATAAGCTACTTTATGATATGCATCAGCCTACGGATGGGCCAGTTGTCATTTATTGTGACAACATGAGTAGTATACACTTGGCAAATAACCCAGTCTATCATGCTAGAACAAAGCACATTGAGGTGCATTATCACTATGTGCGGGAGAGGGTTTTACTAGGTCTTATTGATCTAGTTTATGTCAGCACAGAGGATCAGGTAGCTGACATATTTACGAAGGCATTGGGCGCAAAGAAGCTGCGCAAGTTCAGAGACCTGCTTGGTGTACAAGAATTGGGATTGAACTTGAGGGGGAGTGTTGAGATATCAAGCTCCACTCGTGATATGCCAGGGTGACCGTTGTGCATTTATGTCACCAACTTGTCAGTTGTAGATGCGGTTGGTACACCGCCCATGAATAATAGCTAGATGATAGCTATCCTTATCTACTCTAGTTCGTGGCTCAGTTAGTATGCCACCTTAGTTAGTTGTCTTTGGTTTGAGGCCCATATATAGGGTTCTTCTATTTCTTTGTATGAGACTTTTTTTTTGGCTTACACAACTAAGAAGAGGAAAACTGTTTTCAGCCTCCACCCTTGTGTGTATTCCCCCATTGTGCAAGCAAGAAAGCTACAAGTGAGACTCCTTCCTTCTTTCCCACAATCTTGACAGGAAATGCATGAGAAGTATGGGTTGTATCCACATTCTTCCTATTTATCTCCTTTGTGAGTAAGGTAACTTCAATATCCTAGAGTTTCAAACCATCCTTAAGTATATTAGCACACATGGTAGTACAAAAAGTGCTCCATGACTCAAGAAGTGTCACAAGTGGGAATAAGGGATTATCCTTTAACTCAATGCACTGAAAAATCAACAAGTTGAAAGTCAAGTGAAACTCATTCAAATGCATGGACACACTAGTCCTCTCCTTCATGTGAAGGTCAATGAGATGTTTCAACCAATACATCTATGAAGTAAAATTTTGCTTATCGTAAAGATTGTATATATTTTTCCATAACTGCCAAGCATTGTCCTCAAGTGCCACAACATTGCTGATCAATGGCTTCAAGCTTTACACTCTTGGTTTTCAAAGGCCTAACCTACTTCTTTTCAATTAGTACCAACCATATCTATGACTTTCTATATGTGAAATTTATGCCATCAAGCTTTTCAATGTTGAAAATAGCACTATCATTTGAAGAACCACACATAATAACAATACACCAATGTAAAATCCAAGAGAATGGGCTATTGTAAATGATTGCAAATCAGTCCCCCAAAACTTAGATAAAACAAGGGCAAAACAAGAGAGAATACTAAAAAATAGAGCTATCCAAAAATTGCAACTAGACTACCAAAGTACAATGTTTGCTCTCCAAAAGAATACTGAAAAGTATAATTATAGTAATACTAAAATAAAGACAACAATATATGCTAATCCAATAATAGGTAAATAGCCAAGAAAGAAATCTCCCACTACCAAGGATATCTAAGCAGCAACCATGATACAAAGAATGCAACTAGCAGTAACTAAGCATAGACAATTGGTACCAAAGCATGTTACAAACTCAAAGTGTCAGTAAACCATACATCCCTAACAAAATACTGACAAAGGTAAGTCCCAACATCCAAAGCATATGGAATCAAATTAGCCCACAAAAGAGAGTAACTTCATCCAATAGCATACAGGAGAGCCTATATATGAACCAAGAGTCCTACTATCTCAAAGGACCAAGCTCAAGCACATAAAGAATCCAAATCTCTAATACCAATAGCAAGTAGCTCCCACCAAAGAATATCTAAATGCTGAATGAGCAATACAAGTTCAAGACATCAATGATCATCCAGAATCCAAGTGATTCACTATAGAAACTGAAGTATGTAGCTGAAGTACCAAGACATCAAATGTAGCTCAAAATTGAAGCCCAAATCATTCCAGAGACATAGCATCAAGATATCCAAGTGACATATCCATAGAGCATGTAGACTTCAAGTGTATAAAGTTACTGTTAGTAGCTTGCTACCAAAACTATTATTATAGAAATGAACCTCTCCAAAACTAAGCTAATCTAAAAAATCTAAATAGTATCCCAAAGTCTAATCATAACATATGGACACCACAATAACATCACCGAGGCATCAAACATGTATAATGGAGCTCATTGTTTGTTGCTCAAACTAAAACTGTCCTTTTCTTGTGAAAAAAATAATTAAAAATTACACCCAAAAAAATTACTTTGAGTAGTCAGATTTATAGCTCTCATTGCGCTCTTCATTTCTAGCTATAGAACACCTGAATCCAATATCGTACACAAATGTTATGGCCAAAATACCAAAGTGTTGTGAAGCTACCATAGCTGTCATGACTTGTGCAACATGATCTGTATTCACTCACAATGGATAAAATGGCTTCTCCCCAGCTCAATAAACACTCAACAAGGTTGAGCTAAGGTTTGGACTGCTCCTCAACAAGTCGAGAGAAAGCTAGAATAACCTAGGAGAAGCAAAGACTCAATGCATACCTCAGGAGGTAGAAACAATGGCTACCATGAAACCTTGAGCTAAATTTTTGAATCCAAGATGAAGTAAAGGATGAAGAAGCTCCTCAAATGCCTACTATAATACGAGTTTAAAGATAGAGCCCGAGTGGAAGCACATAAGGGAGAGCAAGATCAAAGTAAGAGATATGGCAGATAGAGCAAGAGAGTAAGAGAGTATGAGAGTAAGAGAGTAAGAGAGTAAGAGAGAGAGAGACACCATATATGGGAACTCCAAGGTCACAATGTGTGACCGGCCTTTCCCTTATTCAATAGTCACTAAAAGAATAAAGAATAAAGTGATAGTGATGGATGCCCACCACTTGTAGTGTATAGGTTTGTAGTCACTATGTGTGAAGTAAATACAAGGCGGCATAGGTACAAGTGCCTTTACCCCAAATGTGTACTTTGGTGCTACTTTCCAAATGCAAGGAGAATGATGGAGGCTCATGAGGAATCCTACCTTAAATCTAGCGTTATGCATTATTTTAGCTTTGTGTAGAGTTTTTTGGATATATTTTTTGGGGGTTAAAGGCTACTTGTGCCTACCCACCTATATTCACCTTGTGCTTAGTGCCCGCACACCTACTACACCACAAGTGGCAATCACCAATCACTACGATCTTTATTATTTATTCTTTACTATGATAGAACAATAAAGGGAAGGTAGGTCACACATTGTGACTTTAGAATTTCCACACACTATTCTTGATCTCTTTAGTTCAAGCCTCTACAACCATTGCTCTTACTTCTGCCTTGTGCTCTTCTCTCTCTCTCCTGATCACCCTTTCAATTGGTATTAGAGTGGGAATTCGGGAAGCTTTTGCCATTCTACTTCAGCTTGACAAAGAGAAGTTCAAATCAAGCTTCCATCGTAGCTATACCTTCATTCATTTGAGGTAAGCATTAGCTCCCCACCTTCTCCCTCAGCTTCAAGAGGACTTCTAACCATTGCTAAGTGACCCCAAAAGGGTTACAGACAATAAGAAAACCTTAGGAATCAACCCACATTTTTCGGTGCAAATCTAGGAGATCTATCATGCTCATTTTCCCTTAGCCATTTGCCTCACATACTCATACTTTTTGCTTAGATATTGGGTATTGTTTTGAGCACTTTGGTTTCTATATTGGGCACTATTCAAGGAAGAGATGATTCGCCATTGACTATCATCTATGAACAAACATGCTATTTGCAATCTAGGTAGCAAAGCACTTGAATGTTTATGCTTTTTTTATCCTTATTCACTAAATTTTTAATGTTGGGATAATGTGTTGATACTTGGGGATGCTCTATGGTTTGATTAGAACTCATTTTGCTTAGCCATTGGAAGATTGTTTGATATCATAAATAGTGGACAACAAGCACATACTTTGAATATCAATGAAATCTATGATTTATACACTCGAGAATACGCTTGGATCATATATATGCTTGGCATTGTTGGTCGTGTATGATGGATATGCTCTTCTTGGAGCATTGATCTTTGATTTTAAGCTCTTTTCTACTCATATTTGGTAGAGAATGCATAGTCAATGATCTATTAATTTACAGGCATAGATGCTTATGTTATTTATATGCTTTGGATGTATTACTTGGTATCGAGCTCGCTTTGCTCTTGGATACTCCAGTTTTCTTCCAAATGGAAGTGTTTTCAAATTTTATTGCGGAACCCGACTTTTTAGAGACTATGTGATCTCTTGTATATGCTCATTGGCTTATGCCAACATTCTCTTTGCAATCGGTTTACTGATCACTATGGGTTGATCTTTCTTTCATTTATTTTTTGGTTACCAATACGTCCTCCAATTATATGACGTGTTAATTATGGATGCATGCTTTGTTATGTACTTAGCTTCATTTTTCATGAGCAGTGAGTCGGTTGTAGCTTGGTAGATCTCATTGTTGCTTGGAGATCTCTTATGCATAGCTAACTTATGTACTCAGTTACCCCTTGGTTCAAGATGCATCTATGTATTTGACACTCTTTGGTTCTTTGATAATATTTGGTACTTGGAGTTATTTGCTCTTTATTGGTCATTGCTAGTTGCATTGTAATTCCTAGTGCTATCCAAACTTCCTTGACACGGGGAACATTTCATCTCGGACATCTACTTACAATTCACACTTAGTGCATTTTTATGGATAGCAATGTTTTATATTTGAGCTACTTTATTGAGGGCAGACACTTATTTCAGGCACTTTACTACCTCTATTTTGTGGACAACAGCACATTGCCTTGTACTCCTCTTGTTGCATACACTTTTGGCTCAATTTTGGAATATTATACTAAAATTATAATAGCCCGTACTCTAGTTATTTTGCAGTCATTATGGTTGGCGCTTCTAGTACTTCTGAGGATAGTACTATATTTAATATTGACAATGGATGGGAATAACTTTAACTACTAGAAGACACAATTTTGGCAAGTCATGGTTAAAAAGAAACATGCTAAGCCACTTAAATGCAAAGGTATAAACCCAAAAGACATGGATATTGATAGTTGGGAGAAGCTTGATGAGCTATGCAAGTCCACAATTATTTTTCCTTTATCTAAGCGAGTATATCTCAATGTCATTGAGACTTCTTGTTGTGCATGGCAATTATGGAAAAAGATATGTGAACTTTATGATAAGCAAAGCCTTGCTTCATAGTTGTATTGGCTCAAGAAGCTTGTGGACAGTCATATGAAGGAAGGCACTCCCATGTCTACTCATTTGAATGAATTTCACTCTATTTGCAGTCAACTTATATTGCAAAAGATCATATTTGGCAATAATATTAAGCCTATGTTCTTGCTTATCACTCTTATTGAGTCATGGAATACATTTCATATTTCCATTAGCACTAATACTCCTAGGAATAGCTTTAAATACTCAAATGTAGAGGGAGCTTTGTTCACCACAGAGATTAATGGAAAGGGGATGTTGATGTACCATGCAATTGTCATGCTCTCATAGCTAGAGACATCAATGATGCTAGAGATAGTTATGATTGTCGAGGTAAAGGCCCACAGCAAAATAGGTCTAAGCCTAGATATCATGGGTAAGCTCACCATAAATCCTGTGGTCCGAAGTTTTTGCTTGCATGTCATCATTACAAGCAGTAAGGATACATATAGCCACATTGCCATAAGATGTGTGATAGAGACAAAGGAAAAGTGCATGATAATGCTAAATCATCGAATGACCAATACATCAATAAATTCAGTGTCAAGATTAAAGAGATTAATGTATTTGAATACATCTTAGACTATTACATATTGGCTATTTCTTCACTTGGTGCCACACAGTTGACTGACGGGGTCAGTCTTCATTCTCTTAGTGTTGTTTACTTTTTTGGGGGGCTTCCTTTCATGTGACCCTGCATCATCGTAGTTGGTTTTATGCCTAACATATCAATTCTAGTTTTGTACAACTAGGAGATGATCATGTATGTAGCATCCATAATGCACATTGTGGTTTTCTACATATACTTATTTTATTATATATAATGGACCTCATATCCTAGCTTTGACAAAAAACCTTTGTCTCTGCTAGACAATTGAATGATGCTAGTTATCATGTTGCTTTTGCCAATTTTGTATGGAAAATCACTCATGGTGGCGATCTCATTTTTAGTAGATGTAGCAAAGTTGTTAGCATTTATCATTTGCTTGTTTTTGGGTCTACTGATCATATATTGGTTGTCATCATTGATCTTCCTCATGTATCTCTATGGTACCATCACCTTGGGTACATGTCACTCAAAGGAATGAAATTTTTGACTCATTTGCAATATCTCTATCCCTAGACTATTCTTGTTTTGCTCCTTGTTATCATTATTTATATGGCTAGCAGACTCTTGATGCTCATAAGAAGTCTGGCTCTATTATACACATGGATAAGCCATTAGTTCTTATTCATGCTCATGTTTGTGGTCCCATGCCCTATGAATCTTTGTGTGGCACTAAGTATTTTGTCACATTTATTGATGATTTTTCACACAAAGTCTAGGCCTATTCCATAAAGTAAAGAGATTAAAGGTTTTAGCTACCCTTAATGCTTTGTTGCTTTCATTGAGAACCAATCTAGGCATAGGTTGAAATGCATTAAACCAGGTAATACATGATTTTGAGCAATCTTGTGATGATCGGGGTATTAAGCATCAGTTGACCATCCCTTATACCCCACCCCAGAATTGTGTTGTTGAGCACATTGAATAGAATCATTCAAGAGAGAGTTAGTAGTATGCTTGTGGTCATGCAGACTTTACCCCATATGTTTCAAGCTGTGCAAATGACTAATGTAATTCATTTTATTAATAGATTTCCATGCATTGTTATTGTTGGTAGAGTTGCAGTAGAGGAGGTATAGTCTGGTAAACCTCCTTCATATGTACACTTGAGAGTCTTTGGATGTGAGGCATTCTATCATGTTCTAAAAGACGAGTACAATAAGTCAGATCTAAAGTCTAATGCATCTTTCTTGAATATGGTGATGTAGGTGAGATGGACACAAGCTCAAAAAGTTATCAACCACCATGATGTTGTGTTTCATAAGGATAAGATGCATACCTAAGCATGAGATTGAGGTACATAAGGTGATCTTTCACGACGAACATTCTATTACTATATAACCAACCCTAGTTAGACTGCCTGCAATTGTATTGTTGATACTCCAATAGCCCAAGATCCACTTGTTGTATAGGATCATGTTGATGATGGACAAAGAGAACAAGTTGTGCCGGCTCCAAAGCCAGTTTTGTGATACTCTACTAGACCCTCACAACCTCCTGATCATTATGCACCATGTTTGTATTATGTCATGGTGGCATCTTGGCTACTGGATTCATAGGTAACACTAACTCGAATTATGCAGGATATGTAGATAGTAGGAAGTCCACCTCTGGCTATGGCTTCACTGGTGTTACACATTTGCTAGAGGTGTTGCTTCATGGATGTCTAGGGTGTAGAAATACATTATCGTGTCTACTACCATGGCTAAGTACACTGTAGCCACAAAAATTAGGCTTGTAAGGAAGCCCAATGATTAGGTTTTCTAGTTTGCAAACCTTGGTATCTCTTCTATGACTCCTAGCTTGGATTCAAATTCTATGCATGCCATCCAATTGGCACATAATCCGATGTTTCATGCAAGGACCCAATACATTAAGACATGTTATCACTTCATCAGAGAGGTGATTACATACAAGCAAATAGAGATTTGTTAAGATCTCTACAAACGAGAATCCTGATGATTTGCTCTCCAAAAGTATTCTAACAAAACATTATGCCTTCCTTTGCAAGATAATGGGTGTAGGATGAGATGATGACTTTCCTCGTCTAGTTGTAATCATATGTATACATTGTATATTTTCTCCTTACTTGAGGTACATTCTCCCATAAGTGGAGGGTTGTTGGGGATGAAAGGTTGCATGTGCCTAGCCACACATATTTACCTTATACTTAGTGCCCACACACTTCTACACTACAAGAGGTGGCTAGCCATCACTATGATCTTCATACTTTATTCTTTAATATGATAGAATAATAAAGGTAAGGAAAATCACACATTGTAGCTATTGAAGGTCCCACACCGATTTGGCTCTCTTGAGTTCAAATCTCCATAGCCATTGCTCTTATTTCCACTTGTGCTCTTCTCTCTCTCACTCATGCTCACCCTTTCAATATTGTGTCCTCCTGTCTCACTAAATTGATTGCTTATTACGCATTCTCTATTTAATAAATTCATGTAAATAAATTAATGACTTACTTTTCTTTAAGTGTTGATGATGATCTAGCATGGCCATGAGACCATTTAGAGACCAGAATTCCTAGTGCATCACTTAATGGGGTGATCAGAGCACTGTGACGGGGATATCTGGTACAGGAGGTACAAGTTATGAAGGGGGAAAGAAGTGTCTACCAAGTGTAAGACTGTACACAAGAACCAAGGAGTTACACATAAATGAAGACGGATTGAGTTCTAAGAAGAGGAAGTGCGTTAGCATTGTGTATATGTATTTATGTGTGCATCCAGGGATGCCTGGGAATGTTTACTTGAGTTGTAATGAGCATTGCATTCATTGGGGTCATCATCTCCCCTACAAGTCAAGGTTTAAGGTCTTTTCTTTCATTAAGAAAGACAAGAGAGAGAATTCTCTCACTAAGAAAGACGAGAGACGTGATCTTTTGGAAGTGAGGAGAGAAATGATTTTCTCTTTCTAAGGTCTAAAATGACACAAGCTTTTGTGTGGAATTCAATCTTAAGGTTGAGGCCCAAGGCAATCTAATGAACTCTCCTTATCTATGACCCAAGGTGGTTGCATGGACCACAAGTTAAGAGTACAGTTTAAAAAGTTGTTTTTTGGAAAATCCATTTTTAAAATATCTCTCAATAGAAAAATGATCTCTAAAAACGGGCCACCAGGTTATCAAAAACAGCGAGATCTACAACTTTCATGTTGAACATTTTTTCATTCAAAAAACGCACAAAGAGATATCTCGAAATTAGTGCTGCAGAGTGGAACAACCACATCTTGCATGAAGATCAACTCAACTCTCTCTAAGAAGACAAGCTCTTGAAAACCTATAAAAGAGGAGGCTCTCCTCGGGTATAAGGGAGAGGTGAAGGAAGCATCACTTTGCATTTATCCAAGAGGAGAAGAGAAGGTGCAAGTGCTGCGGAAGCCTTGCTAAAATCAAGTGCTGCAGAAGCTCTGCTGAAATCAAGTTTCGAGAGGAGAAGAGAAGGTGCAAGTGCTGCGGAAGCCCTGCTGAAATCAAGTCCTGCAAAAGCTCTACTGAAATCATGTTCCAAGAGGAGAAGAGAAGGTGCAAGTGCTGCTGCGGAAGCTCTGCTGAAATCAAGCGCCAAGAGGAGAGCCCTACACATATTGTGTAGGAGAAAAGGAGACTCAAGAAGGATCAAAATGTGCCAACTTCCAAGTTGTGCAAGTGTTAGCCGATTGTATACCATGTAAGGAACCGTGATCTTGTTTTCAAGATCTACAAGTAAGATCTGGCTTATGTGTAATGGAGGAGCTTGCTCCTTGTCAATAATATAACTCCACAAGGAGGGGGGGACTGGCCCATCTTCCAGTCCCTAGTGTGTTGCCAATTTCTCTACCTCTCTCTCTACATCTTTCTTTTGTCTCATCTATTCTCCCTCTGTGCCAACATAATATTTGCCATATATATTTTAAGTATATAAGAAAGTCGAGCGTGTATCTCAGATTCTATTACACCTCCTCAATGACTAGCTTTGAAGATGGGATATCATAAAGCCTCATTGATACATGCATGTATGGCTTCTAGGTATCCATGCTACTCATTTTATTTTGATCCTAATATTGTTGATCACACTATGTGCCCTTTGGTAGAGAGACCCTCTTCTAGCTCCTAGGGGAGACAATGAGGAGGATAGTATGCAAAGAGATCAAGAGGATCAGGCCTATGGGTGCCCTTTTGATTAGTATGACTCGCTCTTTAGAATGCTTACCTTGCTTAAACATTATTTGTTTGCTTATGCTATCCTTACAATGCACATGATGGTTTTCTAATATGTGAATGAATTTTCTTGCTTGCATTGCATAATGTCTTATTTGTATCAAAATGCATATCTCATCCATAGATTCATCAACATGGTTTCTATATTTATAACAATCAATTTGCTTACAACACTACATAAGGTTTATAACTTTGCCACTTTGTCGATATTCATGTAGTGCATTTATTACCTTACTATTGTGAGATAGTTGCAACAATCATGAGCATGGATGCACGCTATGACATAGTCCATAGCAGAGGTCTAGAAACAAGTGCAAGCCAGGCCAATGTTGAGTGTTGAAATGACTTGTTTTTTGGCTGTTTGTTTGTTGTTTTTGAGAGCTGAATGGTTGATTTTATGAGATGATTGATTGGTTTGGAAGTGGTTTGAGAGTGTTTTGGATTATATTGATTGTGTTTTGGAAGTTTATGATGTTTATTAGTGGTTCTGTGATGTTCTGATTGGTTCTGTATAGCTTCTGTTTTGTTCTGCTTGTCTTCTGTAAGGAGGGATGGAGTATTGATTGATGAAGATTGAGATCTTGTGAAAGTTTATTGAATGGTTTGTGAGAGTTTGGAATGGTTTGAGTATGAGTTATGAGGTTTTGATGACCTTCTGTAACCTTCTGTAGGTCTTTTGTAGAGCCTCTGTTTCTGTTCTGTTCTGTTCTGTACTGTAGCTGTTCTGGTACTGTTCTGTGACTGTTCTATATGCTTCTGTATGTGTTCTGATGGATGAGAGTGTAGCTTGGGAAAGTTTTCTAGCCTTGGAAAGAGGTGAATACAAGTGCAAAGGAGCTGAAAGAAGTGAAAGAAGTAGCTGTTGAAGACTCAAGTGAAGACTAGAGTGAAGTGACAGTAGTGAGCTATGAAAGGACACTGTAGTGGCTCTTGTGACTCTTCATATCAGACATACCTCTTGGGAGGGGTATCCACGATCTAAGAGGGATTATTGAGAGTGATTTTTGAGAGATTGTAGTGAGAATATGATGTATTATTGATGGAGAGAGAGAGAGAGAGTCAGAGATAGCCAATTTTACTAAAACAGAGTGATTGTATGTGAGAGATTGAGAGAGAAGACTATGAAGATATTGAAGATGAATACTATGTGATGTATTTCCATTCAAAGATGGTGTATTCCTTTGCTTTCTTTGTTCTATTGATGGATTTTGTGAAGATATTGAAGAATATGGTTGATTCTATCAAATCCGTGGGAGATCTACATAATGTTGCATGAAGATTTGTTGTGCCTGGTGTTCTTTTCTTCATTGTGATCATATGAAACATGATAAACAAGCTTCTTGATGTTACAAGATAGATTTTCTTGCAAGAGAATTCCCTTTTCCTTGGTGTTCCTCTCGGGGCTCCATGTTTTTGGTGTGCAGCCGGGGAAACTTGCCAACAACAAGCACCACAAGAGGCTGAAAATGAAGGAAATGGCATTGCCAAGAAGAGAAGAATTCAATGGATGTTTGTAAAGTTCCTTCTTCCACTGAAGAGTTGGAATTTCTCATAATCAAAGCCACTTTCCACAAGAAGTTCGTCCCACAATGGCGGAAACACATCACCATCATGATGCATGCTCTATGTGGTGGACAGTTTCCTCTTCCTGTTAAAGCAGCAAAAACTTGCATCTTGGTGGCAAACTGTTTGGGGACAAACTGAAGAGCAGAAACAAAGAGAATGACCATACATGGAATATTTGGCATTCATTGAGAAGTTTCCAGACATCATCAAGTGGGAGATTGTGAAGAAGCTTCAAGAGTCTTGGTCTATGGAGGTTCATAGAGACAAGAAGGAAAAGAGTTGGAATTTGTTCGTGGATACTCAACAGCAAGATACATGGGATGCTTGGTGTACTGATAATCTTCTATTTGTTCAATTAGAAACCCACTGGAAGTTGGTAGACAGAGTGTGTTTCACAATATACACTGTTGAAACCATCAGAATTTGGCATTACTATAATTATGGTACCACCACAATGCTTAGACGTATGCATTTTGACACCTTCAAAACCGAATACCTTCCTCTGTGCAGTGGCATGAAAGCAGAATTCAAAGACGTTGAAAAGGAAGAAGTAGAAGAAATGTTGGCAAGACGGTCCTCCAGAGACTGAAGCCTTCTGTTAACCCTCTGTGGAGCACTAACAACATAGTGGAGCCAACCCCCTGATGAATGACGCAATAAAGAGGCAAGCGTTAGAACGAGTCCAGAGGTACGTGAGAAGAGAGAAAGTAAAAATCAAGGCTGAGAACGAGCTCGCAGCAGAAGCCGCCTTTGACACCCTTGCGGAACTATTTACAGAAGTCCCAATGGCACATCAAGCCCTTCCTCCTCCTGCTGGAGGTCCACTTCCAAGCCAGATCCGTCCTGGAAATATTGATGACAGGCCAGCGAATGTAGTCCCATTGCCAGTTTTTAAGGGAGAGTACAATGAAGACCCCGATCTTCATGTAGCAGAGTTTATGGTAGCATGTGTGGCTAACAATGCCAGAACCCCTGAGCATTGGTTGGCAATATTCCCCGCCACTTTTAAGGGCGCGGCGTTTCAGTGGTATGAGAGACAAGTAGCAGAAACTTTTGGCACATGGGACGACCTGAAGTTGGCCTTCCTCACTAAATTCAGGCGTGAAGGTTTTGAAGAGCGGATGCGAGAGGAATTTATGAATTTAAGTCAGTCCTCTGGAGAAAGAGTAGAAGCTTATGTCTCACGAATGGAATCCATCCTGAAGAGATGGACTAACCATAATTTAGATGATGGCATTCAGAAGGGGGTGTTTCTTAGAGGATTACAACCAGAAGTCCGTAAGTTTGTGGAGCTGCAAAGACCAGCCACACTGCAAGCTACAACAGAAGGTGCAAGACTGTACGATGAAGTGGAAACTAGATTAGCGATGAATCCAGGAAAAGGAGTCCTACCTCTTCTAATGCCAGGAATGATGTACCCACCAAATGCAGTCCCAGGGACTGTCCCCTACCCCTACCAACAGATGCCCTCAGTATCACAGTACAGTGCACCAAATCCACAGTGGCCACAATCAATGCCTCAAATGATGGTTCAACCACAACAACAATGGTCCCAACCAATTTCCTCAATGCCAAATCAGCAGCAACAGTGGAACCCTGACCACTGGAGCCAACATCCAACAGTTCAAACAGGAGCTCTGAATCAGAATCAGAGTAGAGACCCCTCTACACCAGCCCAACCTGTTTATGCAGTGATTACAGAGACTCCTCAAAACCCTCTTGCCAGTACCTCAGGAGGAGAAAGCTTGAAAGATTACTTATCCAACTCAGTTGCAAATATCAAAAAGGAGTTGATGGATGTGATTACAGAGCAGCTACAGATGCTGAAAGTTAATACCGCTAGCATATCCAACGTTGTAGGAGCAGGAAGAGATGTGATGCGGTCAAATACTTGGTGTGGTAAGTGTCATCAAGCAGGCCATTTAGCCACTGAATGTACACGAAAACCAACCATTCTTGGAGCCTTCTGTTCCTACTGTTTGCGGAAGAACCATACAGAGGACATTTGCTCTCTGAAAGAGATGCACGATAGGAGAAGGAAGGAAGAAGACGCAAGATTCAACTTGCTGGAATCCAAAATGACAACACGGGATATTGGACCCAAGCCTAGAGAGTTTGGTCCTAATTTCGATCCAAGAAGGTTTCCATCCCAAAGTTACAGAGGAAGACAGTCTGGCGGTGGTCAGAGATCAGAAGTAGAGTGTTATAGATGCGGAGAAAAAGGACACATCTCACCAAATTGTCCAAATCCCAGAAGGTCAGTGGATTACAAGCCTTTATGCAGTCGATGCAAAGGAGAAGGCCACACTGCAAAAGACTGTCCAAGCCCAGCCCCAGTAAAAACAATGCTACGGATAGTCCGGCTAAGGCCCAAGAGCCTACCTCCAATTTAGTGGAATTGGAAGTTGATGCCATCACACGTGCAAAGAAGAAGGAACCATCTATCCAGAAAGAAAATAATCCTCCTGCCAGAACAGTGACGTTCGACCTTCCACCAGAAGAACAGAACAGAACAGAGCCTGACAGTGCCGTACAGAGCACTACAATGCCACAGAGAGTTACAGAGACAGTTCCAGAGATAGGACTAGAGGTCCAGGAGATAGAAAAGGAGGAAGTGCCACAAGTGGCAGAAGAAGTTCCCATGATACCTTTGTTGGAAGAAAGAGGGAAAATAAAAATGGGTGTTGCCCCATTCCCTAACCGGTTAGAGAAGCCAATGGATCCTATTAAGGAATACGATCTGGTTAGAGATCTAGATATCTTTAAACCAAACCTCACATTCTGACAATTATTGATGCTGTCTCCCAGTTGCCGAAAACGGTTCAAAAGTATATTGACAAGAAGACGTGGATTAAGGATTGCTCCTTCAACAACAACAAAGTCCAATAAAGCTCCAGAGCCTATCAAAGAAGTGGATGTAGCTAACGCCTTCCTAGATCCGGGTACTCCAGAGACTGGCGTGTGGATAGAAGGCTGCTTCATTGCAAATGCACTGATTGATGGAGGTTCATCAGTGAACATTATGACGGATGTGACAATGAAGGATCTAGGCCTACAAGGTGTGCAACCCACCCAATGGATCATCAGACTGGCGGATCAGAGCAAAATCAAGCCTTTGGGCATTCTCCCATATGTGAAGACTACAGTGGCTGGAAAAGATTATTGGCTAACCTATCTGGTGGTGAAGCCAAACTCTTATGGTACATTCTACCCTCTATTACTGGGTAGCCCATGGCTTTTTGAAGCCCGAGCAAGGACGGATTGGTTCAAAGGAACCTTGACCCTGGGTAGAGGACCCAATAAAGTGGTGCTGAAGCTATATGGTTCTCAAAAAGGACATGGATCCACTTCCTTAGAATTATCTTCTGAATCGCCTAATGAGGCTACAGATGGAACATCAGCAGACGAAGATGCTGTTAAACAGATCCTTCCCAAGAAAACAGTGGCACGTTCCTTAACAGTGGACACTGTAAGCCAACTCCCAAAAGATGCAAAGCCATTATCAATGGGTGAATACTTCCTGCCTGAACCAGGAACGATTTCCAAAATCACTTCTGACAGTGAGATAGAAGCATGGATGTACTACTCTCCCTGTTACATGGCTATAGTAGAGCCAGAGACAGAGGCAGAAGATGAAATAGAGAACCTGTTCTTCTCTTACAGAGCTCCTACAGAGGCAGAAGCAGAAGCAGAGACAGAGACAGAAGCAGAATCAGAGACAGAGACAGAGACAGAAGAGGATGGAGATGATATAGATGAAGAACGTTATGAAAGTGAGTCAAAAGTATCTATCCCACCCGAAGCGAATATATATGAAGAAGAAGTTCGAGAAGCATCAGAAGCAGACGAGCTCATGCTATGGGACAGAATGGCAATGATACCATTTGGTCTGGTAAATGGATCTTCTCATATGCAAAATCTTTATAAGACATGGGTTAAGAAGAATAAGCCATCTTTCAACAGTGGCTTATGTCGTCCTAACCCATCTTTGCCAAGAAAAGATGATGATGATGCACCGTGCCAACAAGCACCAGTCCCACCAACCCAACAGGCATCAAAGGGTCCCTGTTATGTGACGTTCCTGGATGTGTCATCAGAAGATGAGTCTTCCAGCCAAGAGGTAACTAATCTTGAAACCAAACCCAAAACGGCTCTAATCCCATTCCAACATCTCAAGGAGAAAATTAAGTCTCCACCAAAAGAAGAAGTTGGTTCTAGTGGGCCATCAGAAGAGGACACCACTCCCTTGAAGGAGTCGGATCTGTACCCAGAAGCAGTGCGCGGGACCTTCATCCGTGAAGTCGAAGGTGAAAGGCAGTTAACTTTTGTGGATGCAGATGGCACTGAACGCCATTTGAAGATGGGTAGCAGTCTCCCAGAAGAGGAGTTGTCAACCTTGTACAACTTGTTGAAAGAAAATTTGGACGTGTTTGTGTGGTCCTACAAAGACCTAAAGGGGATTGATCCCACAATATGTCAGCATCATATTGACTTGGAGCCTGATGCCAAGCTAGTACGGCAACAACAGAGGTGAATGAACCCGAATTATTCCACATTGGTGAAAGCAGAGATGCTGAAGCTTGGTGTTTGCCCTAGAGAAGTTCCACCACTACCTCCTGTCTACCCACTTTAAATTTTATGTGGATCATGAGGCCCTATCCTTCCTGATGAATAAAGCAGATGTGAAAGGATGAATGATGAGACGGCTCCTTCTATTTCAGGAGTTCGACTTTGAGGTGATTACTAAACCTGGTCGTTCCCATGTTCTGGCTGATCATCTGTCGCGTATCCCACAAACTGCAGACGAGGAGCAGGATGATCCAGACCTTCCTGATGCTTCCCTCTTCCTGGTAGAAACTGTAACTCCCTGGTATGCAGACATTGCCAATCTGCTGGCAACCCAACAGTACCCTCCTGGTATCTCTAGTCGGGAAAGGAAGAAGCTTATGCTAGAATCAGCCCCCTACACCCTGTTAGGCGGTGCACTGTACAAGAAAGGCAAAGATGAAGTGCTTAGAAGATGTGTTGCAGGAGATGAGATTGGGATTGTTCTGAAGGCTTGCCATGACGAGCCATGTGGAGATCACTTTGCAGGAGAAGCTATAGCCAAGAAGGCTCTGCTAGCAGGATATTGGTGGCCTACCATTCATAAGGATGCCTATGATTACTATAAAAGATGTGATGCTTGTCAGAGAATGGGGAAACCCACCAAGACAAGTGCTATGCCACTGCAACCTATCCTTCCTTTGAAGCCTTTCGAGAAGTGGGGCATCGACTTCGTAGGTCCAATTGATCCTCCCACCAGAAGGAAACAGAACCGATACATCCTCGTATGTACGGATTATGTCACAAAGTGGTGTGAAGCTAAAGCCCTAAAGAGGGACGATGATAATCATAGGCGGATCTTAGGCTGGCACTCATTTCATTAACAAAGTCATGGAAGAGTTGACAGAGTTGTATAAGATCCGCCATCGCAAGTCCACTCCTTATTACCCCAGAGCCAATGGCAAGTCGAAGTCACCAATCGCATCCTCTGCTGGATTCTGACAAGGAAGATTACCGCACATCGTCGTGATTGGGATGATCGACTTACAGAGGCCCTCTGGGCGTACAGAACCTCCCATAAAGCAGCAACAGGACAGACACCCTTCCAGTTGGTGTATGGTACAGAAGCTGTTTTCCCTGTTGAACTGGAATTACCCTCTTTGAGAGTGGCTATCAAAGAGCGTTTGGGGGACGATGATTCACTGCAACGCCGTCTCCTGCACCTGGAATGTTTGGACGAAACTCGCAGGATGGCTCTACAGTGCATGGAAGCCACGCAAGCTCGACGCAAGGCTTACCATGACAGCTTCATCAAGCACAAGGAGTTCAAAGAAGGTGATTTGGTCTTAGCCTATGATTCACGATTTGGCAAGTTTCCTGGCAAGCTCCAACAGCGGTGGATGGGCCCATATAAGGTACTTGCCGTCAATCCTAATGGCTCTGTCTAAGTGCAGACCATTGATACCTCTAATGATCGCTTTCTGATCAATGGATATCGCTTGAAGAAGTACTTCCCTCCTTGGGGATCCTGACAATCATGGTCACCTGATCCTTTCCCTCGTTGACGCGGCACTGTGCTTCTTATGATGCTACTTCTGATAGCCGTTCTTCAGCCACTCCTGAGGAGGTGGATGCAACCCTCTGTCCCCTCAATCCCACCTTCCAGCCTTGATCTCTTATCCTCTATTTTCCACCAGCGATAGTGGCAAGGTTGGTTCTAATACATGGTCTTTCTACCATTCCCTTGCTTAATTCGAAGAGAAAGAAAAAAAAAAGAAAAAAATATACATATCGGTCATGGGAGAAAAGGACTTCGGTCCCTGTCATGCCGACCTATTCTTCGAGAAAAGGTGGAAACACCCTCGGGAATAGGGGAAAACAAGAAAAAAAAAAGAGAAAGAAAAAAAAAATTAAAAAAAATGTTATGGGAGAAAAGGAAGCAATTCCCTGTCATAGCAGGCCTCGTTCCAAGAAAAGGTGGCAAACATCCTTGGGCGAGAAGCTGGCTGTGGAAAAGGTGGCAACACCTAGCAGTCTAGAAAGTGGATTCATCAATTGATATCCCCAGGATCCAATTCCGAAGCTACCTCCCTTGGTATGCTGTGTCCTGGGTCTCTCTGCAGAGTGTTTAACTGTCCTCTAACAGATGACATGTTCCTATCCAACACAATGTTCGATTTGATGGCTACCTCCCTGGGTACGTCTCTTCAGCAAAACTGATGACGCAATCTTCATCAACAAACAATCAAGTGATGTGAGCTTTCATCCTAATCGGATGGGGGACGTGAGTATGGGTTGCCCTCTGTAACTATCAACAACAAGTGAGACAGAGGGTGGGGCGAGTGACCAGTCTTTTCCCTTCAAATCAAATGAGAGGTGAGTAGTGTAAATGAAGTGTTGTACGAACGGGACGGGCCTCTCAATACACAAAGCACAATCTGTTTCTAGACACTGCACCATAAGGCTCCCTGGCCTTCCTTCTCGCACCGTATGCCAGCACAGGGCGGGGTGCACAGTTGCACCATCAAATGCGCACAAGGCATACAACCTTTACACAAGTGACCGTGAGGATTACATCAACGGGTTTCAGGACATGGTTGCCCTCCTGTATCTATCAACAGAGCGTGAGACAGAGGGTGGGCTGAGTGTGACTGGAGTTTCTTCAATCAATTACCGAGAGGTGAGATTGAGGGACGTTACGACACTTGGAGTCAGGTATGTTCTCGTTTCCCTATACACCCACGGGATGGGTCTTTGCCGTCAACACAGGACATGTCACCCTGTTCTGTACACTGCACTGTAAGGCTCCCTTGCCTTCCTCCTTGCACTTATGCCAGACGGGGTTGGACGCACTAATGCACCATCAACTGTGCACCCTGGCATACTCCTTCTGCACCATTCCCTCTTATCGATTCCTAAATCGGGTACGAGATATGGGTTTCAATCATTATTCCTCGAGTGATATTAGTCATGGGGCGAGTGACTGTTCTTTCATTTCATTTGAGTGACTGTGAGTGGTGTAGTATTCCTTATCATCGATAAATTTTCTGTGATTCCTTCAACCAGCTACCTTCTTGGGTGCTGCCGCGTGGTCCCTACCATGACGGACATGTGCCGAGAAGATGCCTTGGTACCTCTAGCAGTCGACAACAACACAGGACGTGCCATCGACAATCAACCGTGATCCTCAACAAAATGGGCCAAGTTTTCTAACCCTACAACTTTTGTTTCTCAGTGACGTTCATGTTTTAAGTGTGGGGACGATAGTGGATGGTCTGTGGCGTGGTCCTAGGTCCATGTTGCTCGGTTAACCCTATCTGTTCAGGTCTTAAGTGTGGGGACACGTCCCTGCACGTCTACATTGCATACCCTTCTGCATATGCCTCAACCTGCTCATGCATGTAGGCCATGCCTTGCTGTTACCCTAATGGGGTCCCTTCCCATCCGATCATTCATTTTTCACCCACCCTTGGGGCTATTCCCTTGCAGTTTTCCTTCATTCCCTGATTTTGAGGTCTTGCCATGTGAATGCATCCTAATTTCACCGAAGTCCAAAACCAACCTTATAGCCCTATTCCTCCCTCTGGACTGACCATTTTTCCTTTTTACCTACCCCTGTTCCGGTGCACGGTTTTTGAGTTATTAATTTTTGAAGCATTTTACGCAAATTAGCTGGTTTTCCATGTGAACGCGCTTTTCTTGCTTCCAAACCGTGATCTGACGTCATAGCCCTGACAACCACTTTTCCCCTGATATTTTTCCTTTTTATTCCAAGTCCTTCTGATACACGGTTTGTCCATTATTAATTTTCCGGTTTTTTAAGATTTTTTCGTGCGTCTTTTTGACATTTTTCCATGTGAACCTTCCCTATTTGCATCGGAATTCCAATTTGATTTGACACCCGTGTCCCCCGTGCCTTCCCCCACCTTTTTTCTTTTTCCTCCCCCCTCTTTCGACTTCTGGATTTTTACTTATTAATTTTTAAATGAGTTTTTGGGCGTATTTTTGGAGTTTTTCGCATGTGAACCCCTCCTAATTCCACCAGAACTGCGGTTTAACATGACAACCCTGTGCCACTCCTTCTTGAAGACATTTTTCCTTCTTACTGCATGTCATTCCGGCGCACGGTTCGTCCAATATTAATTTCCGATCCCATTTTTGGGTTTGTTTTTTGGGTTTTTCCCACGTGAACGCGTCTTATCTCAGTCGGAACTATGTTTTGATATAATAGGATTGTCGGGCACGTCTTTCTGCGCATTTTTCCTTTTTCTTGCACCTTGTTCCGATGCACGGATTTTCTGATATTAATTTTTAATTGCGTTTTTTGTGTTTTTTGTACGTGACCGCCCTTTACCCCTCCCGGAACCTCCGTCGCATATTTTCCCTGTCTTCCCCCTGCCGTCCTGCCCACTTTTTATTATTACGTCATTACGTTTTGACGTCCGGGTTGGAAGTTATTAATTTTTCTTTATTTTTCTGAGTTTTAGCGCGCCCCATCCCGCGCGTGAACGCACCCTTTTTCAATTTTACGCGTCTTAACGCACCCCGGTCGCATCTGTGTTCCTCGCCCTTGCATCCGGGCGCCCTTTCACTCCCGTCACGGTAAATTTTTTTACCCCGCCCCGCGCACACGCGCGGGACGGGGGGGGTATGCCTCTCCTTTATGGGACCCGCCGCCTATTTTCCCCCTTTGGGCCCCTGCCCATCTTCCCACCCTACCCTACCCCTGGGCACGCCGCCCATTCCCACCCCTAGGCACCCCCCCTATGGACCCCCCTGCCCTATCCCTTTCCACCCCCCCCCCCCCCCCCCATGTCCTTCTCTATCTCTCCCCCCCCCCGGACCCCTCCCCATCCCAACTGCCTCCCCTCCCTCTCTCCCTCTCCTGCTCCTTCTGCGTACCACCCTCCCTACCTCCATCTCCACCTCCTCCTCTTCCCCTCTCTTTCCCCTCCTCCTCTTCTCCTCCTTCTTCTCCCTTCTTCCTCGTCGCCCTGCACTTCCTCCCCTCTCCTTCCCCTCCTTCCCCTCCCTCTTCCTCCACGCAGCTTGTGGCCACCGCCTGCGCTGAGGCGCCCCTGCCCTGGCCGTCGTGCAGATTTCCTCCACGCCACCTTTGCCATCGACTGGCGCCCGTGCGCCCTCCCTCCTCGCCGTTGTGGACGCCAACGCCACCCGCCGACTCGCCCGTCGCAACGACGCCACCCGCCGACTCGCCCGTTGCAGCGCCACCGCCCGTGTTCGCCTGTGCGCCCGCCCCGCAGTCGCCCGGCACGCCCCCACAAAGCTCCTGGCTGCCGTCGTGGCCTGCCTCGTCTTCTACCACCCGCCGCCCTCGTCATCGCCCATCGCAGCGCCGCCGCCCTGTGGCCCTCCACGCCGCCCGGCCCGCCTCGTCGTCGGCCGCCCTACACCAACTTGCAGCGCCGCCCTACTCCAGTCGCCGCGCGCCCGTCGCCTGTAGCGCCGCCCGCGCCAGCCCGCCCTGCTCCTTCGTGGCGCCCTCCTCCCTGCTGGACGCCCGCTGCCACGTGAGCACCCACCCCCCCCGCCCCACTAAAACCTGTTCCCACCCCCCATAACCTACCCCCCACTAGCCCCCCTTCCCACCCCCATAACATACCCCCCCCCCCCCCACTAATCCCTGTTCCTACCCCCAGCAAACCCACTTCCCACCTACCCCCCCACTAACCCCCCTTTCCCCCCCCATTCAAACACTTCCCCCCCACCCCCACACTAATCCCCATTCACCCCCAGCACACACACACCCCCCTCCACCTCCTACCTAGCCCCTGTTCACACCCCCCACTAAGCACACCCACCTCCTACCTAGCCCCTGTTCACACTCCCCACCACCCCTAACCAGGCCCCCTTTCCCCCCACCTTTGCACACACCCACCACACTACCCTCTGCAAGCCCCCCGTCCCACATACGTCCCCCTTTCTCCCACCCCGAATCACACATACACCCACCTCTGCTGTACCCCTTCCCAAACCCCTGTTCCCGCCCAGAAACCCCACCAGTCGAACCCACTGTCCCCCTTCCTCAGCCGTTGTTCCCCCCCCACACACGCAGATACCCTTTTCCGTCCTTCGACACGCGCGCGGGTGTGTACGCGCGCGTGGGAGCTTGCGGTTGATCATACGATTGTTCATGCGCGGCTGCAAGACTTTGATCGTCGGTTGCTGACACGCAGCTGCCACGCAGCTTCTTTCTGGGTATTTTCCCAGATTTTTAATTCACACACCCGCAAACCCTTTTCAAATTTATTTTTTAAAAAAACAAAAAACACAAACATTGAACAATACAAAAAAAATCATTTAAAAATACTTTATATTCTAAAAAAATTACAGAAAAATGTAGGAAACTTTCCTATTATTTCTGCAACCCATGGCCATATTTTTCTACACATGTAAATTTCAGAAAAAATATTTTTGCCCATTTTAAAATTCCCAAATCTTTTCAAAATACCCAAAAATATGACAAAAATTCATTACAAATGCTTAAAAATTCCAAATTCATTTCTGAAAAATTCCTAACACTTCCATTAACATTTTTCTTTATTTTTGACATATTTTTCTAAGCTGTCATAATATTTTATTTTCCACCTAAATTCCTTAAAAATGCAAAAAAATAAAATAATAAAAACATTCTTTTTCATTCCACACACCAACTAAACATATAGAAAAAAATCCAGATATTTTTGGATTGAGGAGAGCGCATTCTTTGCATTTCCATACACCCACTACCATGTATTTTCCCTTTTTATTTGTTATTTTTTTTCAGCTATCCCAAAATCCACGGTTAATATAAAAATAAAAAACAACCACGAAAACAAAATTTAAAAAAAAACAAACAAAAAAACCAATAATTAACATAAATGAAACCTCAACACCACCATGGCACGCGCATTCGCGCTAAATATACCATATTTTTTAATTAAAAATAAACCCGCCGTTCACTTCGCACGCGCTAAGTGCGCTAAAGAGACACTTTAATTTTTAATTAAAATAAACCAGCCGTCACAAGAGCACGCGCTAGCAAAAAAGCGCTCCACATCACCTTAATTTGTAATCAATGAACTTGCATTTAGAGACCCAGTCTGGGTATCGAAGTCCAGGATTCGACTTAAAGCACCGTTTTCACCTAATAATTGGTAATTTAATTTTTAAGAAGGAACTGTCGTTTTCTTGCTAAGGTTTATCACTTAATAAAAATTCACCCATTCTTAATAATTTATTAAAATAAACCTTTCATTAAATTAATTCCCCCTCACTGCACTTAATTCCCCTTTTTAACGAACCGGTTTCGTGGGATAGGTATGCGTCGTCATTAGAGTTATTTCCATGGTCAAACACTGGTTATTCACGATGTAGTCTTGATATGTGTCGGTTGTGGTGATGTTTTGGTTTACTGTCTTTGTTACGGTTAAGGGTACAGTGTATAGTTTTTTTCTTTTATTGCCTGATACGGGGTTCTGGGTGTTTGTATGATGCATAGCATGAAGCTTTCGGTCGCATATGTCTCAAGGTCATGTCGAATTTTTTCTAGGTTGTAGTTTGCTTGGGGTTAGTTGGTTGAGTCACGTTTTATTGTTTTGGTTGTTCTCTTATCCTTGGTTTTTTGTCTGTTGCTTTGCAGGCATTCTCCTTGATTGTCTGTGTTTATGGTGTGTGTGTAACCATCTGAATGGCGCCTTCTCACGCTCCTCCCCCTATCCAGTACGTCCCACTAGTTAGTAGGGATTACTCTTCCCTACTCACTTTTGAGCCTCTCACGAAGGCGGGACTCGCTGCTTTTGTGGCTACTTTCTTTCCATTGCTTCCAGAGGATCCGTCGTTCTGTGATGAGTTTCTGGCCTCCTACAGCAAGAAGACAGGACTCGTCCAGGGAATTTCTATGACTTTGACATCTCGAGGCCTAAGGAAGGCTCTGTCTCTTCCCTCCAAAGGTGAATCTTTTGTTACCACTCGTCAGCTTTTCTCTAATGAAGAGATTATGAAGCTATTACAAAAGCAAACAAGGGAAATGCTGGATGTTAAGAAGGTGATCAACTCTTCAGGAGTTTCCTTTTCCATGATCACTGATCCCGTATGGAAGATGGTTTGTCAGTTTCTCTAGGACAGGTTTATGCCTGCCAAAACGCCATCCCAGTATTTGTCCAAAGAGCTTTTTACAACTTCCAGGATGGTGTTGAAAGGAGTTGCTATTGATTGGAGCAATTACCTCCTCACTAAAATGGATCAACATTTCGTCAAAGTCACCAGGGGTAATGTTACCAATGTCACATATGGATCATACTTGTCTGCCTTCTTGACCTATTCAGGTTTACAGAAGAGTGTGCCTCCACCTCCTCCATCAGATCCAGTACCTCCTCCACCTTCCGATGAGTCAGAACCCATTGACATAGAGGATGATGATTCTCCGCCTCCCCTGGTCATCCAGCGCAAACGCTTGAAGCGGGTAGCAGATAAAGCTCCTTCCGTACTTCCTTCAGTGTCCATTCCTGCTACCTCTGGCAGTGATCTCCCTAGGTATCTCACTTGTAATAACCTCTTCAGAGCACATCGAGAAGGTTCATTGGATATATCAGTTCCCTCACTGAACAGTCTAGTCTCGGGAGATGCAATTCCTTTCCTCTGTAAAGATATTCAGAGTTCCATTGAATTGTCAGTGACAGCCTGTGTTCAACAGCTGTACGCGTCCTTTTATGAAGAGCTCATGCAGTCTAAGGACCAATTGCACAATGCAACATCCGAGCTAGCCTCTGCTAAGGATACCCTAGCATATTTGTTTAAGCAGATGGAACAACAAACCCAACTGGTTGCCACCCAAAGAGATGAGATCTCTTCTTTGAAGATCCAGTTACTAGAGGCTCAATCAGCGGTTACTAGCCTTTCAGAGGAGAAGGAGAGGATGTCCAGAGAAGCGCAGGAGTTGCAAACTCTCTTAGATGATAAACTTTCCACCTTACAGACTGCTAATGACACAGTGGAATCCCAAGCCTCCCAAATCAAGCAGTTGCAAGATCAACTGGCAAAGTCACGGTCTGTTCCTCCAAGCCCTAATGTTCACTTGATCCCTTCTCTTTCACAACAGGACTTGGCTGCTCTTCAGAGACAGGCTATCTTGTGTCCTCTATTCCAAGATAAAGTGGAAAGATTGCAGTCCAGAATGGACTTGTTATGGTCTACATTTGAGCAGTTTCAAGAATATGTTCCACCAGACCATTCTTTCTTTGTCCACTAACAATTACAAAAGTTGGTTTTTTACATGAAGCTTTCCACGATGGATTTACCTCTTCCAGAGGATGGATGGAGTGGGGATTGGTCTGCTGAGTTGCTGACAAAGGTGGTAAGGATGGTGTTTGAAGATTCTATCACGATAGATACCATGTTGCTGTCATACATGTATCTACGAGGAGACTTGTTAATTCCAAATGAGGTGGATATGGCATGGTATGTGGGAGATGTGGTTTTACAAGATGTTTTGTATGTCAACCATTTGGAGTTACGCATAGCTGACACGTTCCAGAGTTACTCCTCCAAAGTGACTGATTGTCATGATAATTCATGGCATACCATGATTGATTCTATGGTCCTGAATCAAAGACAAAACACAACCCCTACCTATGCCCAAAGTATTAATCAACTGAGGGTGGATCTCTTAGCTTATCTTTCAAAACATAATCCGTTTGATTCTACCTTCTTTGATGCCTATCATCGACGATCTCTCTTAGGACCTTCTGTTCCTATCCTTTTATATTACCAACAAATGGCTCACCGATATGATCTATATCTTTCCCTTTGTCAAACTAATTCCACAACCATTTTACCCCTTCTTTTCCAACCTTCATCTTTCCCTCAAATTCCCATTTTTACATACTGTTCCTTTATTGAGGATAGAGTATTTTCCCCTTCTCCACCCTGCCCTTCTCCATCCATTCATGTATCCTCCACATTTCCTATTTATCAGTTAACACCCTTCCTTAGTGATTCCCTCCAAATTTCTGCCACTCCTTCTTTAAATCATTCTTCCTTTTATGATTTTGCCTATCCTTCACTTCATCCACTTTTCCTTATTCCACTTCCCTCTCCTAACACTTCTATATCTCAACCACCTCAGTTGGTTAGTGACTATGACGGGTTTGATAATCAGATTTCCAGAAGAAGGGGATGGAGCTCGAATGATTCCCTTACAGGACCTCAGATCAATTGGCCAGTAATTCCAGGAGAATGGACAGCTGCCAGTCAAGCTTATGGAGCTCGAATGATTCCCTTACAGGACCTCAGATCAATTGGCCAGTAATTCCAAGAGAATGGACTGCTCACTTTGCTTGGTACCTGGCGTATATGCATAGGCACTCTCATAATGATTCCAAGCCTATTCCAAAGTTGTGCATGAATGTCAATGTGAGCATTAATTCCCAACAGCTGGATATATTGTATTTTCATGCCCTTTGTTTGCCTAGCAAATACCTAGTCCTGTTGGAAATGATGTGATGTCTTCAGTTTTTTAAAAATCCTCTCAAAACCTTTGTAGCTGAATCCTTGTCTATGGATTGTTTCCGAAATCATCAATCTTTTAAGAGGGATCATCTTCATTGATACCTTTCCAATGTATGGTGGATAATTTTTAATGAAAATCTCTCTTTTGGAGGAGTCATTCAGATGGTTGTGTTGTGTGTAGTGTTTGTGTTGTGAGTTCATTTATGTAAAAAGAACGTGGTGGTTTCCTATTGGATTTCGTGTGTGAGCTACATTTTGGAGAATTGTGGTGATGAGGTCGTGGTTGGGGAGTTGAAGCTGATGCTGACGAAGAAGAAAATTCTTATATCCTTTATAAATTTGTTGTGCTTTTTTAGTTTGATAAGAAGTGTTAATGTACAAAGGGTTTTCCTTTCATTGTATTTTTATATCAGATACAAGTTATAAGTTGGGGACGTGGTTGGATGGATTGTTTTTGAAGAGATATTGAAGATTAAAGTTGAGCTTTTACCTGAACTTGTATTCCCTTTTTCCTGGGTCGCGACGACGCTTCCTTATTAAGTGTGGGGATATGTTGAGTGTTGAAATGACTTGTTTTTTGGTTGTTTTTTTGTTGTTTTTGAGAGCTGAATGGTTGATTTTATGAGATGATTGATTGGTTTGGAAGTGGTTTGAGAGTGTTTTGGATGATATTGATTGTGTTTTGGAATTTTATGATGTTTATTAGTGGTTCTGTGATGTTCTGATAGGTTCTGATTGGTTCTGTATAGCTTCTGTTTTGTTCTATTTTATTCTGATTGTCTTCTGTAAGGAGGGATGGAGTATTGCTTGATGAAGATTGAGATCTTATGAAAGTTTATTGAATGGTTTGTGAGAGTTTGGAATGGTTTGAGTATGAGTTATGAGGTTTTGATGACCTTCTGTAGGTCTTCTGTAGAGCCTCTGTTTCTGTTTTGTTATGTTCTGTACTGTAGCTGTTCTAGTACTGTTCTGTGACTGTTCTGTATGCTTCTGTATGTGTTCTGATGGATGAGAGTGTAGCTTGGGAAAGTTTTCTAGCCTTGGAAAGAGGTGAATACAAGTGCAAAGGAGCTGAAAGAAGTGAAAGAAGTAGCTGCTGAAGACTCAAGTGAAGACTAGAGTGAAGTGACAATAGTGAGCTATGAAAGGACACTGTAGTGGCTCTAGTGACTCTTCATATCAGACATACCTCTTGGGAGGGGTATCCACGACCTAAGAGGGATTATTGAGAGTGATTTTTGAGAGATTATAATGAGGATATGATGTATTATTGATGGAGAGAGAGAGAGAGAGTCAGAGATAGTCAATTTTACTAAAACAGAGTGATTGTATGTGAGAGATTGAGAGAGAAGACTATGAAGATATTGAAGATGAATACTATGTGATGTATTTTCATTCAAAGATGGTGTATTCCTTTGCTTTCTTTGTTCTATTGATGGATTTTGTGAAGATATTGAAGAATATGGTTGATTCTATCAAATCCGTGGGAGATCTACATGATGCTGCATGAAGATTTGTTGTGCCTGGTGTTCTTTTCTTCATTGTGATCATATGAAACATGATAAACAAGCTTGTTGATGTTACAAGATAGATTTTCTTGCAAGAGAATTCCATTTTCCTTGGTGTTCCTCTTGGGGCTCCAACCAAAAGTGTATAGACAATGAGAGCAAGGAGGGTTCATCTCGCTAGCATCTTGTTGAAGGAAGGAATCTTACATCGAGTCAGATTGCAAAACAATGTTGATGTATAATAATCTTTGTAAGAAATAATATCTTCTAATTCCACCTTATCTTTGTCTTTATGTTGCTTTAATACTACCAGATTCATCCTTTTGTCTACCAATGGTCTTCAAATTCAAGAAAATTGATTGGTTTCTACCTTTTCTCAATTGCACAATGCTCGGTTTAAATCTAATCTCCAATTCATCAAACAAGTGCTTAGGAACAAGCAAATTGAGCTTATCAAGTCCCATTACAATGATAAGCCTATAAATTTTGTCATGAAGAGTTTATCTTTTGAGCACTTTGCACACTATAATGTTAATGGGAAAGGCCAATGAAAGTCCAATGGGAAGTTGTTGTGGAATAAAGGTTAATGGCCAAAGGCTAGGCGAGCACTCCTTATACTAGTATACACTATATAGTCATATACAAGTAAAGATAATGAAGAATGAGAGTATTCTTTTACCCACCAAAAACTATATTATCACCTTCTTAGACTCTCATAGCTTTGATTCTAGATCTTCCCTCTCAATTATCTAGTTATTTATTATGACAAGGTTGGGATATTAATGTCATATATCATATCTTTAAATACACAACTACATTGAATAACACTTCAAATATATTATGCATATGTTAGAAGTTTTTGGAAAAGTTTACTTGTGAATCTTGATTTGATGATTCATTGTTAAATAAATACATGACCTGTGCAACAAATCTTATTGTGTTCTCCAAAACCCCATTCAAACTTTTCAAAAGAAGAGAGTATTAGGCCTACCAATTTGTATGCTCTAGATCAACTATCATACACCTAATTCCACCTCATGTTAAAAGTGAAAGGGATTATATAAAAAGATTCCCTAATCCTCTTCAAAAGTAAGGTTGATTACACCATCCTTGATTTAATGCATAGCTTCTAGAAAATTAATAATATTCATTAAGTCCTTATAAAAGCATGTAGTCCTCATGCAAGAGAATCCCTAAGGAACCCACATTACAAGGGTTAGAAATGCACGTTTAGGAACATTTAGCATTCAAGGCTTAATTAATGCTTGAGATATAATAGATTGATCAAGGAATTTCCAAACCTTTCTTATTTTCCTTTACATTCGGGATCTAGATGTAGTTTAATGAGGGATGGAGTCCTAACACTTCATGAAAATTCACAACTGAGATGGTGAAACTAGTGCTAAGGATGCTTCTCCATGTGGCATAGAATGTTTTCTTCTTTAATCCACTTGATAGCACACTTTCTTTAGTCTCCTTAAGGTAGGTTTTCTTCCTTAATTTTTTGTGATTCCTTAGGATGCAAAGGTTGAATAGATGCATGTATATGGCCCATAGAACCTGTGAGCTAACTTATTGTTAGACCCATCCTTAAGGGTGGCATATCTGGACTTGGGCACCTTCAAAAGCACCAAATCCCCTTCATGGAACTCAACATCCCTTCTTTTGTCATCAGCATAAAGCTTCATTTGATCCTGAGCTTTCTTCAAGTTGACTTTACACTGCTGAAGTAAGGCATGCATTCTATCCAACTCCTCCTTGCTTTGTGGGTTTATTTTATCATTGAAGATAACTGTGGGAAGGGGCACCTTATAGTCGTACAATGCCTCAAAAGGTGAAACTCCGATGCTAGAGTGTGTAGAGTTATTATAGGCAAACTCAGCCAAATGCAACCATGTGTCCCAAGCATTTTGCACATCATAAGAGAAATGCCTCAAGTAAGTTTCCATCCACTTGTTAACCCTCTCTGTCTGGCCATCGGTCTGTGGATGGTAAGTAGTGGAAGGGGCTAACTGAGTACCCATAGAGCTAAAAACTACTTGCCAAAAGTTGCTCATGAACTTAGCATCCTAGTCATGCACAATGACCTGTGGTAAGCCATGTAATCTGAAAACAAGTTCCATAAATTGGCTAGCTACTTGAGAAGCATTATATTGAGTCTTTGAAGGAATGAAATGGGCTGCCTTGGTGAGTCTGTCCACAACTACATAGATGATGTTCCATCCCTTCTTGGTCACTGGTAGGCTAGTTATGAAGTCCATAGTAATGTGTGTCCATTTGTCTTCGGGCATAGGCAATGGTTGTAGTAAACCAGCTAGTTTTAAGGTGTTGTCCTTGTTTTGTTGATGTTGCACGCAGCTCAAGACAAAATCTTGTCATAGGTGAGGAATGCATCTCTTGCATGATCTTTTGCTTGAATGGAAAAGTGTATGGGATGGCAATCCTACCCTAAAGCCATAAGAGACCGTTCTTAAGCTGATATAGAGAGTTTCCTTCCATATGCCCTTGCTATAATTTCTGGGAAATGTGGCTGAAATCGGCATCTAACAAATAGGCCTCCTGAAGCTCTTCTATTCAATCATTATGAAGTTCCATGATGGCTGAAACTTTACAAGCCCACATTCTAAATAATGAATCAACAACTACATTGTCTTTTCCCCGCATATGTGTAATGTCAAAGTCATAGTTCTGTAATGTAGCTACCCATCTGTGTTGTTTGGGGGTAAGATTAGACTGAGAGAGGAAATACTTGAGAACCCTATGGTGGCTCTTGACCCTAAATCTGTCACCATACAAGTAGTGGTGCCATTTCTTAATGGCATGAAGGATGGCCAGCATTTCTTGGTCATATACATTCATAGTCATCTCATTTCCAGCAAGTTCGCGGCTCTCAAACACTATAACCCCATACTCCTGTAACAATACAGCCCCTATGCCTCTACCACTGGCATCACACTGAATGGTGAATTCTTTCAAAAAATCTAGGCAAACCAAGATGGGAGTTGAGATAAGAAATTCCTTGAGCTGATTAAAGCTCCTATCAGCTATGGCATCCCAGAAAAAGGCCTCTTTCTTAAGCCTATCCATCAAGGGAGCTGCAATAGTGGCATAATGCCTAATGAATCTGCGATAGAATGATGAGAGACCAAGAAATCCTCTTAGTGAAGTGGTATTTGTAGGTGTGGAATAGTCTTTTATACACTGCACTTTCTTAGGATCAGTCCTAATTCCATCTTCACTAACAATGTACCCCAAGTATCCCAATTCTGTCTGCATGAAAGAACATTTTGTCTCCTTAGCAAAGAGCCTATGCTGCCTCAATACATCAAACACCTACCTCATATGCCAAAGGTGATCCTTTAGTGATCTACTATAGATGAGGATATCATCAAAGAAAACCAACACAAATCTGAAAAGAAAGGGCTGAATTATTTTGTTCATCAAGCTCTGAAAGGTGGCCGGTGCATTAGTTAACCCGAAAGGCATAACCAAGAAATGATAAAGCCCCCGATCAGTCCGAAATGCTATTTTGACCTCATCTCCTGCCCTCATGCAGATCTGGTGATAGCCTGACCTCAAATCTATCTTTGTAAAGTACTTGGCCCCCTTGAGCTCATCTAGCAAGTCATCTATGTGTGGAATGGGGTACATGTTCTTCACAGTGATCTTATTAAGATCCCTGTAGTCTATACACATCCTGAAAGATCCATCCTTCTTTTTTACCAATAACAGAGGGGAAGCATATGGTGAAGAACTAGGCTCAATAAATCCCGCGTCCAGTAATTCTTTGACTTGTTTGGCAATTTCTTCTCTTTCACACCTAGACAATCTAAAAGGTGACTTGTTCACAGGCTTTGATTGAGGCTCCAGATCTATGGGATGATCAACCGCCCTATTAGGGGGTAGTGTTGTAGGTACTTGGAAGAGGTCCTTGTACTCTTCTAAGAGAGCTCCCAGTGCTGAATTCTTTAGTGTTTTAGTGGACTGATCTAAATTTTCTTTATTTAAGTGCAATATAAAGATTTGGGACTGTTTCTTGAACTCTTTCTTGAGTTGTTTGCTAGTAATGAGCTGAAATTCACTGTTATTTTGAATTTCCTGCAGGTGAATGAGTTATCCTGCACTGACAAACTCCATATACAGCAAGGAAAAATCCATAGTTATAGTGCCCAAAGTTTTCAGCCAATCACAACCCAAGACAACATCTATTTGCCCCATTTCCAATGCAATTAAATCCATTTACTGTCCAAAATATTCAGCAAGCTGAATATGAACAGCAAGGCATACTTGCGTACTGATTTCTTCATCCCCATTTGCAACTTGCACCTTCAATGGCTCTTCAATGGCTACTGTAAATCAGTGGGAAAACACTTTAGTAGCATGTCCATGACTGCTCTATTAATGAAACTATGAGTGCTACCACTGTCTACAAATATAAACACATCCTTCCCATGAGTTTTGCCCTTAATATGCAATGCATTAGGGCTTCTGGATCCTGTCCAAGCATCCATAGATATGGTATAAACAGTGGCATCATGTATTCCAGCATGTGGTTCATTCTTTCTACCCATATCCTGTGATACATGACCATCGGGGTCAAAAGGAAAAGAGCCAGTAGAGTCAAAGAACTCTTCTTGACCAAACTCTTCATTAGCATCATCCATTTCAGCAGCATCATAAAAGCATGTCCATCCTTAGGGTCCTCCTTTGAGTCCTCAAATACCAACATGTTGTGTGAACCCGTGCCTTAGCATTTCTAAAAGCACATTTTGAGGCATGATCAGCTCTTTACTTCTTGCCACACTTGAAACAAAGCCCTTTTTCCTTTCTTTCTTTATACAAAACCATGGGAATGGACATTGGACTGCCAAAGACTGAAGCATTTTTATTTTTGTTGTTCCCTTACCTATTATCCATTCTCGGGCTGTTTGTTGTTCTTGAATTACTTTGTGGTCTTGAGGCATTAAAAGTGGGGTATGTGGGGATCTTAGGAGTGCTGAATGGCACGTTACCACCACCATAACTTGCCCCAAATTGTCTCGATCTTACAGCACCTCTTTGCTGTCCAAAATATGACTACATAGGTCCTCTTTGATACCCAAACACTAGTTGAGATGCCCTTCTTTGTTGTCCATGCTGAAATTAGGCATCCCGACAATACTTACCAGAGTACCTCTCAGCCAACTCAATAGCTTTGAACAAATCCGATGGATTTTGAGCTGAAACATCAACCGAGAGTTTGGGATCTAGCCCATACACATACGTGTAACTTGGCATCATCACTAATTGACTCAACATACATGGTAAGGTTGAGGAGCTGATTTATGTATTCTCTAACAGCAAGACCACGATGTTCAAGGCCATACCATTGGTGAGCAAGCTTTTCTTTTTCCACCTACGAGACAAATACTTGCACCATGAGTGCCTTGAATGCTTCCCACGAGTTTACTTGCTAATTTTCTCTTTTAATGTACCTCCACCATGTATGTGAAAATCCTTCCAAGTGGATGGTTGCAAAATGGATCTTTTGATCATCACTACGGGGCAAGATGTCAAAATAATCCTCAAGCTTGAATAGCCACTCTTCGAGTTCAGCTGGAGATGAGGATTGACCATTGAATTTTGAGAAAATAAACTTGTCTCTCAACTCTCTTTTATGATTAGGTGGTTGTCCCATATATCCAAACTGAGGCTAATCCATGTGGCTGCCCAAAAATAAACCATTGCTAGAGAAATTTCTACCAATGAACTCGCATAGATGGCATGGGCCCTTGTGATGGCTGAAAATTATCCCTCATTGCATTGTTCATGGGCTCCTCTTGCCTATGTGAAGGCTCTCCCTGTTCAAAAGTGCTATTACGGATGCCCACTCTCCCCAAAATGCCTTGGAAGTTCATTTTTGCTACATTCATTGATGGGCCAATCACTCTTTCAGCATGCATACCCAATCTATCCTCATGTTCCTTCCCTTTCATTTGGAATTCCATCCACTTAGTGAGCTGGGCAGTAAGGGTATCCATAGTGGTATTCATTGACCAATGCATTCCATCAATTCTCTATGCTTCTCAGCATGCCTTGTCTCATGCGAACTGAGGGTGTTAGTG
This sequence comes from Lygodium microphyllum, assembly GCF_053477565.2. Taxonomy (NCBI): domain Eukaryota; kingdom Viridiplantae; phylum Streptophyta; class Polypodiopsida; order Schizaeales; family Lygodiaceae; genus Lygodium; species Lygodium microphyllum. The sequence goes on from NC_141160.1 coordinate 89,457,200, forward strand.
AGCGCACTGAGGCTCCCCACGTCATGAGAGTAATCTTCATCTTCCACCTCAAGGTTAGTTTCAGCCCTCAGGACACGTGCATCCCTTATTTGTTGCTGGACGTCATCATTTGCCTTAGTTTTTCCCTTATTGCCTGCCATGGTTAAGTGCAGTCTCGTTAGACCACCCCACACTATTTTGCCCGTAACTTGAGCTAGGAAGCTCCGATTGGTCTACTTTTTTGTTCAAGAAGTCAAAGCCATGGATACCCTCTTCGAACTGAGCATAAGCACGTGCTCCCAAGTTTTATACAAAAAATTCTATAATAGGAAAAGTAATGTTGTACTATGCAACCCAGCACCCTGTCTACACCTGTAGGAGGCCTATTTTGACATGTAAGTATCTTGTGGGTTCCAACTAGAGCTCCAAAACTGATCAAAGTCCTTAATAGGACTTGTGGGCACGCTGCAAGACCTGCACCTCAGTTCCTAGGAGTAGGCACACTTCTGCAAATGCAAGCAGATCGCTTACAACACCCTACGAGAGTCAAGAAAGGGATTGCAAGGAATCAACTTGTCAATGCATGACTAAAAGGTCATCCCACATGGCATAATACATTGCCCAACCATCCAAATTCACTATTTGTAACCTTATTCCAGAACTGAGCATGTCATAGACATCTCTTAGCATAATTTTCCCATGCATAGGTATCTCCCATACATTCCAAGCATCGTATTCACTGCCATTGACGGCATATGTATTCTCATGTCTGAAAATACATCCTCAGTAGCATTTTCCATACATTTTTAGCCAATAATACATCCATACATCAGTGCCAAGTCAATATCTCAGTTCTTCAAGTGGATACCTGCACCTACTAGCAACTTCGGGCTCTAGATCCCCGAGAGGTGGGCAAAGTTCCCCCCGAGCCGAGTTGTGCAGCCCTTCAGGGTCTTCGATGGCAAGGGGGATCACCCCTCTTTTGTCTTGCCACCTCGCTTGGCATCGGGCTTTTCCTCACCCAGAATATACATGGCAGACATTTATTAATTAAACACCCAACATGAGATGCATTCGGAAGTGGAAATTGAACCTTTTCATGAAATGCATGGAATGGAAAATCGGGATTAAGGATAGGGCTAACCAAGCAGTTGACTAACTGCTGACTTACCCTTATAGAATGGATCTTATTTTTTTTAATTCAAGTGGCTCAATCAAGAAACAACAACTCAATTGGTTAAGGTAAGCAGAAGCGATAATCCTCAATGAGTTTCAGCATGAATTTACCCATTCCAATACAATGAAAGTGAGGCAAAAGAACTATGAAGAGTTGGACAACAGACAAGCATCAAATTTATCTCCTAATGCCTACTTGAGCTCTTACATTCTCTCAAGCAATTGGTTATGGCTCAGCAAGAGGATGAATTTGAGAGAATAAGAGTTCAAGAACCAAGTACCTTATGATGCTTGATGAAGATGGCAATCAAACAATAATTTAGCCTTTCTTGAGTGCTCTAAGATGCTCCATTATGCTCCAATAAGCTCCATGGCGACAATGCTCAGCCAAGAGAGGAATCTTTGAGCTTGAAAAAGAAAAGTTCTTCAATTGGAATGGAAGGATTAAGCTCTCAATGTACAGCCTCCCAATTCTTGTATAGAAGCTCTAATATCAGTGTAGACCTTGTTGATCTCACCAACCAAGACCAAAAGCACCAAATCTGAATTAAACAGCTGAAATACCATGTAGATACAAGAAGACTAATTTGTTGGACACCAGATATTCTGATAGATATCTCTGTAAAAGCCTTTAATCTTAGAAAAACAGCATAGAACAATTATGGAACCCTTCAAAAGGTTTACGAAAAGCATCATGCAGCTAGGAACAATGTTGCCTAGCTTGCAACAATTTTGCCCAGCCCTGGACAGCTATGCTCCATCTAAGGACAGCCATGTTTAATCTTTAAAAAAATTTAGGTGCTTGGAGATGCTGGTAGACAAGATTCCTGAAAGCCGTGTATTACAGATGTAGCTGTGGCCCTCTTGTTGAGAACAACTTGAATTTGGTATAGAACAAGGTCTTTGAGTTTGATGTAGAGGATGAAGAAACACAGGCACTTGTACTTTAGGTGATGGATGAAGACAATCTAAGGGCAGATAAATTGATGACCTATATAGAATTTCTTGCTCTGGTCTTTCTTCAGTTTCAGCAGTAGCAATGAATGGCTTGAATGGACCCAATCATGACATACTTTGGGCTACATTTATATGGTCGCACAAGAGCTCAAGATCTTGATTTTTCAATCGTGCAAAAGAACAAACCATTACTCACCCTATCTAGAAGGTAAAGAAACAATGCTAATGGATGTGGAAGCTCACCATTCAAGAGTATTAAATAGAAAACAAAGAAAAAACTATCCAAATACTAGTGGCTCTATGCTACATAATGGAGGAGGATTGAAAACCCCATACATTTATTAAGAAAAGGAAAGGCTTTATTACTTTCTAACAGCTAAGTAAATGGAGGCTTTTAATATCTTTGAACATACATGATATGGATGGCTTATTCTAGATGCAATCCTAAGGAAAGACCTTCACCATGGAGCATAGAGTTGTCACCTTTTGAATGAGTTTTCACTTTCCTTTGCATTTAATATCTTAACAATGTCGAGATTCCGCATCCATTAATATCAATTCTTTTACCTTTCATTGTCTCTTATTATATATTTGGTTTCAACATTGTAAAGAAGAAGTGTAAGAAATTGCGAATAGCCTAGAATATAGGTCCAAGGCCAATGCCTCCTACACCTAGGACAAACACAAATGGGCTATAAAATAAATGCAACAAGCGCACAAAGAGATCTAAAATAACTACTAAATAATAAGTAAAAGTATTCAACCAATTATCTCAATGTCATATTTGCATGCCTATGAGCAATTGAGAAGAAAGAAGAGGTTTGATGTTTGGAATAAGTGCCAAGATTGGTTGAGAAAGCTTTACTCCCTCTTAATCCTTGTGGCTTGAAAGACTTGGATTCAAACAACACGTACTCTAGTGATTATTTTGACCATGAGAGATTAATTGACTTGATTAAAAGAGCACCCTTTCCAACTTGATATCAAAGTTGAGCATTTGGTAAACCACCTAGAGTTTGGAATCTTACTTGCTCATTAATGCCCTAACATTAAATATGAGTTTGGAGCTTTACTTTCTTTTCAATTATCTACATATCAAGGGATGAGCCCAACTCTTTGGCATCTCAAAGAAGAGACATCAATTTCAAACTTGACATCAAAGAGTAGTATATGATAAACCACCTAAATGCACTTCCCCATTAAAGCCCTAGTTATCTAAGGATGGGTCCAATCTCTTTGGACATCTCAAAGGAGCACCAATTCCAAGTTCACATCAAAGAGGAGTATCTAATTAACAACCTAGAATTTCAAGATTGATTTTCTTTTCAATGCCTAGTTACCTAGTGGGCTCATTGCTCAATCTCTTTTGACATCTTAATGAGGGAGTATTAAATCCACCTTCTGGCATGAAAGACAAGTCTCAAATAAACAACCTAGTTTAGAACCTTTTTTTCTTTTGAATTTCCTAGTTAGCTAGAGAGGGACTAATCATTGTTATATCTCAAAGAAGGAGCATTAGTTCAATACATATTTGATAAGCCACCAATAGTTTGGAGCTTTACTTACTTTTCAATGCCCTAATTACCTAGGGATGGGCCCGAGCTCTTTTGACATCTTAAAGAAGAAGCATCAATTCCCACTTGAACAAATAGGAGCATCTAATAAGCCACCTTAAAGAATTTTCCCACGAAAGCTTTAGTTATCTAAAGTCCGGACCAATCACTTTTGGCATCTCATAGGAGCATCAATGTTAACTTGACATCAAAGAGGAATATCTAATAAACCAACTAGGCTTTGGAGATCTTTTTCTTTTCAATTCCCTAGTTGTCTAAGGATGGCCAAACTCTTTTGACATCTCACAATTAAGCAACGAAAAAACATTTTTTTTTAATTCTACAAAGGCCATAGAAACTTTGTCTAAAAAGGTATGGTGACATAAACTCGGAGCAAGTTAGTTTAAGTTAATCTATTGTCTTTAGGAAAAGAAGATCAAACAAGCATTCATAGAATTTAAAGCCTCATAAAGAGAAAATGTTTCTTGGAAGCAAATACAAGTGAACACTTTGGGCACATCTGTATCACAAACAATATCAAATTGCATCTTGCATATGCATATTACATTTCCCCACAAAATGCACATTCATAGCGACCCTTATGTATCTTAATAGAGGATTCGTAGTTAGGTGGGCATCCATTTCTTGGTTAGTTTCTCATCATTAGAGATATGTGCTTGACTTGCAAGATACACTTTTTGCATTGAGATAACGGTGTTACTGTACGGGCCATATAATCTATTGCATACACAATCACCCTTTCATCGTGAATTAGTTATCCTCTCCAAAACCCACATAATGACATGTTTCATTGATGTTTCCACTAAGATGTATGTTTGCTTTTATATCCAAAAAATGAGGTCGAACCAAATGTACTTGCATCATTTACAAACAAACCAAGAGAGAGGACTTTCACTTGCTTACCGTTTTCGGAAACCCCCTCCCCGAAAAAACAAACTCGACCCAATCTTGCACAAAAACTATCCTAAATAGCATAATGGAGGGATTTGTGCACACTACCATTATTGATTAGGGATACTGACGGGCGAGAGCCACCCATGGCACATTATCGCCATACGACTGACGGAAAATCATACGCCCCGTGGGTGTCGAAGCATATCCAACATCCGGGAGACGATCTGGCCTTGCAGGGGACAGCCGAGCGACAACGAATGTCGGCAAAGTCACCTGGCAGAGGGCCAAGGGCAAATGGCAGTGGGAGCTTGGTCCTGTTCAGCCGACGCTCAAAGTCCAGCTTGGTCCTGTTTCGGACGTCCCCAATGGCAGAATCCACTCACAGCTATACATCATCCCTCCAGCATGCCCAACAAGCTAGCTGGCTCTTAAAGAAGTCCCCAGCCCCTAGTTGGCTAGCCGTATCTCTCAGTCCCTACCGTAGGACCCCCAGGGCATGCGAAGAAGGTACGTGGGAGAGGAGGAAGAAGGCAACACAGCCTTCGTCCAACAGTGCATCTGCAAGATTTGCTGTTGTTGCAACCGCCACTGCAAGATGTAGAGCCTCTTCGAGCATGCTTCTTCACTAAGATTAATCTGAGCTCTCACTACTATTAGATACATATAAGGGAGAGTGATGAGATTTAAATAGTTTTGAAGACCAATGGTGGGCTTTATCATTTTCTGGTGATGTCTTTTGGGTTGGACAATGCCGCCGCAAAGCCTCATGAATAAAATCCTCTACCCTTTTATGTTCAAGTTTGTGCTCATTTTCTTTTATGGCATTCTCATTTACAAGTCACAAGAGGATCACTTGACACATGTCAAAAAGGTGTTTGATATCTTGAGAGAGCATTGGCCCTTTACTAAGAAAAAAGAATCTTCATGCAAACATCAGTGAAGTACTTTAGACACATTGTTAGCAAAAATGGCATACATAAACTGATCCTAAGAAGGTACAATGCGTAAAAGACTGGCCTACACCATCCACCACTACTTCATTATGTGGTTTTCTTGGTCTCTCTTCATTTTATAGATGCTTCATTAAACGTTATGCCACCATTGAAACAGCTTTGACTAATCGAATAAAGAAGAAATTGTTTTTTTGAAATGCTACTACTAATCACAACTTTACGCAATTGAAGGAAATGCTTTACTTCAACCCCCATCCTCACGTGCCCTAATTTCTCCAAGGAGTTTAGCATTCAGTGGTGCTAGTGGCTGAGGTATTGGTGTTGTATTGCTGCAAGAGCATGGTATGATTACTTTTGAGAGCTATAAGCTTGATAACAAGGAGATGCAAATGAATGTTTATGACCAACAAATGTTGGCCATCCTGCACGCTATTAAGAAATGGCACCACTATCTATATGGCATCCATTTTAGAGTGAATAGCAACCATTCAAGCCTCCAATACTTCTTGAATCGGTCTTCTTTGATTCCTAAGCAAAGAAGATGAGTGGCAACCTTGCAAAACTAAAATTTTGATATCTCTCACTCAAGGCAAAGATAACATCATGATTGATTCACTCTCATGGATGTGGGTATGCATAGTATCTTCAATTTCAAGGTTACATAGTGATTGGATTGAGGAACTTCAAAAAGCTTATTTGTTGGATGAGCACTTCAATCACATATTTCACAAATTATAGTATGAAACAATGGCTAAAAACTCCCAATATCAGCTCAAACATGGCCTTATTTGGTCCCTTGGCAAAATTGTCATCTCCCACACTTCTCCCTTCACACAAAAGATTATGGAAGAGATGCATTCTTGCTCCACTACTGGTCACTTGGGTGTTTTTAAAATATACAACAAGATTGCCAAGAGCTTTCACTGAAAAGGCTTATGAAGGAATACCAAGGATCTTGTGATTAAATGTGTTCCATGAACACGCTTAGACCTGTCGCCCTCTTTGTAGCCCCTACTTATTTCTGAAAGAAAATTCACATATCATCATCGACTTCATTACTAGCCTCCCTATTAGCAAGAAAGGATGAAACAATATTACGTGGTAGTTGATGATCTCACCAAGACTACCCACTTTATCCCCACTATGACTCAATAAATTCTCTTAGATGGCCACTCAACTTATGGAGTATGTATTCACCTTGCATAGAGTACTACAAGTTATAGTGCATGATCACGATATCAAGTTTATGAGCAACTTTTGACAAGCATTTTTTATATCTATGGACACCAAGCTTGCTTCATCCATTACATACCACCCACCATAGACAAATGGCCAAAGAAAGAATAACTAAATGACTTCAAACATACATAAGACACTTCCGCCATGATGTACAACACAGTTGGGATATGTAGCTCCACTTGGCTAAATTTGTGTATATAACAACTCCATTCACTCTAGCATTGGGATTTCTCCTTTTAAGGCATTATACAAGTATCAGATCCCCCTCCCTACAATCTTGTTCAATAATAAGATTAACCCTCAAAGTAAAACCAAGTTGGATCGCCTGCATGCCTTACTTTAGCAATGCAAAGTGAATCTCCAAAAGGCAAAAACCCATATGTAACTCCATATAGCTCTTGCTACACGTAGCATACAATAGCGACCTGCATCAACATCCACGTGTCTTATCACAAGGGAGCACTCCTCTTGCGTTCAACTTCATGCTATTCCTACACATGAAAAGGGGCCCCGAGGGTTCATCAACAGGCCTGCATTTGGGGGTTTGCAACACCCAAGTAGCAACTAATATCAAGGAGACCTTCCAATCTTGCTCATGGCAGCCGAGAAGTCAATGGTCATTAGGTGAAGAGCTTGTGAAAAGTAGGTAAAGGTGAAGGTCAGTGAGTCAATAAAGGTGAGTGGCCAAGATTAGTAAAGATAAAAGGGGAAGAGGAAGAGTAAATAACATTAGCCAACCTAAGTTCCAAAGTAGACAACTCATTCCAATGCGGACCACCACGAGAGAGAGAGAGAGAGAGAGAGAGAGAGAGAGAGAGAGAGCATGGAGGTCCATGCACATATGGAGAGAGCGCACACATTCCAGGCTATCTATATACAAGGGTGCATGTGATGAGGCTACGTTTACGTACGTGTTTTTCACCCTGTTTTGAAAAGGTAAAGAAGAGGCTTGGGAAGCATTGTGCAGATGACATGTAGGTCAGTGTTTTATACTATGGTACAGTATAGATATAGATAGTATAGATTATATGGTTCAATTAGTGGATTCATATTAAAGTTTTATCTGTATTTGTACCATAACTTCAAGAAGCTAAAAATGATGCATCTTTTGTACAAACTTGTCTTTGACTTGGGACGGGTTGTGTTTTGCTTTTGGGGGAGCATCACTTTATTGGCCCCTTTACCCTAAGATGTTGGGGTCAATGAGTGCGATTTTGCAGACCCCTTGAGATAACAAGGCTATGTACCTTTAAAGTTAGTCCAAATTTGCAGGTTGACTTCTGAATTGCAATTATGCTCCTAATGCATTCACCTGACTGAAACACTTCCACACAACCAATCATTTATAGAAGCGAAGTGTCCATAAGAGAGCAGCAGTAAAATACTTGAAAGCGTCCATTGCTCTCCCTTGTATTCATAAAGGCCCTTTTCATGTGTACCTTTATTCCTTTGCTGTCTTTAATTATTCTACTGCGATTTTTCTGCTCCAATGTGTCAAAGTAAGCAGTCATTAAGACAACCTGTAGGGCTTACATAGTTGAAGAGGGACTTCAATTTACTTTCCTGTGCAAAATATCAGACGCCACTCAATATTTTGATAGAGATGTGGCATTGCTGGTCAAACTGCTTTAAAGAAACAAGCCAATGATGTTTTGTCTCTTTTTACATGCTGAATGTACATATGGACAGGTCCCTAGATGATCTCTTTTAACAGAAAAATTCCAACCATAGTTGCAGCTCAGTTCATTGTGAATGTCAATTGACATTATATCTGTCGCCTGTTTGATTGCTCACTTCCTCATTGAAGGTTGCATTTCTAGTAAATGTTGCAGGAGCTTCTTTATCCATAATGATTCAGAGTATCAGCCTCTAGTTTCTAATGCATACAGCAGCTCATATTTACATGTTATGAGTCGTAGTATAGCCTTCTAATTTGATCAACAGTAGCTGGCATCAATGTCACAGGGCATCGATTGTACTGCAAGCAGAAGACGAAACCTTCAATTCACAACTAATAAGATGTTGAGCCATTATCGACTCCTCTGTCAAAGTAAAGAGAACTTACTTGAGAAACATATGTAAAGATGCAAGGATAACAGAAGACAAATCCAGAGGGAGCTACAAGTGCAGGATTTGTACGCAATTTCAAACAAAGTGGGCAGACCTTCCTGTCTTTTGGTAAAGGGATGCCTTTCTCAGCTACCTTTGCACAGTGACAAAAAAAATTAAGTCAAAGAAAAACACTTACTAACATTGGCATAGTTCAAGTGTGCTGATCTATCTCAATAAACACTTACCTTTGGTGCAGGAGGTGGAGGGGGGGCTGGATACACCATAGGAGCAGTCACTCTTTCTTCAGCAGACTGATACCACCACTCCATCATCTACAAAAACCATGTGCAACAGAAATGCTCAAAGCCTCTTCTTAAGTTTCCTCAGCATAGATAGTTGAACTAAAAACATAAGACTCTTTTTGCATATGATAGCTCTTCAATATTCTCATGGCACCTCTCCTTTCCAACCCTAATTTCACCTAGAGACATCAAGGTTGGCAAGGGCAATCCATAGAATAGAGCGATTTGAAAAGTATCACTTTAGTCATTAAGCTACATGTGAGAGTGTCTTTTGCCCACAATGCCAAACAAGGGTGAACTATATACAGTTCAAAACAGAGCGCCATCAATCTGAAGACTGAGCTTTGGTGACTTCTTTCAAAAATGCAGGTTTTCAGAGGGCTGAAGTTAGCTATTTCAGGCTACAGAGCAGCTTGGAATGCTTTTTGGTGTCCTAAAGTTCAAGATCTTTCATTTTTGAATTCAAGTAGCATCAAACATGTTTTTAAACAACGCACAAATCTTGCTAGGGATTGCTTCTTAGCATTTGAAAACTTCAGTATAACAGTACCAAAATTGTAAATGCGCTCCTTCCATAAGATCTGGCCCTATAATGCTAATTAGCAGCTTTACATAGGCAAGGCATTCATGTAATGACTATCAATCATTATAGTTGTAGCAACTATATCTACACATGTTAAATTGATGGAGTTGTTCAAATACCTTGAACAAAAAGACAGAAGCTATCAGACCAGTCTGTGCATAATCCAAAGTATTGTAGATCGTCTTGAGTGCCGCCCTCTGAAAAGCCTGCATCAGCGAAAAAAACAAAAGTAAATAAAACAATGCCTCACTTACACTGCCATCTCCCCACCATCCTTCATCCATCCCTCTCACCCCCAACCCTTGTTCTCCCATTCCCTGCCACTCCCATTATCCCCACACCTTCTCCTTCCCATCCTCCGTCCCCAACCCTGCCCTTCTACCACCTGGTATCCCAGCCCTTTTCCCTCCAAACCCCCTCCCACTTTTAAGGAAACTCTAGGGGAAAAGAGAGAGATGCAAAGAGTACAACAAACAATAAACACAATGTGATGAATGCTCGATGAGGGAGTGTATATAGAAATTAGAATTGTAGAAAGGGGCCTCAAGCCTCCATTTCCCCAAAACAAAGGCACAAGAGAGCTGAGAGAGATGTCAGAAACATCAAGAACTGCTCTGAAGTATCATTACCAAAGACGGATCCCAAATGCAACAGCAGGGATTGCTGCCCTGCTGCACAATGATGCAGAAACAGCAAAACGCAGCAGTATGCAGGCTGCCGTGATGACATAGCAGCTGCTGCTGACTGTCGATGCAAGCAGCAGTCCTCCAGTGCAGAAAACATGGCCTGATGAAGCCTCCAAACAGCACAGTCTCCAGCAGGCTAGCAAAGGCAAGCAGCAGCCCAAACAGCAGCAGTTCTACAAGAATGAAGAAGAATGACGATGGCAGGCAAAGGTGGTCGTTGAGCAGGGCCGCTTTTGAAACTCAGCAAAGGGGAGCGTTGGTGATGGTCGTCAAAGAGAGGAGAGATGATAGCAAAATTAACAAGGGCTGGAACCTGAAGGTTAATGGTCAAGATGAGAGAGCTAGGATGCCCACAACTGCCTTTATGGGGACTTTTTGGCCTCTTGTCCAACCACAAACAAATAACCACTTTGTTTGTAATGTCTTTTTAGGGATGTTTTTTAAGAGTTAAATTTGACTAATAATTCATGATATTTTGAAAATAGTTAAGGCCTTCAATTTCCTTGTTCAATGCCCCCTCTTAGGCCCAAAAGGTGCCCAAAGGGAAAGGAATCATAACTCCACCTTCATTTACCCAAACATCGCATCCCAAAGAGACCAAGGGTATCGCTCTAGACTGCCCTAGGGCTGAAGAGAGAAGCCCGAGTAGAAGCACAAGCAACCAGAAGCAAGAGAGATATGAGCTATGGAGGATCAAACAAGAGAGCAAGAAGGAGACACAAGATGTAGAAACTCCAATAGTCACCATGTGTGACTGGCCTTCCCTTATTCAATAGTCACTAAAAGAATAAAGAATAAAGTGACAGTGATGGGCGCCCACCACCTGTAGCGTACAAGTGTGTTGTCACTGTGTGTGAAGTAAATACAAGGCAGCCTGGCATAGGCACCTTTACCTCCAACAACCTCCCACTTAAAGGCAAATGCATCTCTAGTGAGAAAGGAACAAGACAAAAAGTGAAAGTATAAATGTACATAAAATACAATAAATTGAGGAATAGACACCATCACATCCTACGCCCATCATTTTCTTGAGGCAAGCAAAACATTCCACTGAGAGACTTTTAGTAAGAAAATTTGCAAGATTCTTGTCACTCAAGATCTTGACGAGCTCAATAGACTTCTTCTCTACCACCTCCCTGATGAAGTGATAGCGCACCTCAATGTGCTTTATCTTCACATGGAAAAACAAATTCTTGGCCAACTAAATAGCATTAAATTCGAATGCAATCTAAGAGTAATAGTAATACCAAGGTCCGATACCAAATGGCCTAACCATAGGGCCTCCTTGCAAGCCTCAGTGGCTGCAACATACTTTGCCTCAATGGTAGATAAGCCCGTGCATTTCTACACCCTGGACATCCAAGACACAGGGCCTCCTTGCAAGCCTCAATAGCTGAAATATACTTTGCCTCAATGGTAGATAAGCCCGTGCATTTCTACAACCTAGACATCCAAGACACAGCACCTCCAGCAAAAGTAAAAACATATCCAAAAGTGGACAGCCTACTATTTACATGTCTTGCATAGTTAGAGTCAATGTAACCCAAGATTGTAATATCCTAGCTACCATAGCAAATGATCATATGTGCAATGCCTTTCAAATACGTCATGATTGTGAAGAAATGCTCTAAATGCAGAAAACACAAAACCAATCGTACGACAAAGCATAAACTAATGAACACAGAACATAGTTAAAATTAGAGTAACTCAGAGACAGTGGACATAATGAATAATGAAGTAAATGACTACTAAACATACACTGCTCATACAACAAACACACTATGCAATGGATATCAAACACAACACAAGCCAACCTTTCTGTATCAAACAATAACAAAGGCAGCCAAAGAGGCTGGATCTGATGCAAACAAGCAATGAGAGAGAAAGAAAAAACGCAAATACTTGAGGACAAAGAAAACCCAGTGACAGCTAGAAACGGTAGACGATTGTGCAAGAAGTGTAGGCGATAGCTGGAGCAAAGAAAACCTCAACAAATGGAAGGTTTTGAATGATAGCGACAATGTTTGACTAATGGCAATAGCTCCAAATGATGACATCAGCAACAAACGCAATGTTTTGAGTACAGGCGACAGCTCCAAGATACCAAGTAATAACTCCTAAATGCAAGCGACAACTCATAGGTAGAAACGAAAGCTAGAATCATGTATCAGATAATAATATACAAGGAGATTTCTCCGTGAACGGGATGTGGACAACAAAGATACAACTCCCGAAACCTACAAAAACGAGATTGAGAGAGAGTGGTGGACTATATGCCTATTTATGGAAAGTCTGGGATATCCAAATTAGAGTTTTGCATGTGACACACAGTAACTCTCTAGGATTACATTTCTTTTTAAAATAACAAAATTTTTTCATTAATTAAGCGTGTTTTGGGACTGACAACTGTTTAAGTCAAGCTAATACATTTTTAGCTCAACATCCTTCCAAAACTGAGTCATGAAAACTAAGTACTTGTGATGATTTTATTTCACCCCCAGGCATTCCATCCCAAAGCAACCACAACCTCAAACAAAGAATGCATGTTGGCTACCCAATGACCTACTAAGACTACAAAGGCAACAGTTATCTTACCGAGGGAGCCCAAGTGATTACCCCAAAGAAACCAAGGCATCAAACCAAGGATGCTCGTCGACTATCCGAAGGCCTATCAAGTCTTACAAAGGAGGATGAAATCAACAATGGACTTCTTTTTTTTGGTTGAAAGCTTTAATTTTAATATTCACAAGATCTAGCATTAAGTGAGGGTTTCAAATCAATATTTGTTTCATTGAGTCATTGCGTCCCGAAATACAAGAAATAGAAATGGATAGTCCTACGATCTTCATGAAACAAGCAAAATAATTCCACACACCACTAGGGTAAGTGTTTAGGGATTACCCAAGGATATGTATATGTGCCAATCATATAGAGAATATGTGAAGAGACAAGCAATACATCAATGAGCAAGCAAGACAAGCAAAGCCAACATGCAAGCATAGGGAAAAACTACATTTGGAGATTGCCATGGGCAATGCCACAAGTATGGTGGATCCAAAGTCAACCACTCCAAGCATGATCGAAAATGAATAAATACGGACAGATGCATGTTTACGTGAATAGGATACCAATGAATGGGGTAATGCAAAACAAGATGCAAGATCGCATGCTCATGCAAAATGCGATGCAACAGCACCACTTGAACAATACCCTTGCAGGGGAATTGTTTACTTGCCTAAGTATCCTTTTACAATCATGTCATCCCGACAATGCAAATAAAGTTACAAATGTCAGTAATATACAATACAAAGTAAATAAATATCTAAGAGAAAAAAACTATAAACATCATCACTATCACTATCAAGAGAAGGAAGGCGTCCCTTCTTAAAGTGGAAAATAAAACTATAAACCGCTCCCTCTCACTATTGGACGGTGAAAGAAGAAGCACCCCCTCTGTTCCCAAAATGTTAATGTCAATGAAAAAAAAAAGCATCCAAAGAAGAAAAGTAAGATACATGTCCGATGAAAAATCTATCAAATGAATATTCTTCAAGGTGGCCTCCGAAGAGATAATGGTGAAACCTGGGAAAGAAGCGCCACCAAAAGATGCAACTATGGAAAGAAATGCCGATCAATCCAACGCTTCACTAGGTGGTAGATCTTGTAGAAGAAAATGTCAACCTATAAAAGCAAGCAAAAACAACTACATAAGATCATAAACATGCAGACCTCGACTTCAAAGTTAAGTGCAAGTGAGTGCTATAAACAAATGTGAATGTGACTCCTGTTAGACAAAGAGGGGCACAGCTGAGAGAGATGGAAGTCGAGTAGAAGTCAGCGTGAGAGTGTGATGACTAGAGAGGGTGTGAGCACAGTGAAAGTACGAGTCGATTAGAGTGTACCAACAATGTGTTGGTACACAAAGAATAAAATGTATTTATACTTAGGACACGTAAAGGGCACATTCACATATACAGTGTGTGTGTACTATACACGGAGGTTACCAAGTCTTTATCCCAACAACCTCCCACTTAAAGGTCCGATATGAACCTCTAGCTAACCCACTCCCACTAGTCGAATGCAATGCTCTTGCCAAGCTTTCCTTAGACTTTCAATGAGAACATCTGCAGGGTTATCTTGTGTTTTAATCTTGGTCAATGTGATTTGACCATCTTCTAGAATCTGTCTGATGAAGTAATATCGCACATCTATATGCTTTGTGCGTAAATGATACATGGCATTCTTAGCTCGATACACAGCACTCTAGCTATCACATCCCAAAACTGCAGTACCCATAGACATGCCGAGATCATCTACAAGTCTGCTCAACCATATAGCTTCCTTAGAAGCTTCAATAGCTGATATACATTCAGCTTCAGCGGTACTCAATGCAACAATGTTCTGCAACCTGAAACACCAAGAAACAGCCCCGCCAACAACTGTAAAGATATACCCGCTGGTGGACCTACGAGTGTCCAAGTCACTTGCCATGTCTGCATCACAATAACCCTACAACTAAGTGCACCCTACCCATAGCAAATACTTTTTCTTTGTGTAGCCTTAAGGTATCGAAGAATACACTTGACAACCTCCCAATGTGCTTTGCCGGGATTTGACATAAACCTGCTAACAACTCCCACTGCATGAGTAATGTCTGGACGAGTAGCAACCGTAGCATACATAAGAGAGCCACAAGCTAATACATAAGGAACTCCCTTCATAGCATTTTCTTCCACGTCATCTTTTGGGCTGTTGGCTTTGCTAAGCTTGAGATAAGGAGGTAAGGGTACCCCAAAAGGCTTAGCTTCAGTCATGTTAAATCTGTCCGGCACCTTTCGAATGTACTTTTCTTGAGATAAAAATAGCAATTTCTGCATTCTATCTCTACAAATCCTCATCCCTAAAATATGCTTTGCATTCCCCAAATCTTTCATGGAGAAAGCTGATTTCAGCTGATTTTTGAGAGCATCCAAGCTAGTTTTTCTTTTTCCAGCTAGTAAGATATTATCCACATACAAAACAAGTATGATGGGACTGCCATCTGTATCCTTTTTCATGTACAAGCAATGATCTGCATGGTTGCGTGTAAACTCATGAGATAGCATAAAAATATCAAACTTTTTGTACCACTGCCGTGGTGCTTGCTTCAGCCCATACAGGCTATGTTTTAGCTTACACACCATCTGCTCTTTTCCAAGAACTACAAAGCCCTCGGGCTATTTCATATAGATTTCTTCATCAATGTTACCATGCAAGAAAGTTATTTTTACATCCATTTGATACAACTCTAAATCCAAAACAATAGTAACAGCAAAAAGCACACGTAAAGTGGTCATCTTCACAACAGGTGAGAAGACCTCTTGTAAGTTAATCCCTTCCTTTTGTGCATACCCTTTGGCAACTAGCCTTGCCTTGTACTTGGGTTTCCTATCAATTGTCTTGACTTTGTACACCCATTTGTTTGGAAGTGGCTTCCTTCCCTTGGGCAATGACACAAGATCCCAAGTATCATTTGCATATAGAGATTTAATCTCTGCATGCATAGCTAGCTCCCACTTACTGCTGAACTCATATGACTTGGCCTCTTTGTATGTAAAAGGCTCACCCTTATCGGTAAGCATCACATAATGCAAGGAGGGGTCAAACCTATATGGTTGCCTTCTTACACATGTAGACCTGCGTACCCAATGATCAATATTTTCAAGAATTGGGTCTACATCTGGAAGTATATTAGTTTCAGCATTTATTGGCTACTGTAAACCATTTTCAGCATGCTGTTCATACTATATAGCACCTTCATTTTCATTTCCAGCACCTGCATTTTCATAATCAGCAAGCCTATCTTGCTGTCCATGACCTCCGTGTGCTTCTATTTACTATCCATCATCATTTGGCTCAAAAATAACCTGTTGATCATCAGTTTCAGCCTATGGTACAGCACCTTGAGGCTCATCTGAAGTAATGGGTGGCTACAGACTCTGAAATTTCACCTTTCTCAAATCTTCGTTAGAGACTAAATTGCCTTTCAGCAAATTTGCCTCATTAAACACAACATTACGGCTGCGAATAATTTTATTGGACTGAGATAACCACACTCTATAGCCAAATTCACCCTCATCACCATAGCCCATGAAAAAGCCTTTGGTTGATTTTGACTCAAGTTTATTCCTCAGCTCATCCCTAACATGCACAAAAGCATCACAATCAAATATGCATAAATGGTCATATGAGGCTGATTTGCCAAACCCAACCTCCTCAGGGATGCCATTATTTAAGGATCTATTTGGAGAGCGGTTGCAAATGTGAACCACAGTTTTGAGTGCCTCTCCCCAAAATGTATAAGGGAGATTGGCAATGGACAGCATGCACCGCACTCTTTCACCTAAAGTCCTGTTATATCTTTCAGCCACCCCATTTGAAGAAGGGTTGTAAGGGGCTGTAAGCTCCCTCTTAATACCATGCAAGTCACAAAAGGACTTGAATTCAGTCAATGTGAACTCACCCCCATTATCAGTTCTCAAGCATTTTAGCTTTCTACCTGTCTGAGTGGTCACAAACGCATGAAGAGTTTTAAAACAGCAAACACTTCACTTTTCTTTTTTAGCAGGTACACCCAAATCTTCTTGGAACAATCATCAATAAAGAAGATAAAATATACAGCACCACCCAACGATTTCACGGACATACTACATACATCAGAATGCACTAAGTCCAAGATATTGGACTTACGAGAGACACCAAAGTAAAAGGAATTTTTTATTTACTTTCCAAACTAACGCTCGTTACAAAAATCAAGTTTAGAGCGTTTTCCATCAACCCACTTTAGAGAGATAAGGACATCAAGTCCTTTTTGGCTCATATGGCCTAATCTCTTATGCCATAACTCCAAGTGGCTGCAAATTTCAGCAACTGCAAGAAACTTGCCATTCAAGGCTTTACAGTGCAAACAATAGAAAGTGCCCTTCTTGGTTCCTTTTGCAATCAGCATGGAACCCTTTTTCACTTTCCACAAACCACCACCAAACAATGTAGTGTAGCCATGCAAGTCAAGCTGACCAAAAAATAGTAAACTCTTTTTAATGCCAGGCACATATCTAGCATCTTTTAGCACAAGCTCTTGACCATTGTCTAAAGACAAGTGTACTGTGCCAATCCCATCAATTGTACAAGCATGGTTATTTCCAAGATACATCTTTCCATAACTACCTGTATTGAACATAGCAAAAAACTCCAAGCAAGGAGTGACATGGAAAGAGACACCAGAGTCTACAATCCAAGTCAGAGTGACACTATCATCAAGTGACAAGAGTGTATCAATCACATCAGCCTTGGTAATCTGCATATCCTGCATGTGATATACAAGGGCATCATAATCAACTACACAATACATCAACCTCTCTATCTGAAAGCTCCTCTATGACCACGCTAGAGGCTACATTGGCATTTTCTTTGCCTTTGGTTGTCTCCAATGCATCTATCTTTTCTTCCTTCTTTTTATCTCCTACATTCTTCTCTCTCTCTTGTTCCTTCTTATAGAACCTGTAATCAGGTTTCTTGTGGCCCTTCCGACCACAGTGATAGCAAGTAATATCACTCTTTTCCTTTCCTTTGCTCTTGCTCCAGTTTTTGTGTCCTGCATTTGCATTTTTTCTTTCAGCCTTGCCTCTTACATTGTAAGCTGAGTTGTTGCCTTCTCCACTAGACATACGTCTAATTTCTTCATTCAAGATAGAGCCCTTCACCCCATCATATGAGAGATTGGGGTTATTGCTGAGTGAAACCACTAAGGTTTCCCACAAGTCCGGCAATGTCATGATCAAAAAGATCACCCTCAACTTATTATCAAAGTCCAAATTTGCATCTTTGAGCTGATTTAGAACCCTTGTAAATGCACTGAAGTGCTCAGCTGCAGGCTTTGACTCATCCACTCGCATATTCACCAACTTGCGCATTAAATGCACCTGATTAACAAGTGTGGTAATCTCATAAGTAATTTTTAGCTTCTCCCATATTGCATAACCTGTGTCTAAACCCTTACTGTTTGTCAAAATGTCATCAGTGACACCCATCTTTATGTAAGCCACTGCCTTTTTATTCACTCTAGCCCAATCTGCATCAGACATTAGTACGGGTTTATCTTCCTGCAAAGCATTCTCACAATCCTTTAGGAACAAAATGCTCTGCATACGGTTTTTCCAACGGTCAAAGCCATGACCATCGACCCGTTTAATCTCCATCAAACTCTTGATGTCTGAACTGGAAGAAGTTGCAGCCATTTTATCACGAACACAGGAGTAAATGCACTAATCTGCAGAAGCACAAGCTGAACCAGCAAAATACATTGCTGCTTTTTCTCAACCAAAAATAAATCTCTACTATTTGTACATTAACCAGCCACTACATGGACAAAAGATACAGAAATTTACCAAATTCTGCAAAAATCCCCAAAATTTCAAGTCCAAATTTGCATAAATGTCAGTAAATGTGAACCAGCTAAGTAAAATTTTGCCAATACATGAAAAGCCCCAAATTTATAGAATCTAATGTCAGGAAATTTTACTCAAAAGAATAAAATTTCGACAAAATTGGCAAAATCCCCAACTTAATTGAGGTCACCGCTCGCAATATCTGCAATTTTTAACTCGAAAGTCACTAACAAGCATGAACGATGTCAAATCTCGGAAAAGCCCCAAATTTCTAGCTCGAATCTTCACAGATTTCAGATCTGTGCTTTTGGTGCATGAACTATCACCAGGAGTACATGGTGATTGAAAAATTTTGAAGGAAATTTAGATTTTTTGAAAAAACAGACATGGATCGGCAAGCGGGTCACGTGGCCGTCGCGTGGCTTGTCTACCGCGGGTCCCGTCACTGTCCTTTGCCGCCGTCGACTCTTGCCCGGTCCCCGCACCATGTGTCACTGCCCGTTGCTGCCGGCAACTGTTATCCAGTCTCCCCGAGTGTGTGTCGCTGCCCATTGCTGCCCAGTCGCCCGCCTGAAGAAACCGTCACGCCAATCGCCAGGTACGGCAAGTCTCTCGCCTGTCGCTCGCCTATCTGAAGGTTGCCTGCCTGTTTGTCATGAGCTCGTCAGTGGGCCTACACACTGGACATTAGCCTTGTCCGGTAGTCACTCGACTACCCCTTGATCTCGGAAGCGCGCAAAGTCCTAAGCTCTGATACTAGTTGTTGGACGAAGAGGGGCACGGCTGAGAGAGATGGAGGTCAAGCAAGAGTGAGCGTGAGAGTGTGACGGTTGGAGAGGATGTGAGCAGAGTGAAAGTACGAGTTGATTAGAGTGTACCAACAATGTGTTGATACACAAAGAATAAAATGTATTTATACTTGGGGCACGTAAAGGTTGCATTCATATGTACAATGTGCGTGTACTATACACGGAGGTTACGAGGCCTTTATCCCAACAACTCCCACTACCAAAAGGTAAACATGCTAAGAATGTAAGAAAGTTAAAAGAGAAATATGCAACAGAAAAGAAAAGACGAACTAGAGCGTACCCTATAAGGATAAGTGACGTGTAGGTGGCAAGTGAAAAGGAAGCATGGACTATTATGGAGATCAGAATCGGAGCAAGGCTCCACAATCTGCATGGGCCGAATGGGCTCTAGAGAAAGTCAGCTCAAGTGCTTCTGGCTACAGTTTGAAGAACAGGGAAACTCCGAGCGGGAAGGAGACTCATCAAGTCGGTCCTCAAGAGAGGCAACACATGCCCAAGGAAAACTAAAGTCCACAACATTAGGATGAACAAACATTTATTGCAACTCCCGAAGTTAAGAGGGAGCAAAAAAACCAGCTACCATATGAGCAGTGGGTCTATCCTACTGCCTTGGCTGTGGAGGGGAGGAAGAGTGCCCACACCAAATAGGCTTGAGACACAAGTCTTGGGCAGACTAACCTTAGCCTTTAAACGACACTCGTCATCACAATGTTTGACAATATTGACAATACCGATTTTTCTTTGGTACATTCCGCTATCCAAGTTTGAGTTGTAACAAATAAGTTCCTTGTGACTCGTAAGCTTGGTTTGGATTTGGATATTGATTGGAAGATTGAGTTTGCTTGCTCTTCCCTTGGTGCCCCTTCTCAGAAGATGCAACAAAGGCCCCTCTGTGAAGGATGTCCCATGAAATTGATCGAACAGGCGAGCATAACGCAATAGCTGACACTCAAATTCATAGGACGTGGGCATCTAAGGCTATGAGATCACCTACTGCACAAAATGGAAATATTTCCATGACAACTTATTAAGGAACAATGTGACCTGATAGTCAAGGGATTTAGCAATCCCAATGGTTCAGAACTCAACGAGTAAACACCGATACTAAGCTAGCTTGGCATTCAAGTCATCCTTATCAGTGATGGTGAAGTTTTGAAACTCATGAACTAAGTTGATGCAACAAGTCCAATCTTGCACTGCATAGCAATCGACAAGATGGGCCCAACACTCGAAGAAAGGTCAAAGTGCCAAAGTTATGAGTGAAATTCAAGAAGGAGACCTTGCATCAACTTGACGATGGTATGGCATTTCTGCTTTTCCAAGAGCAACAAACCTCGTATGAATACCGACGGAGGTCAGACTAAGGTTCTTGTCCGAGTACAAGTTTCCACAAACCTTAGAAATCCAATACATGCCTCATCAAATTGAACCAAGTGGCAAAATTTGGCATGTTAAAACGAGTCTTATCTGAAAACACATACTTGGCGAATGAGGATGAATGAAAAGCTGGGGAGGATAGATGGGTATTGTAGGACATGGACGTGGACAAGGTGGATTTGGTGGAGGGGGGTACGCAAAAATAGATTGTGAGTGTCCAATGGGTGTCGATTGATGCTACGGTATGAGAACATGAATGTTTTCATAAGGTGTCGATGGAGGAGATGGAGGCACCATGACACATAAGCCCTATCCAAATGTTGGCTGGGAATCGAAGAATGACCAATCGGGCTACTAGTTAAGGCCATGGAAGCAAACTGGTATCAACTAGGAAACACTCGTATATGTTTGGGATGCACTCCCAAAGGGATACCCAAAAAGTATGTGGGGAGGATGCCAAGCCTCCATCACGAAGACGCTACCCAGATAGGGGAAAGGAGGTGCCCTAAAGGTTATGCTTAAGTGTGTGGAACCCCCAAGGTACTGTGTGGTGGAACATGTGACACACTTAATGGAGGCTAAAAGAAAGGTGTAGTGGAATGTGAGGGTGGGATGGGTAGGAGCCCAAAAGGATTTGTGATGGGTATGGAAATGGAAAATCTAAGTGGGTTTCTTTTGTCCATTAAATGCATGAAATTGAAAAGATGATTGTGATAAGGATGTGGATGCACCTCCAACCATGCCAAATCTACCAGAGGCAAGCTAGGAGGCCTACACTTGATTGTTTCTGGATATGTTTGGTTGTAGAGATTGTGTGAAAGTGTTAATAGTGTTGTTTTTACTTCTATAGATGAGCATTCTAATCAAAGTCCTAGGTATCTCAAAGAGAACTTGGCTCTGAGACCATGTGAAAAAATGCTCTAAATGCAGAAAACATAAAATCAATTGTACAACAAAGCACAAACCAATAAACACAGAATACAATTAGGATTAGAATAACTCACAAAGAATATATACAATGAATAATGAAGTGAATGACTATTGAGTGCAGTAGTCATGTAGCAAACACACTATGCAATGAATATTGAACCTTGAACTCTTATATCTCTAGGATCAAGGCAGAGGTTATCAACTGGGGAATGCGTCATACTCTAAACAGATCTCAAAACACGGCAAGACAGCCTCCATGTGTTGAACAATAGAAAACCTAGCCAAAGAGGCTAGATCAGATATACAGACAAGCAATGAGGAGAGAGAGAGAGAGAGAGAGAGAGAGAGAGAGAGATATACCAAAACGCAGGTACTTGAGAAGAGAGAAAATTTGAGCAACAGCTGAAAACAATAGACGACTATGCAAGAAGTGTAGATGACAACTAGAGGAGAGAGAAACTCAACAAACACAAGGTTCTGGATGATAGCAACACTGTCTAACTAATAGCAACAGCTTTAGATGATGATATCAGCAACAAACACAACGTCAGTGCAGGCAACAACTCCAAGGTACCATCCGACGGCTCCTAGATGGAAGCGACAGCTCACAGGTGGAGACAAAGGCTGAAATCAAGTGTCAAATGATAGTATACAACAAGGAGAAGGTCTGACTACGATGCTCTCTACGAATGGGGTGTGGGCAATAGAGATACAGCTCCTAAAACTTGCAAAAACAAGATAAACAAAGAGTGGTGGACTGCATGCCGATTTATAGAAAGTTTGGGACACCCAAATTAGGGTTTGGCATGTGGGACACAATAACTCTCTACAATCACGTTTCTTTTTAAAATAGTAAGGTTTCTTAATTAGTTAAGCGTGTTTTGGGGCTGTTTAAGTCAAGCTAATGCATTTTTAGCTCAACAATGATACCCTTCACAATGTCTCGATATCGCCGGCCAAGTGTAGCCATATAGCATGCCACAACTCCCATGGCAAATACTATGTCAAGGCAAGTGACTATCATGGTATACATTAAACTACCCACTGCCGATGCATATTTCCCACCGGGCAAAGAAACCAAATCCCATGTATGGTTTTTTTGCAATGAATCAAACTCTAACTATATTGTCCTCTCCCAAGAGTGACTCATCTCTACACACAACCTCCTCATAAGTATGAGGCTCACCAAAATCTATCACCATAACATAGTCCATGGAGAGCACAAACCGATCAGGCTCACGTCTATGTCTAGTAGATCGTCGCAAAACAAGTTGTGGGACCTACATCTTGTCTAACATCATAGTCATGGGCCACTAAAGCATCAACTACGAACTATCAAGCTGGCTACACAAAACATGAGGCTCTTGAAAAATCACCTTACATATCTCAACTACATGCTCAAGCTGCTTATGCACCTTCTCCTCATGAAAGATAAAATCATGGCTATGGATGACATTCCAAGCCTACGGATCCCATAGGCAATAGCCCATCTCACCTGCATCCCCATAACCAAGAAAGATATAATTTCACTAACTTAGGATTCAGTTTATTGTGTTTGTCCTTGGAAACATAGCAAAAAACCTTACATCCAAAGATACGCAAACGAGCATATGACAAAGGTTTTCCAAACCATACCTCCTCTATACAACCTAAGGACCAATAGCAATGTATGTAGATCTGTTTATCAAGTGTATGGCAGTGGTAATTACCTCAACCCAAAAATGTTGTGGTAGGCTTGCTTGGCTAAGCATACTACCAACTCTCACGAATCATCCCATTAATGCACTTTGCAATATTATTTTGGGGTGGAGTGTAGGGAATGGTCAACTAGCACTTAACGCCCCTCTCACCGCAAAACTACTCAAATGTCTTAGAGACATATTCACCCCTACTGTTAGATTAAGCATTTCAGCCTATAACCAAACTGGTTCTCAACAAGAGCAAGCCAATGCTTAAGCTAGATAAGATATCATTTTTTACTTAAAAGGATATGCCCAAACCTTATGCAAGTAATCATCAATGAAAGTCATGAAATACTTCGTGCCACCTAGTGATAACTGACAAGGCATGGGACCACATACATCAGAATGAAAAAGAGCCATAGACTCACCCATGCACATAATGTCAAACTTCTTATGAGAAATGTGTGTCTACTTGCCATAAAGACAATGGTCACAAGAATTAAAACATTTGTAATCAAGAGACTAAAGCAAGGTAACTGCAAAACATTTCACCTCTGAAATGTTGTGTTTCATCCCGAAATGTTTCACCTCTAAGAAGGTTTGAAGTAAAACGCCAACTAAAACAGCTGAATAATACATATAAGACATATTTTCTTACAAGTATCAATATTGACTTTATACAAGTGTTAAGACTTAAGAAGCAACGTATAGTATGTGCAAGTATTCAATTTCAGTAATAAATAATATGTAAGAACCATAAGCTAAAGAGTCAAGAGTCGAGACTCCAGATATCAAACCAGTTACAAGTTTAGGAATCAAGTTGCAAGCAACTAACTAGTTAACATGCATCGTGACACATATCTTAAAAAGTGAATAGTTCAAAATCCTTAATTTTTAATTATCAAATCCCAAAAACACTAGTCTCTAGACTCTAGCACTCTCACTAGAACTATCACTCTTGCTATCACCCTTGAACTTAGTGTCAATCTAGAAGGCTCAAGGCTCTTCGTGCGCACTGATGAGGATATGAGCAACAATTGCAACAAATGACTCTACAACTTCGCAATGCCAACATGTAGAGAATCGGATCTGCTGCTTCATCCTTTCAATGCCCTCATGAATGAAGTCATACACATCATCCTCAAGGGTCTGAGGCTACAACATAGTCACATCTGCTACTCTCACAACAATCTTTCTAGGGTCAACCTGATGGGGTGTCCAACTTGCTGACCCCTCACCATCCAAAGCTACTATTTTCTCAAGAACTCGACGGTTGGCATTTGTATATGTCAAATTATTCAATTGGCTAGTGCTAAGCCTACAAAATCAAAGGTCATAAATATAAGTCATAATATTTAGATAAATTCTTAAGTCATTGGCTTATTTCAAAGGTTTATATTTATCATTACCTATTGCGATCTTTAGTGTGGATATCACCCATAATGCTCCAAAGACGCTCGACTGCCAAAGAACTAACAAGCTGTGATAATACTCGCAAAGCTGCCATTTGAAGAGTTGGAGTTAAGCCCCCAAACTTCTCCCACCAAGATACTAGAAGAGCTAGATTATCCTCAAACTTTGCTACTTGTCTTGCATTCCCCCTATAGGCTAGGAGATCATCCTCAATGTTATTCTGCATAGCAGATATTGGATACACTCTTTCTAAGTACTTCATCCACCTTGACACTGTGTTTTTTTTTTTCAAGAAATGAAAATTCTATTAAAACTCTTGAGGCAAAATACAAAGTACATTGCAAATAAAATGGTTGTGTGAACAATGAATCCAATAGTCTACCTGACATTAATGTTGCATTTGTACATTGAGAGTCTTTTCTCCACATAGGGTGAAAAATATGTGCAACAGAATGGATTTGGTGCCCAAACCAATTTCGTGTATGCTCAAATATTCGAGTCATCTAGGATACCTTGCACAAAATATAGTCAAAAGATGCAAGAGTAAACACTTGAATCAAGTCTCAAACGTAAGAGCTAGGTTGCAATATATGACATGGAATGAAAGAAAACTTATATTTCCTTACTTGCCAATTGACAGCACATTGTAATCGTGAATGTCATTGTGAAGTCTTTCCATAAATGGATACAAAAGGCCCATGGTATCTCCTTTTGCTATCACATAGCCGTAACATTGACACTATTGCAAGTAGTGCACATTGTAGTCCATCTACATCTCCAAAACTCAACATTATAGATTGTGTGCATGATATTAGTGGCATCCAGAGTAGAGACTTCTCACCAATCCAACCACTCCTAATCCACTACCATACACCTCAATGAATCCTTGCACTTCACAACCCTAGGATTAACCATGTGTCTATTAGGATGTTAGAGATTATTCATCCCTTGGACTAGCATTTCTCATGTTACCATTGGTGCAATCAATTCTCTCAAAGGTACTCTTGCAGGGCATTATTTCATTATTCTTGTCACTCAATGGGCATGTTCAGCAGACACGATGTACGAGCAATTTGTCAAGCACGCGATGATGCAATGTAGCAATTGGACTGATTGCTGATTATTTTATTCCTCTGTGCAGTAGTTGGCTGGTTTTGATCAGGTCAGCCAGTTTTTGCTGGCCGACTATAGTATTTTATTGCATTCTTTTCCTACTATTTAGGCCTAGTTGGCAGCCTGCCCCACTCACTTGTTTCCCAAGTGTAGGTGGGGGAGATATGTCTACAGCCCTTGTATATCTGCCCTCTTCATTTCGGCATTCACTGACTGCAGATTTCTATGTTCTTTTGTCTCTTTTCTCTCTCCCTTTCTCTCGTGTTCATTTTCTTTCACTCTTGTCTGTACGCTTCCACATTCGCTACACTCTGACATGGTATCAGAGCAACATAGAAGAGCTGATTCATCATGGGCAGACCTGATTGGGAGAATTCTTCACGACAAAAGCTTGACTTTTCAGCCTTTGGAGGCTGTGTAGACAGGTTGTGTGCAGAGAAGTGAAGTTTTTTGAAGGTCCTTTCTGTTTGTGAAGGAGGAAAAGCTATGTTTTCAGCCTTTTCCTACAACTTTTGAGTCTTCATCGCCTTTGGCGAGTGAACTCTTTGAGGATGAGTGAAGGAAGCCCTAGCAGGCACTGGCACCGTGCATGGAGTCAGAGGGGGCTGGCCTTGTTTTTGTGCACATCATTCTATTTACAATGTCAACTGAAATTGACACGAAGTTTCACGCTATTATGGACAGTAAGGTCCCCGTGTTGCCCACTCTTCCTTCAGATCAAAAGCTTGATGGGAAGAATTACCACATATGGCATGTAATGATGCTTGCCATCTTGGAGTCTTATGATTTGGCAAAGCTCGTGACTAAGGCTATAGACCATCCTACAACTCGTGATGCCTCCAAGCTTTCTTCAAATGAGAAAGCCGAGTTGATAAAGGTACAGGCGCATTGGAATAAACTGAATGTGTGCATCCATTCTTGCCTCTTTATTTCCTGCACTCCAGCAATCATTGCTCACATCGAGCAATTGACCGTGGCTCGAGACATATGGCTGGAGCCTGATCAAATGTACAATCGGATGACCGTGATGAAGCAAGCGTCTCTAGAGGTTCAAATGAGGACTTTGAGTCCTAACAAGTCTTCTTCTATGCAAAAGCATGTTAGTAAGCTTCGGTAATTGCAGATGTAGGTCCAAAACGCAAGGAAGGCGATTACCTTGGAGGACATCATGATAACTCTTCTCTCTCAATTACCGCCACAACTCAATGCATTTTACTCTACCTTGATTGTTTCAAGGCAAAAAGAGACTCTTTACTGGGAAGAGTTGGTTCCTATAGTTTTGGACTAGGAGGAGCAATTGAAATAACTAAATGCTTCTAAATCAGACGCATTAACAAATCAATCCTCTCAAAAGAAGAGGACCAAAAGGAGGACAAATCAAAGAAGGAAAAAGAGAAGAATTCCACTTGTCACATCTATGGCAAAACAGGTCATTGGAAGAAGGATTGCCCAATAAGGAGAAGAATGACGAGAAGAAGGACAAATCTTCAAAGGATTTAGGAGCGATGGTTGCTCCCTCTCATCATCTGCCTTCCTCCACTTGGAGATGATTGAGACATCGACCCCTAGGGCTTCTAGTGTTGCGTTGACGGCCCCACACTCTCATGAGTGGATTGTTGACAATGGTGCCTCTCGGCACATGACTCCTTCTACAGCAAGTATTGCACATTTGTGGCCTTCGCATGGACAAATTCTCAGTGTGGCGATAGCTCTTCTCTCCCTACTCAAGGGAGGGGTAATATGCAACTTATGTCAAATGGGCAAGGTGGTGCTCATACTTCAAAGGTGCTTTATGTGCCAAGCTTGGGTTACCATTTGCTGTCGATACACAAGATTTGTGCCATCAGCCTCTTGATTGAGTTTGGCGGCAATTCCTTTTGGATTCATGATTGTGGATCAAGACAGGCGCTCACTTACGCTTATGA
Source organism: Lygodium microphyllum (assembly GCF_053477565.2). NCBI lineage: Eukaryota > Viridiplantae > Streptophyta > Polypodiopsida > Schizaeales > Lygodiaceae > Lygodium > Lygodium microphyllum. The sequence goes on from NC_141160.1 coordinate 89,485,270, forward strand.
GAAGAATGGAGTCTACAAGCTAAGGTCTCCTTTTGCCCTGACCTCTCTTCTTCCTACCTCTCAGACACAAACCAAGCTTTGGCATGCTTGATTTATCCACCTAAATTATGATTACCTTCGAAAGGTATCTAGGGAATAGGGTTTTTGAGGTATGCCCACATTGTGGTGACCCAACAGCCGTGTGTATCTTGCATTCTTGGGAAACAACATCGTGATGCCATTCTTAGCAAGGCTTCGAGGAGATCCCCAACACCCTTGGAGCTTGTTTCTACAGATCTATGTGGACCTATGAGGGAAAAATTCCTTAACGAAAGCTTGTATTCCATGCTGATTGTGGACAATTTTAGCAAGATGACATGGACTTATTTTTGGCAGTTGAAGTCAGAGGCTTTCTCCCACTTCAAGGATTGGTTACTCTTTGAGGAGAACAAATCAGGCCGAAAACTGAAGACATTACAATCAAATAAGAGATCAGAATTTGTTTCTAATGAGCTTGCTAGATTTTGTGCAAATCATGGTATCCATTAGGAGTTTGCAAATACAAACACACCTCAAGAAAATTGCATATTGGAGCGAAAGAACCGAAGTGTGATTGAGATGGCTAGCACCATGATGGAGTATAGACAAATATCTCACTGTCTTTGGACCAAGACTGTGGCTACTGCAGTCCACATCATTAATCAATCCCCCACTTTGGCCGTCATTGGTATGACACCCTATGAGGCGTATTTTGGGTCTAAGCCTAATATTTCTTATTTCACGGTTTTTGGATGTAACACCTATGTCCACATCCCAAAGACGGAGCATGATGAATTTGAAGCAGCTTCTCAAAGATAAGTGTTTGTGGAGGTCCTAGTCTCAGAGGGAGATGCGAAGCACTCTGACTTGGTGATCCAAGAGATAGTTGGGGGCGCCAACCACTATACCTTTGGAGTCCGCATCTCGTGATGATGCTTCCTCTTCACATGAGGATACTACTATCCCATCGACTTTCCTGACTGCACCACCGTCAGTGGATGTTCTAGAAACTTTAGCAGATGGTGCACGTAGAGGAGAGATCAAATCTCCCCCTCGTTGGGCATGAGACACACATTGTGATTCAAGGATTGAGGGAGTCCCTGAGGAGTGGCAACGGCAGGATAGACTACGGCAGTCTCGAAGAAACCAAGCACATGCTACCTGTCACGAGGACGTGAAAATCTGATGCTTTGCTTATGTTTAATTGACATTTGATTAAAGGATTAAACAAATGTGCAATTAAAAGATGCACATGTGAGGTGCAAGCTACTTTTTCACAGTTAAAGACCGAAGGACCCTGTGAAAAAGATGGGTGTCAAAGGCAAAAGTTGTAACAAGCTACACTTGTCAGATTCTAAGTGAATTTTGGTGTCACTTTGTCCCTAGGACCATTAATTGGCCATTAAGTGTCAGTGGTGACACTAGGGACTAGGCATTAATTAATGGATTAATGCTTGTCCAAGGGTCAATTAATGCATGGGACCACTTTGGGTTGCAAATGGCCTAGCCAATTAATTTTTGGATGGGCAAGGTCAATTTTCTAGGCATGGATTAACGGCCGAATTAATTTTCAGAATTATTAATTCTGAAAATTAATTAAATGGCTCGAAATTGCTGAAAATGGATTAAGTAAGCTGCCATTTGGCAAAACTTTCCCATGCAAATGGAGAAAAGGTTAAATAGGGCTAAAGGGAGAGGGAAATCTCGTTTTTTTCATTTTGGAGCTGTTGGGAAGAGGTGTTGGACTGTTGCTGCCAGCTTTTGGGGCCATTTCCCAGCCATTGGAGACCATTTTGGTGATGGAGATTGCATATTCTTGACCTTGGGAAGCTGGCAATTGCTGCTGATACACTTTCTCCTGAAGATCACAGTCTCTGATGCTCCTATTGTTGTTGGTGCATCCGTTTGGGGCTGGTACAGTAGGGCAGCAGTTGATTTTGATTAATTCTTCGCAACAAATCTCAGAATTTTCTCTCTCTACAGCATTCTCTCATCTCCTTCAGCCTATGCTCAACCATTCTAAGCAATTCTTAGCCATTCGGAGGAGATCTCAGCCATTTTTTGTGGGATGATTTGTAATTTCTGCAGTAAACCCTAATTTACATTAGAAATTAGGCTTTAACAGTCACCTTGGGATCCGTGCCAGAGATTGAAGGCTCAAGGGATTGAAATCAGCAATTGATAATTGAAGATTATCAAGGGATTTCAAGAGCCAACCCATCTCGAATTGATTTGGAGTAGCATTTGGCCAGCCAAGGGTCAAATTGGAGAAGAAGTCTTGGGTGAATCAAGGGGCAAATGACCCAAAAGGCTTACTGGTCATTTATGATAGCAAGAGCAATTGGTTAGCAGAAGGAGATTGAAGAATCTCAAGTTGTACTCCTTCCAATTGAATGAAAGCTAAAGAAATACCGCAAGGGGCGCCAGTTTTGGGGCCAACAGGGAGTCTATTGTCCAAGAATGTTATGGTAAAGTGTGTATTTCATTTTATGTGCATTTATTTACTGCTGTAATTAACTCTTAAATCAGGTTATCACCACCCATTCCAAGAAGGAAGGTTGGTTTCACATGCTCATCTCACTCATTCCATAGAGTGGACACCACTATCTGACACAACCCAAACTGCACCTGATAAAGGCGCTCTAGCAATATCCACATGTAAGCAAAGTGAGTTGAAAAAGGCTTCTTCAACTCCAATGTGCTATGCTCACAATACATTGCAAGCACCTTTACCTTTACTATAAAGAAGGTGATAAATGATGTAGCTTTGCCGACTACCCTCTTCATCCACTTGACCTTCTCAATGTCCTCCACAAGCAAGTCCAAACAATGACTTGCACATGTAGTCCACACAATCGTGGAAAACTTGGTCTCAAGCAAACGGCCCATACGCCAACAATTCAATGCATTGTCGGTAACAACTTGCACCACATTCGAGGGACCCACCTACAACCACAATTTACAAATTACAAGTATACTAACAATACTTGGAGATTAGAGAGAGAAAGACAAAGTTGAGCCTTTTAAGTTTCAACTTTCAAGATTCAAGAATAAAGAGAGATGGGGCTCGGGGGGAAAGAAAGAATCGAGATAGTTATTAAAGAGAAATTAGAATAAGAAGATAGATAGTTATGCATAAATCAATTATAATAATGAAAGAAAGTAAAACAAATTTAAAGGGCAATGACAAATGTATACCTCAATGATAGCTTGCCAAATATGGCAATAGATGAATGCACCCGTCGTTTTCCTCCCCCTCTTGCCGATGTCTATGGCCCACAAAAAGTAAGTGCCAAGTGGACATGAGACGAGTATGTTGATGATGCTCCACTTCTTACGATCACTCCATCTGTCGGTAAGAATTGGAGCGACCATATTTTATCCATGCGGCCCAAATAGGATCAAGGGCTCTATCAACCCTCTCCTCCTCTTCATCAATCTTTTTTGTCCTTGTGTCATTGTATGTGACACTAGTCTATCATTCACATGGACCCACATTGGCAATGGCTTTTACCATCTTCTTCCATTGCTCTTGCTTTAGGACATTGAATGCAAGATTATACTCAATGTCCACAAGTTGTTGCCTTTCTCTAAGAAAGGCAACCGATCCACGCACATGACCGGGAGCTTGAGAGAGAGAGAATTGTCTATCTGATGCCGCATTAGCCTCCAATCTTTGTCTTTTATCTCAGCCAGGGATGCAAATGTGGAGTCCCCCACCACCAATGGTAGAGGCCTCTCCCGCATCGGTTGAAGATACGCCCACATTCGATGCTTCCTCATTAGCAAGCATAGGAGTTGCTGCCGATAAGCCACTTCCTCCTCCTCTTGTGGATCCCCCTCACATCTTGGAGAGAGTCTCCTCTGCGATGTTTTGAGGGATCTCCTTGCATGGAGTAACTTGCCTCTCCCCCCCATCTTGGAAAGATGTTGGAGAAGCCGAGTTGCACCACTTGTATAGTGATCTTTGTGATGGTGCTCCATTGCTCATGCTCCTTGCTTCAAGCCAAGCACAAGCTCCCATGAATATTGCTTTGATACTAGTTGAGAGGAAAGCAATGGTGGGATAAGAGATAGAAGCTATGGAGTGCTAGAGGGTTGAGAGAGAGAGAGAGAGAGAGAGAGAGATTTTTGTGGATATAATAAATGGTACTCTTATATCTTTACTTGTATACGAGTATTAAAGGGAAATTTTGGACTCACTTTTGGGCCTTATATGAATTACCATGCCATCATCCTATTAAAAAAGGGGCTCATAGATAACTATATCTGTTGTACCTCAAAAACTATATCATCTAATATATAATTGGATGAGAAGATTCTAATGCACCAACCTCCAACAAATTTGGAGTTTATATGGTCAATCTATGGCCTCTCGACCAAAAAGTAATCTCAAAAGTTTCATAATAGTGACCTCGCCCTCATTTGTCCTTAAGGAATATTCCCTGGAGTTCCAATGAGCTTAAAGTGCCACGCATGCAGAATTTGGGAGGGCACGGTGGCCAACATCAGCCCTTTTTTTCATACGGATCATACAGTGCGATCAATACCATACGACATACAGAGACAACTATGGTTTGAGTCTCAAAAGCTCGGCCTCTAATAATTGCCTTCTCTCTCTCTACAATCATGTTGAGCCTATCATGTTCGATAGGACCTTTTCACTCTCCCATGATACTCAACTATCGTGATTGGTCTCCACCATAGGCCAAAAATATAGCCTTAGAGACCCCAGTGCATCCACCTATTCCTTCACCGCTTACCCATGTAAAATGGACCTTTGTTCAAGTGACACCACCTACAAGCACCTCTCCACAATGCTTACATACCCGCTTTCTTGAGCTCGATCTAGGATACCGTTTGATGATGATTCCTTATTACCAAACATCAAGAGTATTTGTGTGAATGCAAGGTGCTTGGTTTCCGCGAGCACTTTCCCTAACCATCTTGAATTGGCAAAAGAAAGAAGAAATACACAAATAGCTTATGAGACAATTTAGAAAGCATGCTAGAATCTACAAAATTTAAGATATAGAAAAGTTGTGGGTAATTCCCAAACTGAATTTTCAGATTAGGAACAAAATTATTCTTATTTGGGATATAGTTCGAAATAAAATTTCAGGATTTGGGGCAAAATTTTCCAATTTTGGGGCTAAATCTTGCCCTAAATCTTTGGTCTTAAAATTATTTAGAAGTTTTAAGACTTTGGACCAATTATTCAGATTTGGGGCAAATTTTTGAGTGTTGGAAAATTTTTCGTTTAGCTTTGGAGTAAAATTTCAACATTTGGGACACACAAATTTATTCAGATTTGGAGTAAAATTTCAACATTTGGAGTAAAAATTTTCGTTTAGCTTTGGGGGAATTGCCTGCTCAAGTGATGTGAATTCTTGTAAACTTGCCACGAGCTGCCAACTAGAAACGTCTTTGTTGACTATGAATCCTGCCCGTCAATCAGATTCCAGTCCACATCACCCGGATTGCCGGGTTGACTACTCATGAGTCATTTCCTTCGTAATCTGAATTCTGTATGCATTTGATCATTGGCGTTTGAGGTTTGTCCATGTAGCCCATTTTAATCAATGGTTTATTAATAATACGTATAACTAAAAAACGGCTGACACGTCACACAAAATGTTCAATCAATGTTTATTAATAAAACGTTGGACTTTGAATTGAAAACGGCCGACAAAAAAACCTTTTTGTTAAAAAACATGATTTCAGCCTAAAACGTTTTGATTCAAAACGGTCAACATAAAATGTTTATTAATAAAACATACAACTAAAAAGCAACTGACAGAAAAAAAAAAATTAAATGTTAAATCTTCAACCTGAAATGTTTGGACATTTCACATATGACTGAAACGTTTCAGTCATGAAACAGGTTTCACATTTTGCCCGTCTTGAAATGTGTTTCACAGTTACACTGGGTGGAAGATATTGCAAACAAGTAAGCATTTTCATTTCCTTTAAGGACATGTACCCAAGGCGACAATGCCATAAAGATATATGTAGTATGTTAACCACAGTCAAAACATGGTCTATAGACCCAAATACAAGCAAGGGAGTGTCAATACAACCGAACATGACCCTACTTCCCATAATAATGACATGTAAGAGAGGCCTTATGACTACGAGACTTATTGCGAGACTAACCAAAAGACTACGATCTCTACGAGCCTCTACCATGGTGGTCATTTCCGCTCTTACTATCATGTTTGCCCCTAACAGTCAATGCATAAGGAGTACGGGCTACACCCACATTCTTTCTGTTTATCTCCTCTGTGAGTAAAGCATCCTCAACATCCTAGAGTTTCAAACCATCCTTAGGCATATTAGCACAATACGGAAAGTATCCCATGACTCAAAAAGTGTCACAAGCAAGAACAAGGGAGGGAGATTATCCTTAAACTCAAAGCCCCTGTGCGAAGTCAAATGGCTAAAAATCAAATAAAACTCATTCAAATGTGCGAAGATACTAGTTCCTTCCTTCATGCAAAGGCCTATGAGCTATTTCAATCAATACATCTGAGAAGCAAAACTTTGCTTGTCATTAAATTTGCATATAATTTTCCATAACTACCAAGCATTATCCTGAAGTGCCATAACATTGAAATAAACATGTTTAGACAGCGACAATATAAGAGTGGATTTACATAGCTCATCCAACTCATCCCAAGTGTCCTGATCAATGCCTTCGGGCTTTATACTCTTGGTTTTAAAAGGCTGAAGCTACTTCTTTTGAACCAAAACCTTCCATATCTGCATCTTCCAATAGGTGAAATTAGTGCCATCAAGCTTTTCAATATTGAAAATGGCACGATCATTCAAATAACCAATCATAATGACAAGATACCAATGCAAAACTCAAAAGTACAGGCTATTGTAAATGATTGTAGAACAGCCCAAAAACTCAACCAAAGCAAGGGAAAAATAGGAGGGATAAGCAAAATAGAGCGTTGTCCACTAATTGTAAGTGACAGGCTGTCAAATCCAAGTACCTACTCTCATAAAGAATCAATCCAAGTAACTGTAATAAATGCAGCAGTATGGCGAGAATCAATTGTGGGCAATTGATCAAGAAAAGCTAAGCTCCCACTGCCAAGAATATCCGAGAGCAACCATTATATGTAAAAGCAACCAAATGTGAATAGACATTCAACCAGTACCAAGATCTATCACAATCTCAATGTGTCAGTAAACCATACATCCAGCAGGGATAGACATCGTGCATGTAGTAGGTCTCAAAGGTAACAAAAGATAACTGCCAAATGCACAATCAACTAAGCAAAAGGTAATGTAGCTCCATACATAGCCATAAAGCATGTATATATCACTAACATCATGCTAACAGAGATAAGTGCCGGTCTCTAAGACATGTAATCGAATCAGCCTACTAGGAGGGTGACTGCATCTAGTGAGTATCAAGAGAGCATGTACGTAAACCAAGAGTCCCAATGTCTCAAGAGATCAAGCTTAACTGGATAAAGCCCAAAGCTCAAATGCTAGTAGTGAGTAGCTCAAAATAGCTCCCACTAAAGCAAATCCGAATGCTAAATGAGCAGTGCAAGCTCAATGCCTCAAGTACATGACCATCCAGAATCCAAGATACATCAAGAGTATGTCAAAGAGCATAAGCCTCAATAAGTCGTCAAGCCCGTAACTGACAAGCACTGCAGCAACCAAAGCATATACACAAAGCTCCAAGACATGTAACCAAGCCCAAATGCGAAGCTCAAAGCATTTCATGAGCATAGCCAGATACATACATGTCACATGACAACCAAGTATCAATGCATCCAAGTGGTATACCCGTTTAGCATCAAAGAGCATCAGGCATAACCTTTTTCCAAACAAATGCTTGCTGCCCTGTTTATTACAGCAGTGAAATAACCTCTGAAATCTGAGCTAAATGAGCTCAATACAAGCCACAAAGCATCTCAAGACATTTCTCGAGCATCTAACAATGATCCAGACACCAATAGGCATGAAGAGAAGCATAGACAAGCTTCAAACTCTGATGAAAACCCTTCACAAACCTGTGTTACAGCAGGTCTACTGTTGTATACAGCAGATGGCAAAGTTATTGCCAATCCAATATGTGCCCAACCACAAGATCTAAGTGCCAAGATGCTTCAAGATGATTCCCAACGTTGATTTCCAAGTGTCAGAGGCCACAGGAGGCAGTAGAAGTGACCCGTCAGTCCAAGACAGCAGGGTGCAAAAGCCACACAGGCTGCACCAACAGGGACAAAGATATGCTGAAGCTGAGCTGGCCACAATAGGCCTCAACCAAGATGCAATGGTGCCTTTTCAATCCCTGGAACAAGCTTGAGAAGACTAAGAAGCAATAGAACCACAAAGCATACCTTGTCAAGCTGAAGCCATGGCTACCATAGATGAAGTGCTCAAGCTTTCAAGGAAACAAGGAGTGGAAAGAAATTACCTACACACTCATACCTAGTACGACACTCCTTGATTGATCTTAGACATGGACCACATTAGTCTCCTTCTTTGAAAGAAAAAAGGAGTGTAAAGGCCAATCATCAAAAGACCATTCTAACATTACTTGCCTAAAAAGAATAGGTTTTGTATCTTTTGCCAAAAACCCATCCATGTAGATGACATTTGTCGCTCAAAGGCCAAGAGTATTAGACCCACACCCAAAATCACCCCATCCACAGCTAAGAATTCTATTCAAACCTAATTTTGATCCAATACCAATTCCCAAACCAACCTCAAGCTCTTTCAATAGTGGTAGTGCCCCTCCTAGGCATTTGAGAGAGGGTCTTCCCCAACGAGGTAGCACAATTTCTCCAACACCTAGCATCCATGTTCATCAGTGGCTGGCCACTCGTGGGGTGGATCCTGGGGCCCCCCCAAAGTGCTTATGGCATCTTTGACCAGTTTGGTCATTACCTCCCACTAGGCTAGTTTCTTAGTAGTCCTAGGCCATTCTTAGGAACTTTAGGCTAGTTAGACTCCATTTCCCTTGCAGCTAGTTGCACTTTTACTTTCCACGTCTTCCATTGCACACTTAATCACTTACTTTTCTATCTCTTTCTATTGCATCTAACACTCACTTCGTATCTTTTCTTTCAAGATCAGACATCTTATTCCTTGTCTTGGCATCTATCTTTCTTTCCTTTTCAATTGAGGTGCTTTTATGATTTAATATCATTTATTACTCCACTAGTTTATTTCTTATTTCATGTCTGGAGGATTTCTACTTTGGTGGTTAATACCTATGCCACTTAGTGTAAGAGCCATCATCCAAGATCAAGTATAGGTACATCCCAACTGCCTTGGTGGCTGATTCTAGCCTCGGGCGTCACTCTTAATTGAGAAGCGTCACATCTTCCTTCTTCATCCATTAGATCAATTTGCATGGTGGACTCCTATCTTGACGATTCTTGACTAGCATTAGAACCATCTCCTAAGGCTGAGATTTAAGCTTTTCTACGCACTTGGTTAGCATAGGAGCCCTCTCTCGAGATTGAGCACAAGCACGTTCTGAGTACCCAGATGACTGATTCTCCTTTGGCCCTTTTGACTAAGGGGTGTCAAGTCTATCTTTATCATCAGTTTCCATCATTTCATCTTGGTTCGTAGCACCACACAAAGTGTGACATCAAATCCTTCTCCTCCTTTGGCATCGACATCCATGATTGAGTGGGGATTTCTACCCTTCCATTGGTTTTTACAAGTTTCAGTATTGTCCTCGATATCAACCTCCATTCATTGTTCTACCTACCCTGTGCATTGCATGGTTCTCATCATCTTTGTAAAAAGGACACTTGGGCAAACGAACAATTCCCACATGAGGGACATTGTCCAAGTGGCACCTTGCTACATGCACATTCTCATCATGTAGTATTACTGTTTACATCTCATTGTGTAGAGCACCCCTCACTGGATCATAAGCTATCTCCACCCGTAGTTTTGTTACTACTATTTCTCCGTACCTCCTCACCCCTTTACTTTGTCACCGAAACCATGGACAAGTGATTGGAATAGCCTTCTATTTTGTGATGTTGGATCTCACTGTCTCTTTATTTCCCCCTATGGGCACAATTACTCCATTCAAAAAAAAAGGCAGTTCAAAGTGGTTTAACATTGCCTTTACACATCCTGGTAGACCACTGGGCAGCCAACGAGCATCCTTTGGCCAATGCCTTGGCCTCTCTAGGGTGGCCGCTTTGGACTCTTGAGATAAGATAATCATCACCTCTATAGTCTTCATAGGTTCTTGGGCAGCTGACATGCACCCATTGACCAATGCCCTAGATACTTTGGGGTGGGATATCTTAGGGTAAACACAAGGTGAGCTACGCTTGCAATCCCTTTTCGGTTCCAATTTTGGGCTAAGGGAAGGTGTTAAGCTAAAAAGGGAGCATTTTTCATTGAAGCCCAATTAGCTCATTAAAACAGCCCCAAACTCAAAAATTTTACCAAAGTTTCTATGTCCCATAAGCAAACAACCAAATTTTGGGAAAATCCACATCAATAATAGGAGGCTGCCCAACCACTTGCTCCATCCCTTGTTTTGCAAGTTACACTAGTTCTTCCTAGCCTCCATCCATCCAGCACCTTATCTAGTTGCTGCCGTGGTGATCCTCTACTAGTGCCCATCAGTCTGACAACTCCACAAGCCTGTGTTTCACTCCAGTTTGCTGCCACCATCACGTCCAGCTCCTACAATGGTCATCCACAGCCATCACCTTCATCCTAGTGTCTTCTACAGGCTGTGTTTTTCCCCAGTTGATGTCCTCTCTATTCAGCCTGCAACTATGGTCATCTCCAACTATCACCCTTCAGCCTAGCAACTTCGACAGGCTGCATTTCACCCTAGCTTGCTGACATCATCATCATTTGCAGCAGGTTGCTTGGAGTTTTCAGCACTTTTCTTCATCAGCCTCTACTCCAACTGATGATTATTGCCCTTGGGATCTATCCCCAGTAAGCATCACAAATCAACACCTCCCTCAATCCACCCCCGCAAGAACCACCGACTATTGGGTAGCTCTTATCATTGAGCATTTTGTACGCTCTCATTCATTAGTCATTCATTCCTTATTTAGTTCTCTTCATTTTGCATTTTTGTGTTTTTATGTTTTGGTGTTTTGTATTAGTGTTTGAGTTCACACTATGTTTCAATCGTGGTGGTACACTCTATGTTTTCTTTTGCAAACCCTGGTGTATCTCCATAGATAGTTGCATCCTTCACACATATAGTAGCCTATCATTCAATCACATAGTGGCTCCATCCATCCATCCCTTTTATTTCCCCATTGGCATTGTATCATTCATGACTTTGCACTATAGTCACATATCACACTTTGCACAGATATCCCTATTTACTAACCCATTGTACATGGTTTTCTCATCAACCATTTTTTGCCTCAATACGCGTTAATCCCAATCCCCCCCCTTCTCTCTCTCTCTCTCTCTCTCTCTCTCTCTCTCTCTCTCTCTCTCTCTCTCTCTCTCTCTCTCTCTCTCTCTTCCCGCCGCTCCGGGAGCAGCGAGGCCGCTGTGCGCTTCCATGCGATCAGATGTGATAAGAGGCTCGTCGTCCACTATCATTGCCCTTGCTTGCTCGCCAACAACAGGACTTTGCACAATGAAGACTCTGCGTTTGCTGTGAGTTGCTTTTGAAAGGGTCAACGTCTAGTGTGTCCTCGTCTTAATCAATAGATCATCATTAGTAGAAAATGGAGAATTTAGATATAAAGACATACAAACAATTGAAAGAAGAATTTGTGAGTGATTTGCTTGGGACAACTATGTTGGAGATTGCTACCCTTCAGCTCTCTTTCCTACATATGTACTTTTACGCCAATGGGGACAAATTATGCTGAGAACAAGTCGTCAAGTTTGATACAAGTCTGAGGTCATCAGTAATGCACGCGTGAGCTCTCTCTCTGATACAAGCATGACCTCTCGGATGCAGTAATGCTGTACTAACGAATGTCCTGTGACAAAAATACATCCTGTGACGAATGTACTGTGACAAATGAGAATGTTGTGACGAAGGTACTGACGCAGGAGCACTAAGAATGTTGTAAATGTACTGACGCAGGAGTACTAAGTGAACAGTGACGGGATGTACCTGCGGTAAACAGTGGTGGGCCTTGTGAACAATATCTGCAGGGATGCGTAGTGACTGATGGGACAGTTTTGTGTCGTGACTGTGACTGTATAAGAAATCTGTTGACTCTCTCAAACTGATGTGAATGCACTGAGATTACAGATGTACTCAGACTGATGTGAACCTTGCCGTGCTGTGTAGACTGGAGACCTGCGTGAATTCAGACTGACGCACATTAACATTTCATGCTACAGTGACAGTTTAGGTGAGATTGACAATTCTATGCTACATCGATAGTTTATGCTACATTCATATTTTATGATACAGTCACATTGACAGTTTATGATATACTGATAGTTTATGCTATAGTGATAGTTTATGTACTGGTTTACTACTCTAGTCAGACTGTAAATAGTTTTATGCTATAGCACATACTATAATCATGATGGAATAAACTGACAATGAAGGAATCACAAAACCAACCATGGAAACAATGTTTCATACACCGCCAAAGAACACGAGATACAAAACCTATGGGCGTAAAACCCGAGATTGGAATGTCTCTCCAGGGTCAAGTAGATATGGGAAGACATCTCGCAAAATTAATGAAACACTATATGAGATGTTGACCATACTCCGTGCTGAAATGTGTATCATGAGGAAGGAAATGGAAAATGATATACAAGAGCGGGTTCGAGCTGAAATGATGGAAGAACTAAAAAAGGAGATGCAACAAACATTGGATGCACACATGGCAGAGAAAGACTCAATGATCTCTAATCTACAAGAAGAACTAGAGGAATGCAAAACGAAACTGAACGCACAAAAGGAACCACAAATCACACCGGAACTACAAAAAGAAATGGATGTTTTAAAAAAGGATATGCACACCTATGCAAGTGTGGTGGAAGACACCCAAAAGAAAATGGAGAATGTTGAGAATACTGTCAAAGAAAATGCAAAATGGATAGATGTGGCAAAAAAGAACAAAGGAATGCATGGCAACAAAGTGGAAGTTATGAATGGCATGCGCACTCCACGTAAGAGTGGTTGGACTAGATGAGAAAAGCTTCCCAATTGAAGATGCTACAGCTCTTGCCACCAAAATTGGGGCTACAAATGTACCCATCATTGGGGCTTGGCAAGTCGGGAAAGCTGACACAAAAACAAAAGTCCTCATCTTGAAGTTTGAAGACTTGGAAAAGAAGAGAGCCTTCCTCTCCAAGAGGATCGCTCTCAAAGGAGAAAAGATCTACCTAGATGAAGACCTCACCCCAACCCAGATAGCCCACAGGAGGGAAAATATGCCATGTGTTCTAGAGGCACGGAAAGCAGGTAAATGGACTGTCTACAGAGATGGAAGAGTCATCATCACAGAGAAAAGGACAGCATGACGGTGCGCGGCCTATGAGACTTTGAAGTTCACACTGTGGAATTGCAATGGCTCCCTTAAAACAGATGCAGGTTATTTTGAGGATACTTTCAAAGGGATAGACATTGCTATGTATACTGAGACACATCAATGTAAAGACAGCCATCTACCTGATGTATATGGATATAGATGGGAAAGTGTATATCGCCCTCAGCCTAGGCGGCCTAGAGGGACGAGGGGATCAAGAGGTGTGGCAATTCTATTTAGAGGAGAGCTCTGAGATACAATCCAAGTGGTACATAGTGATGTAGAGGCAAGATACATGTGGATCAAGTTACGTACAAGTAGAACTCGAGACATGTATATTGCCATATGCTACTTTCCCCCTGCATACTCTAAGTTTGCCCCTAAAGAGGCATCCCCGTATACACCACTATATGAGGACATAATGAGATTTATGAGAATTGGGGATGTTCTACTAGCAGGAGACTTTAATGCACGCACAAGAAGCAACCAATCTGCTTTCTTTGACACTAGTGATGAGATGTTCAGAGATATTGCATTAGATGAAGTGGGATTAGTTAGATCAGCCCCAGATAGAGAGATAACAGAATATGGAACACACCTACTGGCATTGGGAAGTGCACATGGTTTGGTCATCCTTAACGGGCTGCCACAGTGGCCAAGATCTAATGGTTTCACATGTTAGAATAACAAGAAAGGGTCAAGCACAGTGGACTATTTGATTGGATCACCCAACTTGCTACCTGACACAAAAAGCTTTGAAATCTCAGACAGACCAATTGGATTACCAACAGACCATGCTATTCTAGCTTTCACAATGCAATATGGGCATATACACGAAGCACAGCCACACATACCAAAATTACCATACTATGATTTTGTGGAAGCGACCTCACACATATACAGCACTACTGTGCGAGATGCATTGAGGGAGCTAGACACACAGGCCTCTCTGGATGAGTTTACAGGACAGTTGGCCAAGCTAATACACACTTCAGCAGCCTACGCTTTCCCACACACTACACCGTCAGATAAACCTCCACGAGGTAATGCCCCACAGAATGGCTGGTATGATGATGAGTGCAGAGAGACACGAGCACGTTTTTAGCGAGAGGTGGCACTTGGCATATGTACACATAAGCATGCTCGAACACTCTTCAGACGATCGGTACGCAAAAAGAAGGGGGAATACCTGAGCAGACTAGAAACAGAATGTATTCCATATTCTTGGGACAGGACAGCAAGAGAGCATGGAAAAAGATGCATGAGAACCAGCCACCCTTACAGATTACTAGACCGGATGATTGGCATGGATATGCTTACACACTCTATGATGTTCCTGGCCAAGAGCCTATGCCACTCCCCTCAACCTCAAGACCAGCAAATTGCAGATTTTTCACAGAAAAAAAAGTGAGGAATGCCATATGGAAACTGAAAAATAAAAAAGCCCAAGTCATGATGGTTTAGTAGCTGAACACTTTGCGCATGCTTGTGATATCTTGGCACCAACGCTGGCTCACATCTTTAATAGGGCAGTTTGTGAGGGATTTCCAACCTGTTGGTCAGACCATATTATTGTGCCGCTCTTTAAGAGTGGAGACCCTGCGCTACCTAGTAACTATCGAACTATCATGATTGGACACATGCTGGCCAAAATATATGGCTCTATCGTGGAGCAAGCATTGAGTGAATGGGCCGAGATGCATGGCCTGAGATCAAAAGGCCAGGCTGGCTTCAGAAGGGGATATACAACTCTAGACCATATCTTTACATTGAGGGCAATCATCGAAGAAGGCAAGGCATTCAAGAAAAAGATCTAGTGCTGTTTTGTGGACTTTCGCAAGGCCTTTGACACAGTGCCACGTGCTAGACTCATGAGAAGAATGCAAAACATTGATGTGCCTGTAGAGATACAGTGGAGTATCTATGCCTTGTATGAGACAGTGACGAGCAGAGTACGAACACCTGAGGGCATCTCAGATACAGTCAATAGCACCATTGGGGTGAAACAAGACTGTCCACTTTCACCGACACTATTTGGGTTGTACATAGATGAAATTTCAGAATATGTGGACAGAACTGGTGGAGCCGGAGCCAGCCTAGCTGGAGTGTTGATACCATTACTGCTTTATGCCGACGATATTGTACTTATATCTGACTCACCCAAGGGACTAAATAGACACTTGGATGCATTATCAACTTTTTGCAGAGATAGAGATCTTAAGGTGAACCTTGGGAAAACTAAAGTTATGGTATTTAACACTTCAGCTGCTTGGGTGACAAGAGCTAAGCACCAGTTTACTTTTAATGGAGAGCCAGTGGAGATGGTTAGGCAATATGTCTATTTGGGGGTCACATTGAAGGGACCACAGTTCTCTTGGAGAGAGACATCAGAGGCTCGTTTGGCAAAAGCATATGCAGCCTTAGGTGCATTGGAGAGGCAATGTGCTCACATACAATTTCATGAGCTGCACACCAAATTGTGGCTTTTTGACACCCTAGTTACACCCACACTCCTATATGGGGCAACTATTTGGGGTCCGAGTCTCTTTCACACGAGACAGCCTTTGGGAGACCAGGATGGACTAAAGAAGGAATACTATGACGAGTGGGAGCATATGGAAAGACCACTGGTCATGATGATCTCACGTATGATACGAGCGAAGAGCTCAACCCCACATGAGATTATCAGAGCTGAGTTGGGAGCATCACCCATGGTGGCTGAGGCCTTGGTCCAAGCAGTGACTTTCATACATCGACTATGGGAGCTCCCCCAAGATAGATACCCACGGCTAGCCCTGGCCTCTTCTAGACAACTAGCAGCAGATGGTGACAGACATTGTTGGTATGCTCAGATGAGTACATGGATGAGTCTACATGGGCTGCAGATTGACAAACTACCCCCCTTTGACTATAGCCTGGATTGCCCTACACTTGACCTAAGCCGATCAGAGCTAGACCATGTGATCAAAGCAGACATACTGAAGTTAGATACGGAGAAGACCTGGATCCGACCCCCCTCCCTCCATGGCACGAGGATGGCACATTACCAGACCCACTTCCTTCAGGTATCTGAGGATGGTTTCATCACCCGACCCAATTACATGGACACACAGCTGCCTCATGGACTACACACAGTTATTGGTCAAATCCGCACCTCATCCCACCACCTGAGGATTGAGACAGGCAAATGGGAGGCTGTACAGACAGAGGAACGCATATGCCTACTATGCGACAGAGAGCCAGAGACAAAGGAACACTACATTTGCCGATGCATTGTATATTATGATATACGAGGTAGATATCACTGTCTGTTTCGAGAGGGTTTCGGACCCCTGAGACGGATCATGCAGTTTGAGGATCAGAGATGCTTGGGAGCAGAGCAACAATTCTACGGAGTAGGAGGCCCCCACAGCTCGGCTCACATAGATAGAGAGCAATCACTGACTTTTTCACTGATACACGACAAAGTATGGCAGATACCACTACTACTGCCACACAACCTACAAGAGTACATCATCATTGGACCTCATCTTCTATAGGTGTCCCTTTGGATAGAGCAGTGGCACTTAGCCGGTCTAGGAACCCACGTCCACCCAGACGAAGGCCTAGACATCCACACCACAGACAAATTAAAGCCATCATTGAGCGCCACAGGAGACAGATGCCGAGACGCCTCAACCACGCAGAGATACACCTCCTTAGAGGACAAACATCTCATTGATGGAGAGTTTTTCTTTTTCTACTTTCACTTTTAGATCATTGACATGTTTCCCTTTTATAGGACACTATTTCATTTTTTCAGTCTTGTAAGCATGTTTTTCATCTTTTCTCGTTCCAGATGAGAAACACACCATCATTGTATGTATTGCTTTGGTCTCATAGGCCACATTGGCCTTTTAGAGACATTCATATACTCTCTCTCTCTCTCTCTCTCTCTCTCTCTCTCTCTCTCTCTCTCTCTCTCTTTTCGTGAAGATAATTGAATTAGATAGTGAATAGTTACATCAGACCATCATGTCAACATTCTCTCTATAGCCCTTACTTTCTATTACATGAGACCATCATGTCAGCATACTCTGTCTCTCCCACTCTCTATGTAACTAGTATTTACATGGGGCATACATGCTCTCAAAACAACGAGAAGAACCTATTACATGAACAGTACTAATAGATCACACTGAAGGAACAGCTGGAGTAGAGCGAACAATCGCCAGCCAAGGAGCAGCGATATCCGAAAGAACCAGGTCCGCTGATATCATAGAAGAGATTTGCCATAACACTATTCCACGCACACGGGCCACATGCCCATGGAAGCCCGGTGCTGAATCGAAAATAAAGACATTGCGATTACGCCATATATGCCACAAGGCTGTCCATCTAAGGAAATGAAATAGGCAGGAACAGTCCGAACTCAAAGAGGGCATTGAGGACATATTTCCCATAATCCACGAACAAACTGATAGGCGGTGCTGAGTCACCGAGGCCCACACACGAGAGATGAAATTCCAGATCTGACACGCAACAGGGCAAGAGACAAAGAGGTGAAGCAATGTCTCATCACATGTAGTGCAGAAAATACAACGCCCAGCAGAGATCTTTCGGGCACGGAGCACTTCTCGCGTTGGAACGCCATAAACTATTCACTTTCCCCATGACCCATCTCTCTCTCTCTCTCTCTCTCTCTCTCTCTCTCTCTCTCTCTCTCTCTCTCTCTCAATAGACCCATCCAATTTGCATCCTTGTGGTATTTTTATCGACCCATTCATCACAATGGCATTTTGCATTGTGTGCATACTTTTTGTTTCAAAAAGCTTTGGACATTGGGTTTTTTTGTCCACTCTCTTTGAATATGAGATTTTAATGAAAAGCATCCTTAGTTGCCTATCTTCATAGAAATTTCAATTCTGAACAAAATCCATACCTGCGCTAATCGAGGACCACGAAGATCGTCAAGTTCACACTTCCTTCGATCTGCAATGCGGGAAGAAGCATCCATCTGAAAAATAACAATTACAAAATAAACACAATGGGAAACTAGTGTAGATTTAGATTTCAAATATGCTTGATTCCAGGAATAAAAAGCAATTCCTCAAAAATGCAAAATACAACAATGACAAATTTGCTAGAGCAAGACACAAAACAAACATCAATGGAAACTCTTGTAGACTTGCAGTTGAAATATGCTTGATTCCAGCAATAGTAAATTCTCAAATATGCAAATACAGCATTATGATTTGCTAAGCATGATATACACATACTGAAGCAACATTCATTCTTTTTAAGGTAGATACCAGTTCTTGTCCTGATGCACGGCACACTTGTAAACCTGTAATCTGCAATGCTGGTGTATAGAAGCTTGTGGTGTCCAACAAGTACAGAACTTGGTATGCAAATGACAGACCTGTATAAACAAAAGCCATAAAGAAAAAGAAAAAATATTAAACAATGGCATTTAGAGAAAACATCCCCAAACTTTCCATGTGACAATGTCAAATGAGTTTCTTTGAAATTCCTAGCTAAGAACTGTAAACATGAAACTGTAAGACCAGATTACACGCTATGATTTGGACTATTGAAGACCTGAAAATAACACCAGATCTGAAAATAGCACCGGGTGGAAAAGAGCTTGAAGGAAGTAGTAAATATGAGTTATCATCATAAATCTGGACTTAACATTATTAGCATAGAAACAAGGAGAACACAAAACAGGGACGAGGATAGGACCAGAGACAAGGGGTGACCGAACACAAGGAAACAAGGATTGGGGAGCCCGGGGTGGGACATCAACTGTGACAATAATATAATGGCCATGTCCTCGAAGATAATCCCCTTGTCTGTTTGAACCTACATCTGTACCTATCAAAGCTTGTTGACATGCTCATGCATCAAAGCGGACTTGCTTGGGTTCAAAGTTTGCATCTACACCTCCAAGATACCCTCTTAATGACAATCATCCAGTTATAGAGCTGATCTGACTCTAGCCATATTTCACGAGCATTGTTCAAATGCTCAATATGAGCAATCATAGCTGCTAAACAAGAGAAAAATAAGAACAAGCAAATGTGGGCATTCATCTTGTCCCTTTGGGCTTGTACCTTCGCCAACTCCACTTCCTCCGACTAAGAAAATTTAGAAGGATCATTGGCTGTCAAATTGTCGATGGCCTCAATCACTTGCTCTGCCAAATCATAAGACTCCAAGATGGCAAGCATCATCACCCACCAAATGCAGTAGTTCTCCCCATCTAGCTTTTGATCCTATGATGTCAATTTCAGAAGACATGATCACCTAAATAACCTACACAAGAAAATGGGCAGTCCCCCACTTCGAAAGGCGGCCAGCTGAGGCTTCCTCTACTCATCCTAAACCTGCTTTAACCACCTCCTCCAAAGATGATTAATTCTGAAATCTGCTGCGAATGGCTGGAAAACGCAGCCTTTCCTCCTTCCTAAACAGCAAATCCTGCACAAAAACAGCAAAATCACTTCCTTTCCCACACATCTCTGCTCACTTCAGCCTTATGTTGATGCACAGTCCTCCCACTCACTCTCAAACACTGAAAACGCAGCCTTGGAGCCACGCCGAAACCTACTCTTCAGATCTGCCCATGATTGATCGGCTCTTCAATGCTTCTCAGATACCATGTCAGAGTGCAGCAAATGAGGAAGCATATGACTGGACTGAAAGAAAGAAGTGAACACAGAGAGGAGAGAGAAAGAAAGAGAGGAGAAAGCTGAAGTCTGCAGAGAATGAATGCTGAATATTGACGGCAGATACGTACAAGGGCTGTGTGAATATAACCAGCCAGAGATCTCTCTCAATCTGCACAAAAACTCAAGTAACTATGACCCAGGAGCAGACCAGCTTAAATAGGCAAAGAATAATGTTAAAAGCTGATCAGGTAGACCGGACAAAAATGGCCAACTGCTGCACTAAATAGGCCTGCTGCTGATAAAACAATAAAATTATTAAAAACTGCTGCAAAAAATGCAGCCTGCCACATAGTAAAATTGTCCATCCTACTTGACCTGACCCACCTGCCCAAATCGCTGGCTCAAACCTGGCGACTACCCAAAACTGCTATCTGACCTGCTCTTGTACAATGTGATGCTGCACAAGCTGTCTGAACCTGCCCTGTACATGCGTGTGCCCATCTTGGAGGTCACCAAATCTCTAACAGCTTCATGTGGATGAGTGGCGGGTTTTAAGGACTTGACAGCCACACTACTTACCCATCTTCCATCTCCTTCTCATGGCATCTTTTATACCTTTGACATGGAAGGAATTGACTCCTTTAGTGCTTAACTAGGAGGCTCAACATACAAAGACGCCTCATGGATCGAGGATGATCACCAAGGCTTTCAATGGAGATTCCAATGAGGAGAGCAATAGAAGGTGAAGGGTAAGAAAGAAAAGGAGGGGAAGGGTAAGAAAGGAAAGGAAGGATCTTCTCAAAAGTGCCCTCATTGCAAGAGGAACAATATGGAGGAGCAATGTTAGCAAAATTATCGCCACATGCATCCCTCAAAGGATATGAAATCATCCTATATAGTTGCAAAGGATTCTTCATTTGTGGCACTAGCCACAAAGTTTGTGTTTATGACTCTAATGCAAAGGAGGAGATGGCTTTGGCATCTTTAGAGCCTAAGCCCTAGTTGCTAGATAGTGAAGCCACTAGCCATATGACTCCACACAATGTGCTTACAAGATGTCTAGGACGGAGGGTATCGACAATATTGGTGACAAGTCTATAATGTCAACTCTTAGTATTGAGACCATTCCTCTATTAGCAGACCCATAGGCATCAGATTTCGAGATCCTATATGTTCCACATTTAGGGTTTAATCTTCTTTCTATCTACGATACCACTCAATACACACCAAGATTGTTCAATGTCTTTACAAGCTAAGACATTTGGGGTTTAAAAAGTAGTCCATAAGTGAGCCTCTCTAGGGTAGTTTACAAGATATGGCCACTTGCACTATGATTCTTCATGCGTGGCACTAACCACAAAGTTCTTGTTTATGACTCTGATGCAGAGGAGGATATGGCTTTGGCATCTTTAGGGTCGAAGCCCTAGTTGCTAGATACTAAAGACACTAGCCATATGACTCCACACAATGTGCTTACAAGATGTATAGGATAGAGGAGATCGATCGTATTGGTGACAAGTTTGCAATGTCAATTCTTGGTCTCGAGACCATTTCTCAAATTACACGGTTGCCTTTGTTGAGCTAAAAATTCATTATCCTCTAATTAGCTCTTTTAAACAGCCCAAATCAATAAATTACCAAAAGTTTCATTAAACAGGGAGCAATTCTAGAGAATTTCTCTGTCCCACATGCAAAATCCTAATTTGGGAGAATCCTTCTGCGATTATAAATAGGCAAGCTACCCACCATTCATCCCTACCCTTGTCTTGAAAGTTTCAGCCATCAACCCTCTTCCACTAAATGTCCAAACCCCAATGATTGTTGCTACATGGACTACAGCTATTGCCCAACCTCCCATTGCTGTTGGTGATCAGCTTCCATCATCCACATCACGTGGGTTTTGTGTTTTCAAAACTTTTCTTCATCAGCCTCTACTCCGACTAGTTGTTATTGCACTTCGAATCCATCTCACCGGTTATTGGACACTTTGCCCTTTAGCATCTTATACATTATTTCCTTCATTTACAGCATTGATTCATCCACTTTAAATTTCTCTTTCCTCTCTGTTTATGTTTGTGTTTTTGCATTTTGCATTTTGAGTTTTGTGTTTTGTGTTTAGGGTTTGAGTTTCACACGTCATTGTCCGAGTCTTTGTGTTTCCGTTGTGGCCATACTTTTTGTGCTTCCTCAGTGCAAACCCTAGCATATCTTCACATGGTATCAGAGCCAGTGCTCTTGTAAAGAGTATCCTCCAAATATTGTGGAGGCTTGGTTGCAAGGTACATGAAAGACATGTAACTCATTCATAATATCTCAAATACCTTCTTCTCATGTTTCCACAATATTTTATCACGCTTCTCCATCATTGGAGACCCTAAGAGACATTATGGACTCTGCGAGCAAGAGAACACCCCACATTCACCTTCACCTTCTTTTTCTTCTCATGTTCCCAATTTCACTATCATGACACAAAAGTTTGAAAAGTAATTACACATCATGTATAGTTAAGTTTACACCTCTCCTACCAACTTTGCTACTACATCTAGATCGGTTGGTGAGACCAATCACCTCTCCAATCATGGAAGAGATATGAGACCCATCTTCTTGATCTCAGCCAAGCCCAATGTCAGGTTCGTATAACCCCTTTGAGTCGTATAAATCAAAACCCTCTCCTATTTCTCCTTTTGGTGTACAAGATCTGCATGATTTTCAATATGTAAGCTTCAATAGAGGAAGGGATTTCCATTTTCTATACCGCATGTCCTTATCCCTCCTCCATGGTCTACTCATGCGGCCACCACGCCCATGCTTAGTCATACCATTCACATTTGGAACCACTGTCAATACTTCTCGCATGCATGGTGGGCACTCTAGGATTAATCCCCAAGTGTACTCCACTCCCCCACCCTACCAACTCTATCCCCCCTACCCACATTATCCTTCTTATAGCACTACCACTCCTATTGCTACAACCAAGAATGCCTTCATGGAAAAGACTCGTTTTCAACCGGCCAAATTTCACCACTTGGTCGAACTTCATGCAACAAGTGCTTGAATCTCAAGATCTTTGAGACCTAGTTATTGGTCTAGAGCCTGTGCTCGACCCTCAATTATACAAGGGTTTGCTTCTTAAGTTCCACTCTTAGTTACAGCATTTTCCCCTCACATCTAAGCATTGGAGTTATCTTATTGATCATTATGCAACATGAGATCACACTCAGCATATAAGTCTCAACTTTGAGCTTTAAGAGTTTTCCATTAAGGAAGGGGATGATCTGAAAGTCAAATTGGGCGAATATAGGTGATTAGTCGCTAAGTTTGCCACTATTGACTCACCGGAGTCAAATGACGATCAGGTCCCATTCTTAAACAAGCTACCTAAAAAATACTTCCATTTCATTTAGCACATTATCTCATTGCCCTAATTTTCGACCTTCTATGGGTTCAAGTGTCGATTCTTGCATTACGAAGCGACACAATCAAGTCTACAAGAAGCCCTCCACATACTCTTATTCAAAGCAAGGACTAGTTATCTCTTCTTCAAAAGGAAAAACTGGAGGTAGCAAGAACTCACAAGTTCTAAAGCCAAGTCAAAACAAGGGTGACACCCCTTTCCTCAGTCAACAACAAAGAACTAAAACCCATCTAGCAACAACTTCCTAAGAAAAATAGGTTTTGCACACACTACCAAAGATCGGACCATATGGACAAGGAGTATCATACCAAGGCCCAAGGTCATCCTCCTAAGAAACCTCAACAAACTGCTACAACTTCCTCAACTCCTATTGGATAATCCTATGGGGCCATGTCTCCCATTGTTGTCCCATCTACTCCTACACCAATGGTTGTTGGATATGTGGCACACACACAATCCCAACAATCTATATTTTTCGATACCCCTAAAGGATTAGTTGATTGGTCTACTAGCTCCTCACCATTGCCCTCTTTGCATCCATTCCCAGGTCATCCTCTACACCTCTATCTAGGACCACTTCACCTTGTCAAGCATTTCATTGGCGGCAATCTACTAATAGATATACACAATATTGGCCCCTTCTTCAGTTTTCTGTAGCATTCACTCGTACATACACATTCATTGCACATCTTTCATTTAGATTTACTTTTCTGTTTTGATTTGGTTTGAAGCATCTCATCATTAACCTCAATTTTATAAATTTCGATCTCTTTTATAAGGTTTTGTATTTCAATGTAGAGCTAACATGCAAGTTTGCATGGCATTCTATAAGTTTTGGCACTTGTCTTCGACATCGACCTTCCCTCCTATCGTACATTCTCCTTTGCATTGCATAATTTCATCATCTTTGTAAAGGGCGCTTGGGCAAGTGAACAATTTCTCTACGAGGAATACTATCCAACTAGCACCTGCTACATGCACGTTCTCATCTTGTAGCATACTAATATACATCTCATTGTGCAAAGCACACCTGGGCAGATCCTGAACTCTCTCCATCAACCGTTCTTTACCACCACATTGTCAAGAAATGACTCAGCAATCAGGGAGACACTAGGGTTTGCAAAGAGAAATACAAACTATGTACGGCAAACACTGAGAGAATAAAAGAAGAGAAACTTAAATGAATAAATGAAATAATGAAGCGAATTTGATACAAGAGTGCTATAGCACAAAGGATGCAGTGGAACAGGGAGACAGTCGAAGAAGTCTCTTGAGTCTGCCAACGCAAGGATGATGAGACTATCATCGAAGAGGAGCCTTTGAATCCACAATCTAGGGATAAAGACCGGTGCCTACAGTAGAGAGACAGCCAAAGAGGCCTCCAAATTTGCAAACTCAAACCTGATGAGATGTCACCTGTAGCAAGGAGACTATTGTTAGAGAGGAGCCTCTAAATATGCAACCCAAGGAGGAAGACACGTGCCTAGAGTAGGGAGACACATGTAGCAAGGAGACTATCATTAGAGAGGAGCCTCTAAATGTGCAACCTAGGGTTGAAGACGCGTGTCTAGAGTAGGGAGACATCTGAAGAAGCCTCCAAATCTGCAAATGCAGGCTTGATGAGCCGATGCCAACAACAACAAGATGTGACGCCAAGTAGAGGAGAAGGGTCACTTAGTTACAACAATTAATAACTGAGCATAAACTGAAGTGCACACATTACCTTAATAATCTTGGACAATAAACACCTAGTTGGCCCCAAAACAAGCACCCCTTTCAGTATTTCTTTAACTTAGTCGACTTCAGTTCCAAGTTCGACAGAGCAGGGGTTCAAAGCATTGCCTGATGCTCAAGGGGGAGGTAGCACTTCTGCTCAGCCAGTTATGGGCAACTCTCGTATGAAGTGGATCTTGGATATATTCAACATGCATCCAAGGTATTGTGTTGACAATATATTTGCCATGAGGTCACTACTTAGTGTACTAGTCATCGTGAGATGTATGCACATGCATATGAGTTTCACCACCTGAGCACTGAAACTATACTTTTGGATATGTTTATGATTAGTTTGGCATGAGCTTTTGCCTCAGTTTTGAGACAGAAATTTTGATTAGTTTCAGCTCAATTCTTAATCAGTTTGAGAACCGTTTATGGTCACTTTTGGGATCAGTTTTGCATCAGTTTTTGCATTAGTTACTGATCAATTTTAACAATCAATTTGTAATCAGTTTGGGATTACATTTGTAGTAGTTTGTGATTAGTTCTTAGATCAGTAAATGATCGGTTTATAATGAGATTATGCTCAATTTTCAATGGTTTACAACTAATTCCATGGACAACGACATGTTAGTAAATGCCATTGACAGTTTCGGACATAGTCTATGCTCAGAATATGCTTTACTATGGTTTTGAAGTCAGAACGGTTGAGATTTTAGTTATGGATGAATCCAATGGGTTTCTAGGAACAACTCTGGGCTAGTTCTTAGTGTTATTTGATGTTTATGTTGGCTGGAAATTTTTGGGAAGGTTTGGGACATATGGCACGGTTAGACAACAATCGCTATTGTTGTGACTATGATGTCTTATGGAAATTTCAATGCAATATGCTTTTCTTTTGGCACAATGTAGTGCAATCGAGGAGGATTGCAGGGATTTCAAGGGGGAGGTCGGTCACTAGGGCATGAAATTTTAGAATGCTTTGATCTTGCTGATAACATTTGATCAAGTTATTAATTGAATGTTTAAGGTTGTTTAGCACGCATGTGATATCGGCACATGGCAGTTCTTTCATAGTGATAGGACAAGGACCCCTAGGATGTTGTGGGGTGTCAAAGGCAAAAGTTGTGATAAGTTATGCCAGTTGGGCTTTGGATATAAGTTGGTGTCAGTTTTGACCCTAGGATAGGTGCTTGGCTAATAAGTATCAGTGGTGACGCTAAAGACTAGTATTAATTCATTGCCAATCTAAGGGTCACCATAGGTTGGAAACCACTCCAAGTTACAAATGGCCTAGCCAATTTAATAATGGATAGGCACATTTAATTTTATGCAAGGTTAGAAGGGTTGAAATTAATTTTTAGGATTATTTAATTATTAAATTAATTAAATGACTGGATAATGTTGAAAAGTGGGTTTAGAAGGCTACCAAAAAATTCCCATGGATAGTGAGAAAACGTTTTTGGAGATTGGGACTTAGCCATTTAGTTAGTTTACCGCCTATGGGGGAGAGAGAGAGAGAGAGAGAGAGAGAGAGAGGGAGCTGTTGATCCATTTTTTTATCAAAGAACAATAATTTATTGTAGAAGACAGCCATCTAGGGGCCTCAGTATATAGGGGACAGCAGGGGGACACCTTCTAGGGGGTTGGCAACATCTTGCTGATCAAGTGACAGCATTTTGAAGGTGCCTGCAAGTAGTAGGTGGCTGCATTAAATGCAGGTTGGAGCATGCAACAAGTAGTTTTTAGGGTTTTCTCGTGTAGAAAATCAAATTTCTCTCTCATCTTTGCTCTCTCACCTTTTCTAGTAATTTCTCAAAAGACCTCAGCATTTCTCAATCATTCTCAGCAGATCAGCCAAATTTGGTGGACGGCAAGCGACTTTTTGATGTAAGCCTTAAATTTTTGTAGAAATTAGGATTTGACAGCCACCTCGAGACCCATGCCAATAGAAGAAGGCATCGTACACTAAATTCACCATATGAAATTTGTGTAATTATCAGGAAATTCGGAAGTCAGCCCATTCATTGTAAATTGGGGTAGCATTCAACTAGTTGGGGGGTAAAAATCAAGGGGCAATTGGCCCAAATTGCTTGCTGATTGGATGTATGGCAAGGGGCTTTTGCATCAGCAAAGGAGATTGTAGAATCTCAACCTGTATATTGTCCAGCATTCGACCAGTTGGGGGGTGAAAATCAAGGGGCAATTGGCCCAAATTGCTTGCTGATTGGATGTATAGCAAGGGGCTTTTGTATCAACAAAGGAGATTGTAGAATTACAACTTGTACATTGTCCATTAGTGAAGAAGGACATCTAGATAAAGCTGCAACAGTTGAGGATGGTTTGCCAAGGCATCCTCTTCCATCCACTTTGCATCTATTGGTGAAACAATGATGAAGCTTTACCAAGTAGCATATGGAAACTTTACCTCTAACTTTACTTGCCTCAAACCTCCACTAGGTTGTAAGCCATTCTTTGCCTTAAGCATTGCGATGCTTTATACTTTCACATTTTTGCAACTCCAACTTAACTAATATGCAACACTGCATCCAATTGACTAGCCCCTCATGTATACATGACATACTAGGAGCACCAAATGCATTAGGAAACATTCTTGTTTGCATACTTCGGACCATTGCAATGTGACTGTGCATGGGAACTTGCATACTACCAACCATACCAAGATACATTTTCCCATATGTTGCATGCATTACAACTACATTTCTCCTCATGACCAACACTATACAAAGCATTTGCATAACCAGCATTAATACCATGAGTCCCAAACATAGTGGATTGCATATATGTGTTTCCAAACTTGCCACTTTGTGTCCCATCATGCCAACATTGCTCTACATGGGGTTATGTATATTACCATCCATATCCAAATACATTGGGCCTTGCACACCATGCATTGGTTGTTGCATCTGATAAGGAGTTGTATCATACATCCTTGTATGTGGTCCCTGACCCACCATAGCATGGAAACTAGTGTCACCACCAAAGTAACATGGCTCCCCATCATCACATGCATGCCCTGCTGTCCAAACAGCATTGGATTAGCACTTCCAAGTTGCCCTTCCATATGCATCGATTGCTTCACTAGCACCATTTGCTTATGCTCACTACTCATGTTTGGAACATCATGCTGTTTGTAACGTGTCCACTAGAATCCTCTAGAACACGTCTTAGCAGCCCATTGGAAAGGTTGTCTAGAAAACTCCACCGGCACTCCCATGGAATGTTGTGGGTTTTGCAATCTAGGACTTTCCGCGTCTGCCACGTAACGGAAGTGTCCTGGCCGTTCCCACTTAGGATCGACCGGAATTGTTTGGTCATTTACTAACAACGACTAGCATCAGACCTGATCGAACTACTTTACGCAGAAACGCCTGGTCTGAAGCGGATTCATGCTGCACTTGGTTCAAGGAGAATGGGAAACGAGAGGGAAGCAAGGCTCGACCTCTCTGCCAAAAGGCATAGTCCCATTCCGTTCCCCTAAAACAGCGTGAATCGGGTAATCGGTAATTCCAAGTCATCGTTCTCATTACTTGTTTCGGTGATGTTAATCATCCTTCTGTTCGTCGAAGACTTTGAGAAAAGTTCCCGGCTAACCGGGACCACCCATCCGTAGGACGGACCAATGGTCCATCCTCCGCACTTTCCTCGGTTTGTTTTAGTTATGTAATTACCTACCACATTAGTTTGACATATACAAACAGCTTCTTTGAATTAACCCTGTTATGCACCGATTCCTTCACGTAATCTTATCACAGGACATAAAGAAATCAATGCCAAACAACTTCTTTATTATTATTTTATCCTTTTATCTTTGAAATACAAGGAGTTCCCGCCTGTAGGCATATTCATAATCCGCCCGAAGGCTATCCAGTAATCCACCAGGGATCACTAATCCAAGTTTCCGCCCGTAGACTAGTATGCGGGCCTCGAGATCCAATCCCGAGTCACGTTAGCCTCTTGTGCAGGGCCCGGAAGGCGAGGGATTTACGGCCAGAGCCCCCTCTGGCACCCAAGCGTCCTCCTGCTCCAAGTAGAACTCAACGGAGAGACCTCTCGCGGCGGGTTCGGTCCACGTTCCCGGCGCGGCTAACAACCCCCTTGGTTAGGGTCAGGCAGGCAGTCGGGGGTAACTGAAGCTGCCTCTCCCTTCAGGCTTCAACCTGAAGTATTTAGATATATTTTCGTCCTTTAGTTCATTGAGCAAACAATGCAAACAGTACTTTCCAAACTGATACAAGCACAATCAATTTCCAATGGTCGTTTAGCTGGCAAACTGTTAAGGAGTGACTCCTTTTCTCCGAATGCAACCCGCATTCGATCCGGAATCAATTGCAACTTGGCAAGATTCCCATCATTCTTGGGTTAGGGTCATACCCTACCAATACTTTAGGTCTGGTTGTGGTAGATTCCAGCGACCATGTCGCTTTAGTTTATTGTCTGGTCATTTGCTTCAAGGCAAATACCTAACTTTCCTTTTCCTTGGCAATTATTCCCCAAGAAAAGTGAGTAACAGGATGATTACTCATCCTCTTGTAAGTTAAATTCTTTCAATAACTTGCCAACCTCATTTCGAGAGATGACAAAACTCTCTTGTGGACAAATCTCAAGTCTATACGCTGTTGCAACCTTTTTGCACATGTGTTGTATCATTCCACGGGATCATTCCACCCATTGAATGGCGTCCTCCGGCCACCGAATTACCTCTAGCCGAGTAGCTAGGTTTAGGGTATCCTCCAACCCATTCCTAATTATGTTGACCCATGGTCCTAGAAATTTGCAGCTCCGTCGGAGTTTCATCATTAGAACGAATGATCCTTAGGATAAAACCTTAGATCATTTTATGCATGAACATCCAATTGGTTCGACATTTCGTGAACGTGTGTAAGATCTTTGGTTTTGCGGGTTTAGACTTGACAACAAGTGTAAAACTAGGTCGAATTCTTATTGCACTTGGCACTTGGGATACCTATCATATCGACTGAGCCATACCCATATGAATCCCTTGTGTTTTAGGTTACTTAGACAACTCAATATTCTTGTATGGCAACAAGGATGAACCTTCTAAAGGTAATAAACTACATCTAATGGAGAACAATAGTTACAACTACACCAATACGCGTAAACATGCGATTTATTGCTTTTACGCATCACATGGTTTATGATAATTTTATCTTTCCTTGGTGTAGCAAAAATGCATGATAATCTGGATATTAACTTTTCCTAAGACCTATTAATCATGCCTACAACCTTGTAGTCTATACTTTCGAATCTTATGCTTTGACGAACCATGCAACCTTTCCTAAATGTGGCTTCTGATGAATGACGTTTTCGCATGATGACTATGCAATACGCAACATTCTCCTAGCTATAATGTAGTTAACGAAGTTTATACCAAACTAAAGCTAGTGTTAACTCATTCCATTTTACATGCTATTTGCAGGTCCATAAGATCGTTTCCGTACGCTATTATTTCTTCTCGGATAATATCTTATGGTGTTAACCTTGTCTCATGAAATCATTACGAGGAGGATGTTGCCTAACATGCGGCACACGCTTATTCCTACCATGTCTAGGACGAAAGAGAATGCACTTATAAATTCCATTTCTTTGCCCTAAGTTTGGACTCATTACTTTGATAATGTACCAAAGAAACTACATGCAACTAGTCTTCTAAGGTGGATAACTCGTTCAAATTCATGACATATTTCAATCTTGCCTAATGTTTCAAGAGATACTTTACCAAACGTATTTTTTCCCAATTTCCACATGCATTAAAATTAAGCGTAAAGATGCAATCTCCCTTGCGCCTAATCATTTCTTTATGCGAAAATAACTCGAAAGAACCTGGACTTGTGGGCTCGAGGAGATATCCACTTGTATACTCGGAGATGAACCTCCCGCAGTCGCATCTTGTGTCCTTTTTGGGGCCATCGTAGGCGTGGTCTCGGCTTCTGGTTAGCTTTTGCGGCCTACGAATAGACTTGCCTTGGCATGCAACCTCCCGACCTTTGCCTTCTTCCCTTGTACGTAGGAGATCCCTTTACGGGATTTGGATAAATGGTGCTTGCGGAAGAGGGCTTTATGAGTTCTTTTGGCACGGAATTTATTCTTGGATGACTTGCGGCTTTAAAAATCTTTTTGCGAAAGCCTTTTCGATGGGTCTTGTGTGGGTCTTTACGGCTTCACCTTCCCCTCTTCAAAGTCCCGGGGAGGGGTATGAATGCCCTTTGGGAACTGTGGTGGGAAGGGGGCTTAAGGAGGCCCCCCCCCTTAGAAGCTTCTAAAAGAAGCTTCTAAGAAGCTTCAGCTTCTACAGAACACGTGGGGGGGGTCGTGATCAGCGTGGCGGCGGACTGAAGGCCTGGCGACTGGCGGACTGGGCGGCTGCGGTGGACTGGGCGGCAGAGCGACCGGTGGACTGGGCGGCAGCGCGGCGCTCCACGGCGACCTCCTTTTCCTCTCAGCCGGCCTCCTCCCTTCACGTTGGCACCTCCTCCAGCTCCTCTAGCTCTCCCTCTCTCTGCACGGCCCGTCCTTCTCCCAGCTCCTCTAGCTCTCCCTCTCTCTGCACGGCCCGTCCTTCTCCCAGCTCCTCTAGCACACCCCCTTGCTAGGGGGTGTTTATATAGGTATGGGGGGTGGGGAAGAGGGCCTCCACACACGTGGAGGACTCCCCCTCATGCAGACCTGACATCACTTCCCCTTGGCCATTCCCCCCCCCCACTCCCTCTCCTCCAGCCATGCATCGGCTGGGGGAAGGGATAATAATAAAAAAATTTGCCTTGAATTTATCCATTTGCCCCTTCCCAAGCGGACGTTTCCTTGCGGTCTTCACGGTCCTCAACCTCGGTCTTTAATTCACAATGCGGCGGCCTCGTGAATGGTATGGATTAAGTTACTAGTAATTTACGAAGTAGGGAATACCTTTGCACAGGGTTTACACGGCGTGCGGAAAGTTAATATTTACGGTACGGGGTACGCGGAAATATTACACTGTTGTATTGGCTCTTCCTTCTGTGCATCTTGCTGTCCCCAAGCTCTTGAAGATGATTTCCTCTTGTTGCCTTTGCTGCCCTCCTTTAAGGGGTTCAAAAAGAGTCTAAATAGAGGGTTATTTTCCCATTGCATTAATATTTCAGCTACTGTCCTCACCTAATCTTTACACTCGTCATCAAATTCCTCTTCCTCTTGCTAATCATAGCTTCAAGAGACCTAGAAGGACCCACCTCTTGTCCAATTCCTGTTAGACAATGTCATTTCCTGGACAATCGGCCAATCGGACAGCAAAGCAATACGGCCAGACTGGATGCCACATCAGCACGGCAGACAGGTGCCACATGGCACAGGTACCGTCGGACTGCAATTCCGTGCAGTTGGCCAGTTTTTTTGCAGTCGGCTGTAGACCTGGTGCTAGGAATTCCTATTTTTCAGCTATTTATAGTCGGTTTTGTGGCACACTCCAGTATTCATTATTTCAGATTCTAATCTTGAGATGTGTTGGCTGAGACAGACTGTGCTCGAGCTGACGGAGATCGAGGTCATCAAGTAGGAGACATACGCAGATATTTCCTCTGCCCTCTTGTGTATTTTTGCACTCTTATACAGCATACTACACCACAGATTTTCTGCGTTTACACTATCTCCTTCTCTCTCTCTCTCTTCTCTCTGTGTTCACTCTCTCTCAGTCTTTGTCCTACGCTTCCGTATCGCTGCACTCTGACATAGTATCAGAGCGGTGAAGATAGACTGACTGAAGGTTGAACCTATCTGAAGAAGAGATTTTAGCGTGACACAAGGCTGTGTTTCCAGGATTCGAGGGCGAGCGGGAGGGCTGTGCATCGGATCAAGGCTGAAGCGAGCGTGGGCGTACGGGAAAGGAGTCTAATCGGTGAATTTGTTGCAAGTTATTGCTGTTCGAAAGGGAGGAAGGCTGCGTTTGAGGCCTTCCATTGCAGATTTTACCTTTTCATCGCCTCCGATGGGTGAAGAAGGTTTGGGCAGCGGATGAATCAGCCCTAGAAGGCTGCATTTTCACAGTCAGAGGGGGCTACTTTTGCGTCTATGCAGGTATTGCAGGTTAACATGTCTACAAAGACTGATTTGGAGTTCTAGGTGATCATGGACAGGAAAGTGCCTATTCTACCAGCTCTTCCATCGGATCAAAAGCTTGATGGTGACAATTACCGCATCTGGCGTGTGATGATGTTGGCCATTTTGGAGTCTGATGATTTGGCGGAACTGGTGATGGAGAAGATTGGCAGGCCCTCGGTAAGGGATGAGTCCAAACTCTCTTCCAATGCTCGTGCGGAGTTGACCAAGGCCCAATCTCATTGGGACAAACTGAATGCCAGGATTCGATCTTTTCTGTTTCTGTATTGCACCACAGCCGTGATTGCTCACATCGAGCACTTGACGGTGGCTCGCGAGATATGGTTGGAACTCGACCAGATATACAACCAGATGACCCTGATGAAGAGGGTTTCTTTGGAGGTGCGAATGCGGACTTTGTCCGTGAATAAGTCTTCTTTGCTTCAGGAACACATCAACAAGCTTCGTCAGCTTTAGATGCAGGTTCAAAATGCCGGAAAGCCTATTTCCTCCGAAGACATGGTGATCACTTTACTATCCCAGTTGCCGCCACGATTCAGTACTTTTTATTCCGCTCTTATTGCATCATGGCAGGAGTCGACTCTTCGGTAGGAAAAGTTGGTTTCTATGGTCTTGGACCAGGAGGAACAATTGAAGGGACAGAATGCTTCCAAAACGGAGGCATTGGTTGGTCAAGCCTCTCAGAAGAAGGGGAAGGACCCAAAGACGAAGAAGGAGGACAACAAATCCAATAAGGACAAGGAGAAGGAATCGACTTGCCATATTTGTGGAAAGACCGGTCACTGGAAAAAAAATTGCCCTGACAAAGACAAGAAGGATACCAAGGAGGACACGAAGGATTCTGGAGTGGTGGCTGCACCCTCATTAGCTGCTTTTCTACACTTAGCAATCATTGAGGACTCTACACCAAAGACTTCTGATGTAGCGATGACAACTCCCCAGGCTCGAGAGTGGATTGTGGACAGTGGTGCCTTACAGCACATAACTCCTTCCGTTGGTGTTGCCCATTTGCGACCTTCACATGGGCAGATTCTCATTGGAGACAGCTCTTCTGTGTCTATTGCTACGCGAGGCGAGATGCAGCTTATTCCAGATGGATGTCATGGTATCCACACCTCTAAGGTGTTGCATGTTCCAAGTTTGGGGTATCATTTACTTTCGGTCCATAAGATTTGTGCTCTTGGCCTCTTGGTGGAGTTTGACAATGATACTGTTCGAGTCCTTGATCGTGGATCGATGAAGATTCTCTCTGTAGGGTATGAGGAGAATGGCGTCTACAAATTGAAGTCTTCTTCAGCTCTTACTTCTCTTCTTCTTACTTCTCAGACACAGTCCAAGCTATGGCATGCTCGGTTTGGCCACCTAAACTACGAGTATCTTCGGAAGGCGTCGTGAGGGTCGTTTGTCCGAGGCTTGCCGGACATAGTGGTGAGCCATCAGCCATGTGTCCCTTGCATTCGTGGGAAACTGCATCGGGATGCAATTTCCAACAAAGCTTCTAGGCGGTCTACTTTACCCATGGAGCTTGTATCTACGGATCTTTGTGGCCCAATGAGAACCGAGTCCCTAAAGGGGAGCTTGTACTTCATGTTGATCGTAGATGACTACAGCAAAATGACTTGGGCCTATTTCTTGACTTTAAAGTCGGAGGCTTTCTCTCACTTTAAGAATTGGCTTCTCTTTGAGGAGAACTGTTTTGGCCAGTGACTGAAGACCTTGCGTTCAGACAAGGAAGATGAATTTATGTCTAATGAGTTTGCTCGTTTTTGTGCAAATAGAGGCATTCACCAGGAGTTTGTTGACACCAACACTCCCCAAGAGAATGGCATTTTGGACCGGAAGAACCAAAGTGTAATCGAGATGGCATGCACCATGATGGAGCACCGACAAACACCTCGGTTTCTGTGGGCCGAGACAATGGCTACCGCAGTTCACATCCTTAATCGATCTCCCACTTCGGCCGTAGACAAGATGACACCTTTTGAGGCTTACTTCAGGACTAAGCCTGATGTCTTATATTTCAGAATCTTTGGGTGTGATGCTTATGCGCACATTCCGAAGACACAGCGTGATAAGTTCGAGGCGGCTTCCCGACGACAGGTTTTTGTTGGCTATAGCTCCCAGTCCCAAGGTTATCGTTTGTTTGATCCCGTCAAGCGGGATGTCTACACGAACCAAGATGTGCGGTTCGTGGAAGTTCCGACCACAGAGGGGGGTGAGAAGCATCCCGTCCTTGGAGATCCAAGGGAGAGTTGGACTCCCGAGACAGTTCCTTTGGAGCCAGAGCCTCTTGATGGAGATTCTTCTTCTGATTCAGAATCTTCTCTTCCACCGGCCACCCTCGCGGAGCTTCCGCCGGTGGATATTCCTGAGTCTTCAGCAGATGGAGAGCGACGGGGAGAGGTTCGTCCTCCTCATCGTTGGACCCGTGACACACTCCGAAATTCAGGGATCGAGGGGGTCCCTGAGGAGTGGGAAACGCAAGATGGACCACGGAGGTTACGGAGGAACCAGGCACATTCTTCGGAGCTTGTCTGCTCCAACTATTGTTTGCTGACCCGTGTTATGCACGATCGAGAGCCCACTTCAGTGAAGGAGGATTTGCAGTCTGATCATTGGTGGAAGGCCATGAAAGCCGAGTTGGAGGCTATTTAGAGGAATGGCACTTGGTCTCTTGTGCCTCGTCCCTCTCACAAGAAGGTGATTGGTGTTAAGTGGATCTTCAAGACCAAGTACCTTAGCGATGGTTCTTTGGACAAGCACAAGGCTCGCCTTATTGCTAAAGGTTTTGCTCAGCACCCAGGCATTGATTTCCATGATACTTTTGCTCCCACTGCTCGTATGGCGACTATTCGAGCTGTTCTAGCCTTGGTTGGCTGAAACCAGCCTTCCTTCTTGAAATGGGTGGTGATAACCTAATTTAAGAGTTAACTACAGCAATAAATAAATGCACATAAAATGAAATACACGCTTTACCATAACATTCTTGGACAATAGACGCCCTGTTGGCCCCGAAATTGACGCCCCTTGCGGTATTTCTTTAGCTTTCATTCAATTGGAAGGAGTACAACTTAAGATTCTTCAATCTCCTCTTGCTAACCAATTGCTCTTGCTGTCATAAATGTCCAACAAGCCTTTTGGGTCATTTGCCCCTTGTTTCACCCAAGACTTCTTCTCCAATTTGACCCTTGGCTGGCCAAATGCTGCCCCAAATCGATTCGGGATGGACTGGCTCCTGAAATCCCTTGAGAATCTTCAATTATCAGCTGCTGATTTCAGTCCCTTGAGCCTTCAATCTCTGGCACGGATCCCAAGGTGGCTGCTAAACCCTAATTTCTGCTGTGAATTAGGGTTTACTACAGAAATTACAAATCAGCCCACCAAAAATGGCTGAGATCTCCTCTAAATGGCTGAGAATTACTGAGAATGGCTGAGCATAGGCTGAAGGAGATGAGAGAATGCTGTAGAGAGAGAAAATTTTGAGATTTGTCGCGAAAAACTGATCAAAATCAGTTGCTGCCCTGCTGTACCAGCCCCAAACAAATGCACCAACAACAATAGGAGCATCAGAGACTGTGATCTTCAGGAGAAAGTGCATCAGCAGCAATTGTCAACTTCCCAAAGTCAAGAATATGCAATCTCCATCACCAAAATGGTCTCCAATGGCTGGGAATTGGCCCCAAAAGCTGGCAACAACAATCCAACACCTCTTTCCAACAGCTCCAAAAATTAAAAAACAAGATTTCCCTCTCCCTTCAGCCCTATTTAGCCTGTCCCCCACTTGCATGGGAAAGTTTTGCCAAGTGGCAGCTTACTTAGTCCATTTTCAGCAATTTCCAGCCATTTCATTAATTTTCAGAATTAATAATTCTGAAAATTAATTCGGCCCTTGATCCATGCGCAGAAAATTGACCTTGCCCATCCAAAAATTAATTGGCTAGGCCATTTGCAACCAAAAGTGGTCCCATGCATTAATTGACCCTTGGACAAGCATTAATCCATTAATTAATGCCTAGTCCCTAGTGTCACCACTGACACTTAATGGTCAATTAATGGTCCTAGGGGCAAACTGATACCAAAATTCACCTAGAATCTAACAAGTGTAACTTGTTACAACTTTTGCCTTCGACACCCATCTTTTTTACAAGGTCCTTCGGTCTTCAACTGTGAGAAAGTAGCTTGCACCTCACATGTGCAACATATGTGCATCTTTTAATTGCACATTTGATTAATCCTTTAATCAAATGTCAATTAAACATAAGCAAAGCATCAAATATTCACGTCCTCGTGACATTGGCCATAGAAGATGGCTTGTTTATCAGTTGGATGTGAAGTCGGCCTTTCTTAATGGTGACTTGCAGGAGGAGATCTATGTTGAGCAGCCTCCTAGCTTTGGATCCTCGGATGGAAAAGTTTACAGGTTGAAGAAGGCCTTGTATGGCCTCAAGCAGGCTCCGGCTCCGCGTGCATGGAACGAGAAGATTGACTCGTTTCTTCAATGGAAGTTGGGATATCGGCGCTCCAAGGCCGATCCGCAGCTTTATGTGCAAACTTCCGAGGGTAGTTGTGTGTTGTTTGTGTTATATGTTGATGATTTGATTTTGACGGGGGATCATGCACAAAAGGTCCGAGAGACCAAGACAACTTTACATCAGGCATTCGAGATGACGAATTTGGGGCTTCTTCATTTCTTCTTGGGTCACGAGATTTATCAGTCTCAGAGGGGGATTTTCATCTCTCAGCAGAGGTACATTCAGGAGCTCTTGGTGACTTTTGAGATGGAGACTTGCCGGCCCATTACTACTCCTATGGATCCGAATTGGAAGACCACTTCACACTCACATTGTCCCGTGATGGATGCTTCACGCTACCGTCAGTTGATTGGATCCTTGATTTGGCTTCTCAATACTCGTGTTGATCTTTGTTTTGCTCTGGGTCTTTTGGCAGGGTTCGTGACGGAACCCAAACAGGTGCATTGACAGGCTGCCCTGAGGATTCTTCGGTATTTGAAGGGGACCTCTAACTTAGGGATTTCTTATCCCGCAAGTACAAATGCTTCAGATCTGGTTCTTGCAAGTTGGAGTGACTCGGATTGGGTTGGCGATGTGGACCACCGACGGTCTACTACAGGCTACTGTTTTACATTGGGTACAGGTGTTATCTCTTGGAGTAGCAAGAAGCAGCCCACGGTAGCCCTTTCTTCTACTGAGGCGGAGTATCGGGATGCGTCTTCCACCACATGTGAGATTGTGTGGCTTCGAAGATTGTTGGAGGAGCTTGGCTACCCTCAGCCTCGTCCTACTCTTCTGCGGTGCGACAATGAGAGTTGCATTGCCTTGGTATGGAATCCAGTATTCCATACCCGGATGAAGCACATTGAGATCCAGTATCACTTCATTTGGGAGAAGCTTCTGGATGGGACCATTGATGTGGAGTATTGCAAGACGGAGGATAATCTTGCAGATTTGTTTACGAAGGCGCTTCCCCAGGCTCTTCTTCGGCAGCATTCTAGCTCCCTCAGTCTTTTGATCCGTCTAGGATGTGAGAGGGGGTGTTAGACAGTGTCATTTCCTAGACAGTCGGCCAATCGGACAGCAGAGCAATACGGCCAGAGTCGATGCCACGTCAGCACGGCAGACAAGTGCCACATGGCACATGTACAGTCGGACTGCAGTTTTGTGCAGTCAGCCAGTTTTTCTGCAATTGGCTGCATTAAATGCCGTCGACCTGGTGCTAGGAATTCCTATTTTTTGGCTATTTATAGTCGGTTTTGTGGCACACTCCAGTATTCATTATTTCATATTCTGATCTTGAGATCTGTTGGCTAAGACAGACTGTGCTCGGGCTGACGGAAATCGAGGTCATCAAGTCGGAGACATACGCAGATATTTCCTCTGTCCTTTTGTGTATTTATGCACTCTTATACAGCATACTATACCGCAGATTTTCTACATTTACATTGTCTCCTCTCTCTCTCTCTCTTCTCTCTGTGTTCACTCTCTCTCAGTCTTTGTCCTATGCTTCCGCATCACTGCACTCTAACAATTCCCTCATTCTCAGCTTGTTCCCCATCCTCGGTGCCTTGTCCAAGATCAAGCATTGCATTTTCCCCAACACTTTGCGATTTTTTAAATTGAGAGGCGTCATCCTTCTTGATCCCATCTCACTTGTTGAAGACATTCTTGTCGTAATGCTTAGCTAAATACAATTTCAACACTACAGCAAAGCTTCTAACCTTCAATCATGTGCCTCGGGCCCACTAAGTCAAGGGAATTGATGGTATCTATCCTAAGGACATGTATTTTTGAAACCTCGCTTAACATGTGGATTAATTTTTAATCACATGCTTAAGTAAATGTTGCACATGTGAGGTGTAACTGGGATCAAAGTGAATTTACAAGCCTGAGACCCGAGGAAATCGCAAGATGTCAAAGGCAAAAGTTGCTATTAGTTATGCCGCATAGGTACTTTGTGGTATCTAGCGCCAGTTGTTGGCCTAGATCATTCATTTGGCCATAAGTGTCAATTGGTGACACTAGAGAAGTGGCGTTTAATGGTATCTAACACCAATTTAATGGTCAAAGATAGCACAGAGACACTCAAGAATGGAAGTTGCCTAGCCAATTTAATTATTGGACGTGGCTGAGAAATTTCAAATTTCTCTACTGTAAACCTTAATCTGTAGCAAAAATTAGGGTTTAGCAACAGCCTCGAGAAGCGTGCCAAAAATTGGAAGCTCCAAGACCTAGATTTAACAGGGCTAAAACTGATTTTAGCCTATTCAAGTGGAGGGACCTGAAATAATTGAATTTGGGGCATTTTCCATCTCCATCAAAGCGGGTAAAGGCCAATTGATTACCCAAATCAAGAGGCAAATCAGATTGAAGACTTGCTTGTCATTTTGAACAACAAGGAGAGTTGGAATGCCGAAAGGGATTGGGAAAATCCCATTGTACATCAACTTCTTCTTCAATTAAGTTAAATAAATACCGAAAGGGACACCATTTTTTAAGCCAACAAGGTGTCCAATGTCCAAGATTATATGGTAAAGTGTACTTTTCAGTTTTGTGAATTTACTAATTGATGTAAATAGTGCTTAATCAAGTTATCTACCACCCTATCCGAGGAGGAAGGCTGATTTCATGGTTCCATTGCGGAGATACCACTCAATCCCTTGTTTTGGTGGGCCTGATGTAGCTGATTGCAAGCCAAAGCTTTGTACTAGTGCTGATTTTTAATCTCAGCTGAGAAATTACAGCAATATGTCTTCATACAATGAGATGGTATGCTGATTTTTAATCTCAGCTGAGAAATTACAGCAATATGTCTTTTCATACAATGAGATGGACTCAAGCAATGATGATGCCTCTTAGTATGAACGTTCACATGAAAATGAAGGAAATGCAATGCTTGGACAAGGCTTAGACCATGGACAGCAAGCTGAAAATGTTACTGTTGGGAAAGATGCGCGGCCTTCAAGGCATAAGGAGGCTGATGACCAACAAAGTGAAGAGGAATTTGATGACCAGTTCAAGAATCGGATGAGGACAGCAGCAAATCTCTTTGCTGAATTGGCAAAGGATCCTCAATTTACCCGATTTTTGAATGCTCCAAAGAAGGACAGCAAAGGCAAGAAGAAGAAGACGTCCTCTACACCTTCGGGACAGCAAGATGCACCGAAGAGAATGCCAAACCCTTCATTTGAAGCTCCCAAAGATGCTAATGAAATAAAACAGTTGGTACCTACGGGCAAGGAATGCAAATGCAAGGCCATCACGGAAGTGCCAATCCAATTTTGGACAGCCAGGCATGCATGCTACGATGGGGCAACCATGATATTTTGATGGAAGTACGATTTTTCATGCTATGGTTGGACAAGGACCACATACGGGAATGTATGGCACAAATCCCTATGGTATGCAGTAACCAATACATGGTGTGCAAGGCCCAATGTATTCAGATTTGATTGGAAATATGCAAAACCCTATGTATGGCAGCATTGGCTTGATGTCTGGAGTACAAAGTAGCATGTTTGGTACTGCATCTACACCTCCGAATGCTTATGGGGCTCAAGGAATGAATGTTGGTCATGCAATTGCTCTAGTTTGGCGTTGGTTTTGATGTAAATTCAGCAAATACACCTTTTTTGCAGCAGCCAGTGTATGACAACTTGGAATAAGCTGGATGGTAAAAAGAATGTTGTGGCTCATGCATTGTTACGTAAGCCACAAATTTCAGCCGTCATCGTGCTTTATCACACTAAGTTGGATGCCATGAAAGAGCAATATGTTGCTAATTCGGACTTTGCTAATGTTTATGATCAGCTTTGCAATGGCCAAAGGCATGGACACTTTGTGCTAAGAGATGGATTTCTAATGATGCATGGACAACTATGTGTCACAAAGCAATTAAGGCCTCGAGTTATCACTAAAAGTCATGCTCCTCCGTATACAAGACACAAAGGTATTGATGCCACGGTCAAGAAATGGAGCATTTCTTTTATTGGCCAGCTTTGAGGCATAATGTAGAACAGTTTGTTAAGACATGCATCGTATGCCGGAAGCTAAAGCATGATAGGCAAAAGATGCCGGGTTTGTTGCAGCCCTTGCCTATTCCAGATAGGCCTTGGCAATGAGCGATTAGGATCATTCTCGCCGAATGTGACCAATAGGAAGCTCCCTAACATTGCACTGCTGCCAGCCATTGCGCCTCTAACCCCCCTCCTACCATGCCATCGCACCTCCCCCTCCTTGGCCGCCATCGTGTCCCCCCCCCGCCCGCCATCACGCTTCCTCCCCTAGCCCGGCCACCATCACGCCTTCCCTCCGTCTTGCTGTGCCCCATCTCCCCCCCTAACGCGTTGCCTCCCCCCCTTCCCGCCAGCTCCTCTTCACGCTTCTTCCCCCCCCCCCCCCCCCCGGCCCTACTAGCCGCCAGGAAACCCCTGCACTGCCCCACACCTATTCTCTCCCCCCCCTCCACGCTGCCCCCGTCTCCCTCGCCCTACGGCCCCGTCCAGCAAGCCCCCCACCTGCGTATTTCCAAGAGAAAGCCGGCCATCCATGGGGTCCAGCACCTCCCCCATTGCCGAAAACAATACCCCCCCTCCTCGCCATCGCCTCTCCCCGCCCCTTGTTGCTTCCTACATTTGCAGCAACACTCCCCCCTCCGGCATCACAGTAGAGTGATTGGTAGGTTCTCAACAGGACCGCGCAATGGAAACCTCTGGTCAAACATCAGTGCATTCTGAGAGTGCCCCCAAATCAAACACCTTGCATGTTGTCCTCTCTGAGGAACAGCTCTTAGCCGTCCGTGCCACAGAGTTGGAGCTAAAAGAAACAGCGATCTTTAGTCAGGTCGTAGGACATTCCCCATCTAGGGCCTAGCTTCAACATTGGCTTCACTCCACACTACATATCAACACAGTGCAGTGTGGAGGCAGTTCTCATGGGTCAAGGGATATTCATGGTACGACTCACCTCAACAGACACAGCCCGTGAGCTACTGGCCAGCCCACCCTATGCTTCCACAAAGGGGGTCATCTGCATGGTTCCCTTCATGGTACGCAAGTCAAGGAGCGGCAAGGTCCATCTACTAGTATCACTGGATGGACCAAACGATGCTTTCTTCCTTCAGTCCTCTCATACAAGAGACTGGACGATGACGCATATAGAAGAGGAGGCGAAGAGCCATGTGGTAGACCACATCTCCTAGTGGATGGGAAAAGAAAAACTGGCACTTTTCTCCCAGCAGTGGCCAGGTTGCATGATGGACATTAACTGGTGGGCTGGTGTCATGAGGACATGTATTTTTGAAACCTCACTTAACATATGGATTAATTTTTAATCACATGATTAAGCAAATGATACACATGTGAGGTGCAACTGGGGTTAAAGTAAATTTACGAGCCCGAGACCCGAAGAAATCAGGGGATGTCAAAGACAAAAGTTGCTATAAATTATGCCGCACAGGTACTTGGTGGTATCTGGTGCCAATTGTTAGCCTAGGTCATCCATTTGGCCATAAGTGTCAATTGGTGACACTAGAGAAGTGGCGTTTAATGGTACCTAATGCCAATCTGATGGTCAAAGATAGCGCAAAGACACTCAGGAATGGAAGTTGCCTAACCAATTTAATTATTGGCCAATCATATTATTTTTCAGGGCACCGAAATAATTATTAGATTGATTTCAGTATTTTAAGGCTGAAATTTAATGTTTAATTATGAAAAATGCTGAAAAAACCATTTGGGAAGGCTACCACTTGTGAAAAATGCCCATGCAAGACTAAAAAACGTCTTTAGAGGCTGGAGAGAGGCATTTCTATAAATTCAGCCTGCAAGAGAGAGGAAGGGGAGACTGCTGGTCTGATTTGCAACCATTGGAGGACCTTCTGAGGTAGCTAGGGGCAAAAGAAGACCAATCAACAGCAAGAGACAGCATCTACAGGCTGTTGAGGCAGACAACAGTAGATGACTGATCTTCATCAGTTCTTTGCATCTACATGCTGTTGTGGCAGGGCAACAGCTACATTTGACTGATTTCAGTCATTCTTCATGATAAAACTCTGAATTTTCTCTCTCTACAACTTTCCCTCTTATCTCCCAGCCATTTCACAACCTTGCTCCGAAGATCTCAGCATTGGGCCCTTGGAGGCTGAGAAATTGCAAATTTCTCTACTGTAAACCCTAATTTACAGCAAAAATTAGGGTTTAGCCAACAACCTTGGGAAGCGTGCCAAAAATTGGAAGCTCCAAGACTTGGATTCAACAAGGCTGAAGGTGAATTTCAGCTGAATTCACGTGGAGGACTAGCCAGCCATTGAATTTGGGGCATTTCCATTGTCTATGAAGTGGGCGAAGGCCAATTGAGTGCCCAAATCAAGGGGCAAAATAGATTGAAGACTTGCTGGTCACTTTGGACAACAAGGGGAGTTAAAATACCGCAAGGGATTGGAAGAATCCCATTGTAAGTCAACTTTTTCTTCAATAAAGCTAAAGAAACACTGAAAGGG
This sequence comes from Lygodium microphyllum, assembly GCF_053477565.2. Lineage (NCBI taxonomy): Eukaryota > Viridiplantae > Streptophyta > Polypodiopsida > Schizaeales > Lygodiaceae > Lygodium > Lygodium microphyllum. The sequence goes on from NC_141160.1 coordinate 89,529,705, forward strand.
GCGCCAATTTTGGGGCCAATCGGGTGTGCATTGTCCAAGATCAGTAGGTAAATTTGTATTTTCAGATTTGCATTTATTGTTTGTTGCTGTAATTAAGTTGTAATCAAGGATTTACCACCCTATCCGAGGAGGAAGGCTGGTTTCAGCTGGGGTAGAGGTCCCACATCTGAGTATTATCTTTCGAGCCCCTCCGCAATGGAGATGGATGTGATCGAGTGGCCCTTGGCACAAGCGGCCCGTTTCTACCAGTGTACAAAGTCACGCCTCTCAGCCTAGCTCATAGATGCGCTGGTGGTACCACCAAGTGCATCCATCACCTCCATGGTCCGCCCAAGGGCTACCATGGGAGAATGGAGCTCACCATCCAAGCCGGCAGCAAAGCGTATCCACATGCCCCATAGCTCTTCTTCTTCATCAGCAGCTTCCACACCAAACAGATGCCTATTCGATCAGTCACAGGTTTGCCTATGAGTTTACATCTTGTATCCTCGAATGTGAATAGCCTCCACTACAGTGGAGCACGTGGTTCCGAAAAGTTGATTGTTCGGCAAGAGCTATAGCCAGCCCTTGCAAGACAAATCGACATCTTACTTTTGCAAGAGCACAAGCTCGCTCTCGCCCAGGCCCAACAGGTAGGGAAGATACTCTTAGGCAGCTCACACACTTACTAAGAGCATGCCATCGATACCCACGGCAGGAGTGGAGGCGTATGCACCTCTATTGGCCTGAGCCTCACCGCCTGTGTATGGGACCACAGGACGATTGTGGCAAGGAGGGTTCTATGGATCAGATTGGATATTGGGGACTCGTGCCTTGGAGTCCTCAATGTCTATGCCCTTACTAAGGTTAGGGCACGCAGCAGGTTCTGGGTGGAGATCGCAACAAGTCTCCCAAAGGTGGACTCTTGGATTGTTGGAGGAGACTTCAACCACCTAGAGACCTTAGAGGACCAGCAAGGCAGAGCCAGAAACTACCAGGGCATGGCTAGGGAGGAGCAAGAGGCATGGAAGGTCTTCCTACTGGCAGTAGAAGCACGTGATCCTTGGAGAGACCCAGCTTTCCTTGGGGATACAGGCGGCTAGGCGGAAGTCTGCTGGAGCAACTGGACAGGTTTTATGTGGGAGAGTGGGGATGCTCTCGCGGAGGCCAAGTAGGGCAGTTGGTTGGCACCACTTTGTTCGATCACTACTCGGTTCTCCTGACACTTGATGCCGCAGCCTCTGCCCTAGACACACGATCCTGTCGAATCCCTGACTCGATCTATGGGAGGGAGGAGGTGAAGAGACACATTGAGCAGATCTGGACTAGGGAGTGGGGCAAGAGGGACCGGATCGCAGAGGAGGTTGCAAAGGTCCTAGCTGAGTCGAACAATATCTGCCAGGAGGCAGCCCTACAGGCCAGGTAGTAGAGCTAGGAGAGGAGAGAACACTCTGACGGGACCTAGCAGCCATGCAGAGATTGCTACAGGAGGCACCAAGGGATCCCATCCTTCGTGTACAGGAGGTGCGAGCCCGAGCTATCCTCATTGGCCTAGAGAACAGGCGCTTGGAGTTCTCATTCCGCACCTCAGCAGCCTTTTGGGCGCGGAAGGGGGACACGATGTGCAAGGAGTTTTTCCAAGTGCATCAGCCCCGCACCTTAGGAGAGCAGATACCTAGCCTTCAGGATTAGTATGGGAGGATTCCCTCTAGCCCAGACGAGGTGATGGAGATTGCCACATACTACTACAGACACCTCTTCTAACAGGAGACAGCCTCAGCCAGAGGACAACGATGTAGACAGTAGGTCTATGATCACATCTCGTCCCTCGTCACAGAGATGGGACGCTCCCTCCTAGACCCCTTCACAGAGAAGGAACTAGAGGAGGCTTTCCATACACAGGACTGGCAAAAATGCCCGGGAGAGGATGGCCTTTCTAAGGCTTTCTTCACTATCTACTAGAAGGTGGTGAAGGACCCCTTATTGCTAGCCTTCCAAGAGATCTTCAGTTCAGGATGGCCCGAATACTAGTTTGTATGGAGTCATGTCAGAGGTGACTTTGAAGAAAGTTTGCAAAGCCCATAATATTGCATGAGACTATGCCAATATTTTCTATTTTGATCTACCAACTTGATTAAAATTTTACATAAGACCTTGTTGATGGACTCAACTAAGCCATTAGCTTGTGGGTATATTAGTGGGAGTTTGAGGTCACTTTTTGACTTTTTAGCATGTAGAGAGAGTGAGCTCCACTGATGACGAAAGGCTTCCATAACAAAACTTTTTTTTTCAAAAAATCATTTTCTATTCTCAAAAAATAAATTTGGCATTTTGATATTATTAGTTTTATTGAAAGAAGTAGAGTAATTATCACTTTCCAGCAGTAAAGTGGGGTATTGGCATTTTCAAATAGTAATGTTTTGTTGTCACATTTCAGTCTGGAGTAGAGTAATTATCACTTTCCAGCAGTAAAGTGGGGTACTGGCATTTTCAAATAGTAATGTTTTGTTGTCACATTTCAGTCGTTTCTCTTGTCAAGGGGAAAAAAGGTGGCGGAAGCCTCTCCACGTTTGAAATCAAATTGAAGACTTGCTGGTCATTTTGAACAGCAAGGAGAGTTGGAATACCGAAAGGGATTGGGAGAATCCCATTGTACATCAACTTCTTCTTCAATTAAGTTAAATAAATACCGAAAGGAGCGACCATTTTGGGGCCAACAAGGTGTCCAATGTCCAAGATTATATGGTAAAGTGTAATTTTCAGTTTTGTGAATTTGCTAATTGCTGTAAATAGTGCTTAATTAGGTTATTTACCACCCTATCCGAGGAGGAAGGCCGGTTTCATGGTTCTCGGCAATGGAACCATGAAACTAGCCTTCCTCCTCGAATAGGGTGGTAAAGAACCTAATTTAGCACTAATTACAGCAAGCATAAAATTCACATAAACTGAAAATGCACACATTACCTCAACAATCTTGGATAATACACACCCGGTTGGCCCCAAAATTCGTACCCCTTTCTATATTTCTTTCACTTTAATGGCTAATGGACAATGTAAAAGTAGAGATTCCACAATTTCCTTCACTGATCCAAAAGCCCCTTGCTGTACATCCAATCAACAAGCAATTTGGGCCAATTGCCCCTTGATTTTCACCCAAGACTTGCACAACTAGAACCACCAACTGGACAAATACTGCCCCATTTACAATGAATGGGCTAGCATTTGAATTCCCTCACAATCGCACAAATTTTAGATGTTGGATTCAATGTACAATGCCTTCTCCTATTGGCACGGGTTCCCAGGTTGTCAAACCCTAATTTCTACAAAAATTTAGAGTTTATAGCAACAGAAATCCTCCGTTGCAAAATTCTTCTATTTCCACCAAATTTGGTTGAGATTTGCTGAGAATGGCTGAGAAATTCTGAGACCTTTCAAGAAATTATTGGAGAAGGTGAGAGAAAGCCAAGATGAGAGAGAAATCTGATTTTCTTCACGAGAAACCCCTAAAATCTGCTTGTTGCCTGCTCCAACCTGCATTTAATGCAGCCACCTACTGCCAAGCACCTCCAAAATGCTGTTATCTGATCAGCAATGCTATTGCTAGCCCCCTGAAAGGTGTCTCCCTACTGTCCTTTGCTTGCTAAGGCCTCCAGATGGCTGCCTTCTGCAGTAAATTGTTGTTCTCTGATCAAAAAATGGACCAAGAGCTCCCTCTCTCTCTCCCCCCCCCCAAGCGGTAGACTTATTGAATGGCTGAGACACAACCCCCAAAAACGTTTTCTCACTTTGCACAGGCATTTTTGCCAAGTCACAACCTTCAAAACCGATTTTTCAGCATTATCCAACCATTTAATTAATTTTCAAGATTAAATAATCCTAAAAATTACTTTCAACCCTTCTAACCCTACCAAAAATTAAATGTGCCCATCCATTATAAAATTGGCTAGGCCATTTTTCAACCCGGAGTGGTCCCCAACCTCTGTGGAACCTTAGACTGGTATTAATTAATTAATTAATGCTAGTCCCTAGTGTCACCATTGACACTTATTGGCCAAACAATTGTCCTAGGGTCAAAACTAACCCCCAAAGCCCAACTAACATAACTTATCACAACTTTTGTCTTTCACACCCACTACATCCTCGGGGTCCTTGGCCTCTTACCATGAAATTACTATCATGTGCATTACATGTGTACTAAATAACCTTGCACATTTGATAAATAGCTTAATCAAATGTTATCAGCAAGATTAAAGCATCCTAAAATTTTGCATCCCCGTGACACGCCTGGTGGAGGTGAAGGTCGCCAACTATGGTGAAGATCCTAGATGCAACAAACGCAAATCAGTAATCTCTCCAGATTGGCAACGCAAAGTACAAGGGCTGTAAATCTTACGCCTGGATGATGGGGATAGACGCCAACTGAAGGAAGAAGAGGTCAAACGCAAGAAGTCCACCCTCAGAATGTTATCGCCATGATGAAGGAATTCGCCAATTGGAGACAAGCACAAATCACAAGGGAAAGGGCTCAAGGAAGCTGTTGCCTGTATGCGGGAAGCCAACTGAAAAAGAAGCCAATACTACCATAAATACAACCCAAGAAAGCAGGAGACTAGCACCTAGCAACAGGGATGGAGACGGTGTTAGAGCTGGACATTCCCTCGACAAGTAAGAGCGGCAAGTACAACAGGCGACACGTGGCAGTAAGTTGGCCACACTTGGGAGGTGACGTGGCAAGTCGAACAATTAGTCCAGTCGACTGCATTTAATACAACCGACCTATTATTTTTAGCATTTTTTTTCTAGCCTATTTATTGGCCTCGGTCTTCACAACCTTAGTAAGTTGTGCTTCTAGTTTTCAAGCTACACACTGTGGGGACTGCCCTCGGGGTTCACGAAGAGTGAGATCATCGCAATGGAGACATACACAAACATTCTCTCTACACCCATGTATATTGTTGCACCTTTATACAACATTCTTCACTGCAAATTTTTTGTGTTTCATTGTCCCTTTCTCTCTCTCTCTTCACTCTTTGTCATGATTATTCACTTCCGTATTGCTTCACTCTAGCATGGTATCAAAGCGCAAGGACTGACCTAGACCTAGGGTGGACCTACCTAAAGAGGAGATTTCAGCGCAAGATAAGGCTGTGTTTTCAGCATTCAAGGGTGAGCAAGAGGACTATGTATCACAACAAGGCCGAGGCGAGCATAAGTGAAACCAACCTTCCTTCCGCGGATGGGTGGTAATTCCCTAATTACAACTTATTTACAGCAATAACATCTATTACAAAACTCAGAAATGTAAATTAACTTACAATCCTGGACAATGGACGTCCTGTTGGCCCCAAAACTACCGCCCCTTTCAGAATTTATTTAACTTAATTCAAAAAGAAGTTGATATACAATGGGATTCTCCCAATCCCTTTCAATATTCCAACTCCCCTTGCTGCCCAAAATCACCAACAAGTCTTCAATCTGATTTGCCCCTTGATTCGGGCAATCAATTGGCCTTCACCCGCTTTGATGGAGATGAAAAATGCCCCAAATTCATTGATTTGCTGGTCCCTCCACTTGAATTCGACTTAAAACAGCTTCAGCCTTGTTGAATCCAAGTCTTGGAGCTTCCAATTTCTAGCACACTTCTCGAGGCTGTTGCTAAACAGTAAAGAAATCTAAAATTTTTCAGTCTTTGGTGATCTCAATGCTGTAATCTTCGGAGCAAGGCTGCAAAAAGGCTAGGAGATGAGAGAGAATGCTGAGAGGAGATAAAATTCAGACTTTCTCCACGAAGAACTGAAGAAAATCTGCCATTTACTGCTGTTGCCCTATCTCAACAGCTTGTAGATGTATAGAACTGAAGAAAATCAGTCATTTACTGCTGTTGCCTTGTCTCAACAGCCTGTAAATGCAGTCACCTGCCACTAATCGGTCTTCTCCTACCCATGGTTACCTTAGAAGGTTCTCCAATGGCTACAAATCAGACCAACAGCATCTCCTTGCTCTCTCTTGCAGGTTGAATACACTAAAAATACTTCTCTCTAGCCTCTAAAGACGTTTTTCAATCTTGCATGGGCATTTTTCACAAGTGACAGTCTTTCCAAATGGTTTTTCCAACATTATCCATAATTAAATATTAATTTTCAGTCTTAAATACTAAAAATTAATCTAATAATTATTTCAGTGCCCTAAAAAATAATCTAATTGGCCAATAATTAAATTGGCTAGGCAACTTCTATTCTCGAGTATTTCTACGCCATCTTTGACCATCAAATTGGCATTGGGTACCATTAAACGTCACTTCTCTAGTGTCACCCAACTCACACTTATGGCCAAATGAATGATCTAGGCCAACAACTAGCACCAGATACCACCAAGTACCTATGCAGCATAACTTATAGCAACTTTTGCCTTTGACATCCAGTGATTTCCTCGACTCCCGAGCTCGTAAATTTACTCTAATCCCAATTACACCTCACATGTGCAACATTTACTTAACCATGTGATTAAAAATCCACATGTTAAGTGAGGTTTCAAAAATACATGTTCTCATAACAATGGATGTACAAGAAAGGAAAAGATTTGCTGAAGCTAGTGCTGGTTTTTGCTGTTAGAAAAGGAAGAAGGCTGCGTTTTGGGCCTTCCAAGTGCAGATTTTACCTTTTCATCGCCTTTGGCGGGTGGAGCGAGATGAGCGGAAAAGAGCCTTAGTAGACTGCATTCTCACAGTCAAAGGGAGCTGCTTTGTGTGTTTTGTGCAGACATTGTAGGTGAAGATGTCTTCCGAGTTCAAGACAGAGTTTCAAGCGATCATGGACCAGAAGGTGCCCTTGTTGTTGGCTCTTCCATCAAATCAAAAGCATGAGTGTCAACAAGTCATCTTCTATGCAAGAGCATATTAACAAGCTAAGGCAGCTTCAAGGAAGGTGATCGCTTCTTAAGACATGGCGATAAATCTTCTTTCATACTTACCGCCCTGTCTCAGTGGTTTTTATTCCGCTTTGATTGCTTCAAGGTGGTCTGAGACTCTTCGATGGGAAGAGTTGGCTCTTATGGTCTTCAACCAAGAGGAGCAGTTGAAAGGGACCAATGCTTCTAAATATGAGACTTTGGTTGGTCAGTCCTCTTTGAAGAAGGGAAAGCCAGTTGTTGGGCCAATTGGGTGTCCATTGTCCAAAGATTAGTAAGTAAATTTGTATTTTCAGTTTTGCAATAAATGCTTGGTGCTGTGATTAAGATATAATCAAGAAATTACCACCCATCCATTGAACAAAGGCTAGTTTCATGAGCACTTTGTGCTTAGAGATGGATTTTTAATGATGCATGCAAGATTGTGTATAACAAACCAATTGAGGCCTAAGTCATGCTCCTCCATATACACGATAGAGGTATTGATGCCACAGTCAAAGCAATGGAGCATTTCTTTTAATGGCCAACTTTGAGACATGATGTAGAGCAATTTGTCAAGACATGCATCATATGTCAAAAGATAAAGCATGATAGGTAAACAATGCCACGCTTGTTGCGGCCCTTGCTAAACAAATCTTGGTAGAGCATTGCTATGGATTTCATTTTTGAGCTTCCTAGAATACCTACAAAGAATGATGGTATATGGAATATCATTTACAAGTTTAGTAAACAGGCCCATTTCATTCAGTGTGAGAAAGAAGATAAAGGCTGATCATATGGCACATTTGCTCTTGCCGCATATCTTTTAGTATCATGGTATACTAGAGTTGATCGTTGTTGATTGAGATCCTCAAATAACCAGTTTATTTTGGAAGGGGTTGCTTGAGAATATGGGTACCACACTAAAATTCTCATTATCCTTCCATTCGCAAACAAATGGTCAATCCGAAGAGGCTAATTCTACAGTGTTGGATCTTTTGAGGTGCTATGTTTCAGATCATAAGACATAGTGAGAGCAATATTTGCCATTGGTTAAGTTCGCATACAACAATGCAATGCATAGTTTCACTAGAACAACTCCATTTGAGGTGGTTGAGGGTAGCAAGAAGATACCCCCTATCTTGCACACTAAAAATAAGATCTTTGAGGTTGATCACTATGTGGAAAACTTGAATACAACCTATGCATAGATAAAGCATGCACTTCAAAGATCGCAAGAAAAGCAAAAGAAGGCAGCTAATTGCCATAGACGTGCTTTGCAATTTGCAGAGGGCGATTATGTATTGCTGCATTTTGAAAGGCAAGGCTGAAAAAGATGAAAGGAAGGGAGAGATTGTATCCAAAGTTAAGTATGAAATACTATGGACCCTTCCAAGTGTTGGAGAAGATTAGTGATGTAACCTATCGACTGAAATTACCTCCACATTGGTGGATACACAATGCCTTTCGTGTCAGTTTGTTGAGACCTTTTTGTGGTGATATGCCAAAGCATGTATCTACTGAAATTCAGCCTAAGGTTGAGAAGCTAGATGAGATCTTGATGTCGGAGCTGATTTTGGCACATAAGGAAAGAAAGGTCAGAGGTAAAGTTTCCAAGAGATATTTGGTAAAGTTTCAAAACTAGTCAAACATCAAGATCCATCTCCAATGGACATCACTCTCCGACTACTCCACAGCTTTGCCTTTGAGCATCTTGTACACTCAATTCATTTACAACATTCATTCATTTACTTCAAAGTTCACTTTTTTTTTCTATTTGTATTTTGTGTTTTTGTGTTTATTGCGTTCTTGTCTAAGTTCTTGGGTTTTAGTCATGTTCATACATTTTGTGGTTTCTCAATGCAAACCCTAATGTCACTTCACATGATATCAAAGTCAATACTCTTCTAAAGAGTATCCTACGGTTATTGTGAAGGCTTGGTTTGTGCAAGATACACAAGCGACACATAACCAATTCACAATGACTCGAACTCCTTTCTCTAGGGATCCCACTATGTCTTTTCAAGCTTCTCCATCACTAGAGGCTTTGAGAAGACATTATGGCCTCAACCAAGAGGATAATCATCATCTCTTTCTTCTTCTTGGCTAGATATAGGGCTCATGACAAAAGAGAATTTCAATGAATTATTGCACATTAAATATTCCCACTACACTCTTGGAAGCCTTACACATCAATCAAGATCAGTTTTTGGTAAGGTTGGCCACCTGTCCACTCAAGGAGCACATACAGCATTTGGACAACTAGCGCCCCATCTTCTTCAACATAGCCAAGCCCAATGTCAAGTTCATATAACCCTTTTGAGTTGTACGAAACAAAACCCTTCTCCAGTTCTTCTTCTAGAGTGCAAGATCCGAATCATGAAAGGTTTAATTATGGTAACTTCAATAGAGACTCTAGATGTAGACATACGCTTGCAAGTATACCTAGCATTGTATTCTCTATTTCTTATGGAGTTGGCATTTCTAGGTCACAATTCCCCTCCTATCCCTCCTCCGCCAATTCTCTTATCTTTACTTTCAATAACTTAGGGTTGAATTCCACCATCGTATCAAGCACACTAGGATTAGGATCATCTATTCCCATTCCTAGCAGTTTTTCTTTTTCAGCACCACACGTTAGCTATCCACAGGTGAATGCAACTCTGCACCCAAGTTCATCGTTAGTAAAACTACCACCCATTAACACTATGCCTTACACCCACCTGCACATGGACACCTCTATCTATTTAGGGACATCTATATTGGCTATCCCCCTCACTCTCCTTTGACATGCACCACCCATTTTGTCAACCTCTAAAACACAAGCATATTTGTTCTCTACTTATGGGGTGCCATCACGAACTCCCATGCAGGGATTTCCATCCTCTGCCTACAATGTCCCTATCACCAAACCCCCCTTCTTAGGCTACTCGTGCGGCTACCATGCCAATACCCAATCAATCCATACCCACTTATGGATCCATTCTACATACATCATGCATGAATGGTGGGCACTCTGGAGTTTATTACCACATATACTCCACCAACCCACCCTATTCACACTATTCCTCCTTCAACACTACCACTTTTGTTGCTACAACCAAGAATGCATTTATGAACAAGACTTGTTTCAACAGGTCAAATTACACCACTTGGTCTAACCTAATGCAACAAGTGTTTGAGTCTCTTGGATCTTTTGGACCTAGTAGTTGGGGCCTAAGCCAAACCCTTGACTGACACACCCTAATCATATCCATCAATGGAGAGCTCACAATGCCACAACAGATGTCAAGTTAATATAGAGGCTACTTCTTGTATTCCACTCTCACTTACAGCACTTTTCTCTAACATCTAATCATTGGAGTCATCTCCTTGATTGTTATGCAACGAGAGATTGAAACCGACGTATCAATCTCAATTATGAGATGCAAGAGTTCCTATTAAGGAAGGGGATGATCTGAAAGTCAAGTTGATTGAATATGGATAGTTACTCGGTCGAGTTCACCACTACTAGCTCATCGAACTAAGATGATGATCAAGTTACATTCTTCTTACACAAATTGCCCTCTAAATACTTCCACTTTATGCAACACATCATTTCGTCACCTTGATTGCGACCTTCTATGAGTTTGAATGCCAATTCTTGCATTGCACAAGGCTGCATGACCAAGTCAACAAGAAGTCCTCTTTTCCATTTTCATATTCAAATGGGGCTCAAGCAACCACTTCTATATAGAGAAACGTCCAAGGTGGCAAGAACTCTCAAATTGGACAAGTAACTCAAATCAAGGGTGACACCCCTTCCTTAGACAGCCCAAAGAAAACAAAGAAACTAAACCCAACTAATAATAAATTCCTAAAAAGAATTGGTTTTACACACGCTGCCAATGTTCAAGCCATGTAGATGAGGAGCGTTGTACTAAGGTCCATTTTCTTCCAGCTAAGAAAACACCACAAGCCGCAATTGCATCCATGGGTGATACTACCCCCCAGACAATCACCAACACTAGCCCAATTGCTACTTACACACATGCCACTAGACGTGGCACATAGACCACCTTATCCCCTCCATCATACAGTACAAACTCCTGCAGCTCAGAATTGAGATTGATATGCGAGGTTCAATCTCTCACAACATAATAATACAATACCATCTAATATGTCTGAACCATGGACTTAGTACTGTACCGAACATATACAAAAATGGTCGAATAAAATCTATTGTTTCTTACGGTCATTAAAAATACATAGAAATTTAAGGGTTAAGCTAGTAAATATTACTTGTTTTATCATGAGTGGCTATCCATGAGATAGAGTGTCACGAGGCATTATCCATCCAATACCAAACTACAAATGTCTTTGCTTCACTTTTCAACGAGTCATGAACATGATGAGAGGCTGAGATATAATATAAATCCAAATCCAAGACGTAAAGAGGTTTAGGCATTCTGATAAGGGTAAAGAATATAGAGAATAGAGCTATACTTAGGGAATGAGACAAAAGAGGAAGACAAGGATGTAGAGGTATTGAAAAGTGGATGGAGGTGATCGGAGAGAGAAGAGTAGAGGAGCTTATAAGAGAAGGCAAAAGAAGAGGTGGTAAATGAGATACTGGTAGAGGTCTGTGAGGATAAAAAGAAAAAGGGTAAAGCCAAAAACTAGATTTTTTAAAACACCAACTACAGTCAACAAAAAAAAGAGAGAAAAACTGGACAGATGGTATATGTCCAACCAAACTGGACGAAGTGTACTATATGGATCCATCCACGAATGAAATGCAACCCTGCTACTAACCTCACTCTAGTAGCACTTTTTGCTTCCATTCCAAGGTTTTCTCTTGCACCCCCACCTTAAATCCCTTCCCCACCGGCATATACATTCGTAGCCACACCCTTAGCCTAACATCTTTTTAGGTTTCTTAGGGTCCTCCAAGATAGTCTAGTTTCTTCCTTAGGCTAATGTGTCGAGCCCATGGGTTACTTTGTCCTTAGGCTACTTAAGCTATGGGATTTCCTTCATTTGTCATCTACTACATTTACATATTCCCACATTCATTACTCTAAAACTCTTTTCTTTTAGTTTTACTTTTGTTTCGAAGCATCTCATTATAAAGCTCTATTTTTTTTTTACAGATTCTAATCTCTTTTGCACTATTTTGTATTTCAATCTAAGACCAACATGTAGGTTTGCCCCTGTCCTTTCTAGGCTGGAGACTCAAAAGCTCACCATTCCTTTGTGGATTCATCTTCCTTGGAGAATTGCTCTTCTACCAACATGAAGGTTTCCCCTCCCAAGGTAGATCTTGTGACATCTCTTGATGCTATCACGGTGTCTACTTGTCCCTACCGTCTCTAGTTGGGATTCATCTTCATCCTTCCTCATGGTTCTCAACACCGCAAGAAGCCTAACCTCAAGTTCCTCTTCCTGCTTCAACATCGACATCCATGGTTGAGAGGGGGTTTCTATCCTTCACTTGGTACCTACAAGTTTTGGTACTTGTCTTCAACATAGGCCTCCCTTCCCTGTATGCAATTTCATTTTTGTACTTTGGGTAATACTTTCTTTTGCCAAAAAAGCCCCCAAGACAGAGAACCAAATGGCCAATTATTCATATGGGCATGATACAGAAACTAACACAAACTTTCACCGGAAGATGATTGGATGTGAGGCAAACCATTTTAAAATGATTGTGTTACGCCCATCTACAACCAAAAAACTGAACCATGAAAGGCATACCTTCATGAGTTGCATGAATCCATGGATAGAGTCGAATAAGAGCAGATTTCATCTTTTGTATCAAAACCTGATGCCAAGAACTATCTTGTTCAGAAGCAATGGCCTCAGTTGTTTGTAATTCCCTGCTGAACAAATCATCGTCCATCTGGTCTATATCTCCCCTTCCCCATAATGCTGCCCGAAGCATACTTCCTCTTTGAGCATCATACAAACCCTGAATCTTGGATTTGAGATAAGGAAGGCCAACCTATAGCACAGCAACCTCACATGTAAGTTTGTGCAAAATTGTTCAAACCAGCTGTTCCAATAAAAGTAGTGTACACAAAGAACTACCAAAAACAAAAGTGAAAGCATTCGTTGTCGCCTTGTTAGAGAAGCCCTGTCCACAGCCTTATCATTAACTGGTATCTTTATGCCAACTGGCCTTCTTCGTAAGCCATACAGCGACTCAGCAAATGATGCATCTGTAACAAATGGAATCAGTAATGAGTATGACACCATGTTGCGGCGGCAACCACATGAACCTAATAAAGGAAAAATGTGATGTGTGCAGTGACAACATTGTGATTCAAAGGTATGTGCACAACAACACAACAAAACTTGCCAATGATAATATAGAATGCACAAAAGTATGAAACACACACCAACAAGCATTTCAGTAGAGCATGGGAAAACACAACACCATAAATTCAGATATATGGTCATACCGTTCGTGCGTAGGCTATGGGCTTCAAGCACAAACATGAGAAGTCCAAAGGTTTCATCACTGTAATCCAGTACTTTGTGAAGAAAAGGTCTCCTTTGGGCAAAAATCTGCAGAACATCGCATCATTAAGCACTTTTCTTAACTAAAAAATGTATGCAAACTAATTGACCAAAGTGCTATTTTGGTTCATGATATTACACAACAGCAAGCGATGACAAAGGGTAACCTCAGCAATGCGGGTACAAGCTCTCAAAATGAAAAGACGTCACAACTGAATGGTGCAAATACATCTACTATTGGAAAGTCTTTTAGTCATAAACCGTGCAAGTGTTAAACTCACCCCCAAAGCGTAAAGCAGAGCTGTTCTTAAGCTGACAGGCAGTTGCTGGGCTGCTGCCATTTCAAAGAAGGTAGGCCTGCTACCTTCTATTCCTCCTACCTGCATCAACATGGTGGACCTCGATCGATTTCTGCCGTCCTGTCAAGAGCAGAATCATATTACAATTGAGGATTCTGTGCCTGTGCTTTTCTCATGGAACGTAATGGACACACAACTATGCATGATAACTCACAAATGTGCAGGCTTCAGCATGTAGAACACGATAATCTTTGAATACGTTCAAAATCTGATAAAGCTTAAAGCTGAGGCTGTTCGATGGGTCATTGCGGCCTGTTTGTCTCTACACCTTGTAGACGTGCCCGCGCGCGCGCGCGCACACACACACTCGCTCTCTCATCGTTCCCATGCAGAGACACGGAATAGGGAAGAAGGCGGAATTCACACGCCGTGTATGTCACTTCATGCCGGAGTAAAAGCTACTCAAAGAAGGAAGTTATGTGCCCCTGTTTCTGGTGTGTGCTCGTACGCTCGGTTGCGTCTGTAGGCTGTCGCCAATCAAGGTCCGAGCTGCGGGATCTCGACTTGTGGTACGTCGATCAAAAAAACACGAAAACAGTAAATTTAGAAGAAAAGTTATTCTTGTTAAAATGCCTAGGCATATATAAACACACACTAGCGTTCCAAGACCCTCCCTTCGGTCTATCATACCCTCGTGCTAGGTAGCCACACCGGCCAAAGGCCCACTACCACACGAAGCTCACGAGGCTTTGCAATTTTATCAAGCAAAGGAACTCAACAAATTTACTTTTTAAAGGCACATTGAGTGCACAAAGACAAACTTTAAACTTTAATATTTCTAAAGAAAAGCAAGGCACAAGTTTGCAAACTGAGAAATAGTATCTTATCTTACTACTATATTCTTTTGGTTGAAGGTTCGGAAAGTCCCAAACCTCCCGTGGGAGGGCTTCCTGAATCTACAACATTTTTCAAACCTCCCCTTTTTAATTAAAACCCTCTCCTCTCCTCTTTCTCTCACTTGTAATCTCTCATTTTCTCTTCCCCCTCCCCTTTTTAATTAAAAGCCCCTCGTCGCCCCTCTCTCTCTCTCTCTAAAACCCCCTCCCTCTCTCACGTATAATCTCTCTCTTTCTTTTCTCCCTCTCTTTTTTAACCCCCTCGCCCCTATCTCTCTCATATGAAGGGCTTACTCTCTCTCTCTCTCTCTCTCTCTCTCTCTCTCTCTCTCTCTCTCTCTCTCTCTCTCACATTAAAACCCCCTCCCCTCTCTCACGTATAATCTCTCTCTTTCTTTTCCCCCTCTCTTTTTTAATTAAATTATTTTCCCCTCGCCCCCTATCTCTTTCATATGAAGGGCTCTCTCTCTCTCTCTCTCTCTCTCTCTCTCTCTCTCTCTCTCTCTCTCTCTCTCTCTCTCGTTAAACTTTTTAATTTAAATTTTTTTAAAATATTTTTAAAAGATTTTTTTTAATTTAAATGAGAGAGAAGAAGAATAAGAAAGAGAAAATAAGAAGAAGAGGGGGAGAAGAGGAAAGAGAATAGTCTTTTTTTAAATTAAACATTTTTCTTCCTCCCTCTCTTCTCTCTCTCTCTCTCTCTCTCTCTCTCTCTCTCTGAGATTAAAATTTTTAATTTAAATTTTTATTTTAAAAGAACTTTTTTGGACATAGTTTTCACATACTTTGAGAGGGAGATAAAAGAAGAAGAATGACAAGGAGAATGATTTTTTTTAAAGAAGAAAGAGAAAAAGACAAAGAGAGGGAGAGAAAGAGAAAAGAGAAGTCTTTTTTTAATTAACCCTTTTTTTATATAGTTTTTGACTTAAAGAGAGAGATAGAAAGAAAATATACAATTTGAAAGAGAGAAAAAAAAACTTGGAAGAGAAAGAGAGAGGAAAAGAAAAATAAGGAGAGAGAGAGAGATATATATATATATATATATATATATATATATATATATATATATATATATATATAGAGAGAGAGAGAGAGAGAGAGAAAATATACAATTTGAAATAGAGAAAAAAACTTGGAAGAGAAAGAGAGAGGAAAAGAAAAAAAAGAAGAGAGAGAGAGAGAAAGAAAGAGAAACCGAGAGAAAGATACAAAGAGAGCAAAACAAAAAGAAGGGGAGAGAGAGAGAGGAAACAGAGAGAAAGGAAATAACAAATTTGAGAGAGAGAGAGAGAGAAAGAAAGAAGAAAAAGAGGGGGGAGAAGAAAAGGGGGAGAGAGACAAAGAGAAGAAAAGCGAGGAGAGAGAGAAAAGAGAAAGAAGAGTCTAAGAAAAAGAGGGGGGAGAAGAAAAGGGGGAGAGAAACAAAGAGAAGAAAAGCGAGGAGAGAGAGAAAAGAGGAAGAAGAGAGACTCTCTCTCTCTCTCTCTCTCTCTCTCTCTCTCTCTCTCTCTCTCTCTCTCTCTTATTAAACTTTTTAATTTAAACTTTTATTTTAATTAAACATTTTTGACATAGTTTTTCACACACTTTGAGAGGGAGATAGAAGAAGAAAGAGGAGGAGGAGAGGGATTTTTAAAAAAAGAAGAAGAAATAGAAAAAGACAAAGAGAGGGAGGGAAAGAGAAAAGAAAATAGTCTCTTTTAAATTAAACCTTTTTTTATATAGTTTTTGACTTAGAGAGAGAGCGACAAGGAGGAAATATATAATTTGAAAGAGAGAGAAAGGGAAAGAGAAAAAATAGAAAAATAGGGGGAGAGAGAGAGAGAGAGAGAAAAGAGAGTGAGAAAAAAAACTTGAAAGAGAAAGAAAAACAAGGAGAGAGAGAGAAATTGAGAGAAAGATATAAAGAGAGCAAAATAGAAAGAAGGGGAGAGAGAGGGGAAACCGAGAGAAATAGATTTATAGAGAGAGAAAATATAAAATTTAAGAGAGACAGAGGGAAAAAAGGAAAAGAGAGGGGAGAAGAAAAGGGGGAGAGAGACAAAGAGAAGAAAAGTGAGGAGAGAGAGAAAAGAAGAAGAAGAAGAGAGAGAATTTAAACACACACACACATAGAAAATTTTATAGAGAGAGGAAAGATAAAAGAAAAAATAAAGAGAGAGAATAAAAGAATAAAGGAAAAAAGAGGAGAGGAAGAGAGAACGAAAAGAGAAGAGGGGGAAGAGAGAGAAGAAAATCAGGGGGGAGAGAGAGAGAGAGAGAGAGAGAAGAAGAACAAGAACAAGAAAGGAAAAGAGGAAGAGAGATGGGGGAAAAGAGAAAAGAGAAAAGTATTTTTTAAATTTAAATATTTTTTGAGAGAGAGGAGAAGGGAGAGAGGAAAGAGGGAGGAAGAGGAGAGAGAGAGAGGAAAAATATAAAATTTAAAAGAGAGTTTGAGAGAAAAAAATAGGAAAATTAGGAGAAAGGGGAAAAGAAGAAAAGAGGACAGAGAGAGAGAGGAGAGAAGAAGAGAGAGAATTACATACAGGAAAAAGATAAAATTTACATACTTTAAAAGAGACTGAGGGAGGGAAAGAAAGTGAAAGAAGAAGGGGAGAGAGAGAGAGAGAGAGAAGAAGAAGAAGAAGAGAATGTAAACAGAGAGGGAAAATAATAGAGAGAGGAAAGATAAAATTTAAAAGAAAGAGAGAGAGAGAGAGAGAGAGAGAGAGAAATTATAAAATTTAAAAAGAAAATGATAAGAAGAAAAAAACGAAAAAGAGGAGGAGAGAGAAGGAAAAGAGAGGAGAGAGTGGGGAGAAAAAAAGGGAGAGAGAGAGAGAGAGAAGAAGAAGAAGAAGAAGAGAATGTAAACAGAGAGGAAAGATAAAATTTAAAAGAGAGCGAGAGAGAGAGAGAGAGAGAGAGAGAGAGAATATATAAAATTTAAAAAGAAAATGATAAGAAGAAAAAAAGGAAAAAGAGGAGGAGAGAGAAGGAAAAGAGAGGAGAGAGTGGGGAGAATAAAAGGGAGAGAGAGAGAGAGAGAGAGAGAGAGAGAGAGAGAGAGAGAGAACAAAAGCAGGGAGAAAAAAGGGGGGAGAGAGAGAGAGAGAGAGAAAGAACCAAGAGAGGAGAAAAAATCAACTAAAATAGGAGGTAGAGAGAGAATTAGACATAGGGAATTGGGGGGGAGAAGAGACAGAGAGAGAGAGAGGGTGAAGAAAAAATTTAAAAACGGAGAGGGAAAAGAGGAGAGAGAAATATGAGAAATGGATTGTTGAGCGAAGCTTGCCGCTTCGAGGTAGTGAAGCTACCATGAAGTGGCTTAGCATTTCGTGTGCACGAAGCACACATGGAATGCTAGTACTTTTAAACGAACACATTGTAGACCTTTTCTCAAAACACAATGCAAAGTACACATTGCAAACCAACAATATAGATGGATAGAACAATTCAAAGCTACCTCTACAACTAGAAGTAGATTGTAAAGCAAAGCTTTAACAAAGGATGACAAAAAGTATATAATAATTATAATGAAACCATTTTTAAAATTTTTCTTTTTCGCAAATGGGCATTATTAGTGAGCATTGGAGCATTCGTGGCATTGTGTACGGATGATGCTCACATGTTTATTTTACACGAATGGTTACAACCATCGATCTCCCTAAAGTTCCTTTTACCTAAAACGAACACATTGATCACTTATCGGTAGGAGACTTATATGCAAGAAAATTTGAGATGAAGAATATGTAGTTCCAATCACCAAAATTAGAAGATGTGTGAATCTCAGGTCTATTAGACAAAATAGCACCAAGATGCAATTAATGCACCCTAACCAAACATGAGAGATCCATGAACTCATGATGCTCCCAACATCGTGGGATGCCCAAAGAATGTATTTTTTAAAATAAAAATCTATTCCAATGGAGCAAAAACATGAAAACACTGGACATAAATCCCTTATTGAATCTCTATGAATGCTAGACTAGAAGAATCCAAGTATGGGAGAGTTGGTAGATGCTCAAAAATGCAAGTAAGGCTCTTACACAGACTGGCATTCGATAACACATTTATGAATTGTTCTTGGATACCTGGTTTTCTTATGTAGGGTACTATGTGGATGGGGGTAGAGATTTAAAGAAACCTGTGAAAAAAGAGATTATCTTGAGCACACCAAGGAGTGCAACTTTAAGCAAGAGAGAAGTCAAGTTTTAGAAAGGAGACTCTATGTACATATATGCATGAAAACATTAAACTTATCACAAGCAAAGTCAGATAAAAATTTTACATTGCACAACACACCAATGTAAATAATGAGTTTTCAGTAGAACATGTGATCCAACTTAATATTAAATCAAAACTCTATTTGGTAAAATCAATAACAAAACATGTATATAAAGATAACCTTACTTGTACACTTTTAAGGACACGATATTGTTGCTTAAGTGAAATTTTTGTTTTGATGATGTGATTTGTAGAATATTTAAAAATTACAAAGGCATATCATAAGAAGCCTATGTAATGGTGCAAGTGGGAGGAGACGCCAACACATTTGTCTATAAAAACAATACTTGGTCCATGAATATTGACATTAACATCCTATAATTCTCCCTTAAATGAATTGAGTCCCTCTCTTTCTCTATTTCCATATTTGAGGGTCACAAAAGCAAGCAAATGTGAAAAAAACAAAGAAATAGTCACAAGTGTTTATGAGGAGCCAATTTCATGGCATTTGTTGTAAACACCCATAGCAAAATTCAAATTTCTCAATAGCATCACTGGCACGTTTTTTTCAATACCAGACAATGTGGAGGAAACCCACCTCCTAGATCAATGGAGTTCAAATACTCGCTCTAGTAAAGGAATGAATTTGCATTTGGTCTCAGCTATAGAATCAGCATTGTAATACATATGAGATTCCCATGACATTTTACGCAAGGCAACAATGCTCAATGCATCAACATCTTTGCTTTTAGAGACCAAAATAGCAAATCATTTGAAAGAAAATGCATAATCTTGCTCGCAATGGATGTCCATGTAAACATGTGAGATGAGACCATCTGTAGTTGTGTCTTGCAAATCCATATATACTGGAATAGCAACATAGTTACGACCATCTAAATAATTATGAATAATTATGATCATCAGCAAAGAGAGAAGCCATTCAAAAAGCATAGTTCTCACTATAAACATCTTACATGAAAACTCATGTATTCCGAGACAATCGTGAAATATGCATATGATTCCATAGAGGAGAAAGACAAAGGGTTGCATCAACTGTCTCTTCACAACTACCCTTTGGCACCACATGCAGTATTTGACAAAAATCTCCACCAAAGAGAATCACCTTTCCTCCAAAAGGCATATCACCTTCCATTATATCCCTCAATTATGTATCCAATGCCTCAAAAGCATGTTGACACATCATTGGCACCCTCAACAATTTGGCAAGTTGGTACCGCATTGGAATGTTACACGATGAAGTACTCTTGAGGTTAATGGGAATCTTAAACTTTGAGTGTGTAGTATGTCCCTTTGGTAACAATAATGCAACAACCCCTAACGATGTTGTTGCTAATATGAAATTTTCCTTGTCTCTTAGTTTTGCTAGCAAGAAATTATACAAATATATTTTCCTCGATCCACTTGGCATATAGAAACAAAGTAGATGTGACCATAAACATTTGCATGTTTTTGCTTTATCCAAATATTTCCATTGCATTTCAAACCCAATGCTGAGGAAACTCCTAGCATAACAACACATTTTCCTTTGGATGATTTTGATTACAAACAAACCACTTAGTCAACATTGTCTACTACATGTTGGCATTAAAAAACTACTTGCCTTATATCATCATTGGCATGGAAGGGATCCCTTGGCAAGTGCACTAGTAAATGTTTGACATTTGGCTTCTCATTATGTAATTGGTATTAAATTTTATTCTAACATGCCACAGATGTAGAAACATATCAAGCATTATAGTACATCTATATCTCATCAATAGTTTCAACCATTTGCTACATCCAATGAGTTCCTCCCTATTGACCGAAACCTCACTATCACGTGGCCATGCCCTTTCTACATATATTTGTAAAGGTATTTTACAAAGCAAATGGTAGAACATACCTCCATGTTAATGTGTACTCTAAATTTTTAGATAGGTAAGAATTGTAAGGCACAACCGGATGGTTGTTGAGGTAGGCACCTCTAACAAAAAACCATCTTCCATCATTTCTTCTCATATAAACTAGGTAACAATGATCATCTTCCACCATGGAATTTGCATAGTTGCACAGGTAATGCCTTGAGCATTTTCCATTCACTATGCACCGACTTTTGGGTCCCAGCTGGCCACATGGGCCATGCATGTTACAAACAACAACCTCAAATAGTTCAAGGAATTTCTCTTGGTTTGGAAGCTTTGCACAAACCATCCTATCATAGTGATCAACATCCTTTGGCTTAAAAGCATCACATAAGATCAAAAGTGTATGCTGGTGTGGTAGGCCTCACTTTTGACACTCAAACCTAAAAATGATATGCATAGTACTCCACTTATATAACACATTCTTTGTTAGGCACATGTTCTAGAGGCATACTATCATCCATTATACTAATACACAAACAATGGCATATAACTTTGATACAAATTCAACATGGTAACACATATGCTATTTCTCATATAAATGTTTATGTTGCGGTGATGCAAGCTATCATTATTGCCTTGACCCAACATAATAGCAGCAATGTAATCACCAGTTTTGGCACAGTGTTGTCTTGAAATTGCACGTCCCTCTATAATAGTCATCCTTATCTCTATTGTAGCATTTTCTAGAATCATCTCTCCAATAGTTTGAAATGCTCGAGCATAAACATTGCTAATATACACCATTACTTACAATGAGGACAATATACCAACATTAAAAACATCATGTTTTAAAGCTCATGATCAATATCATAAAGATATGATTGTGCAAACATTTGTCTTGCATGATTGAGAATATCATATACCATTAACCCAATGCAGTGATATATAGAGCCATGCACTCAAAAGGTGTACCCATTCCCACCAACAAGCAATGACTCATATATTTCAACACCCAATGATACAAAAACAAGGCTATCATTGTACGCATGTATTTGTTTCTTAAACTCTTTACTCTCACAGTTATTGCCAATAAATAAACCATTCAAGGGGTCAAGTGGTTCCTGAAGGGAAGGGAATGAAACCTTCTCATTCTTGCAATAGTGCTTTCCCACAATCAATCCACCAACGACTCTAGACTTAGAAGAGCATGCTTATTCATTTTTGCAAGATTTTGTAATCTAGTGTCACAATAACATAGCACATGCATCACAAGATGTACTCCCATCTAATGCATCTAATGGAGAAGGGAAAGAACTCCTCCATTGTTAGGATCAAAAATTGGTTCAGCCATATGTTGAGTATCATTCATTGCATCTATGCATGCAAGTCTAGTGGAAGGAATGCAACATATAAGCTTCTACATTTCTCAAGTACCACTTGTGGGGTGTGTGTGTGTGTGTGTGTGTGTGTGTGTGTGTGTGTGTGTGTGTGTGTGTGTGTGTGTGTGTGTGTGTGTGTGTGTGTGTGTGTGTGTGTGTGTGTGTGTGTGTGTGTGTGTGTGTGTGTGTGTGTGTGTGTGTGTGTGTGTGTGTGTGTGTGTGTGTGTGTGTGTGTGTGTGTGTGTGTGTGTGTGTGTGTGTGTGTGTGTGTGTGTGTGTGTGTGTGTGTGTGTGTGTGTGTGTGTGTGTGTGTGTGTGTGTGTGTGTGTGTGTGTGTAACCATATACTATGTACATGAGAGAGAGATCTTGAATACTTCAACAAATAATACAAATGCAAGAAGTTTAAGATGGCAAAAAAGGAAAATGAAATATGAAAGAATGAATTACTAAAACAATAACATGTTTTCCACCAACAATAGCAAACTAAAAGCATTTCCAATGTCTTTCATGCAAAGAGCAAGCTAATTCTAAAATCTACATGGCCTACCATTCATGCTACTATTACCAACAATAGTAGAGGCATTATGAATGACAACAGGCACAATGTTACCAACCATCCTAGCTATTATATTATTCTCGATCCTTACAGAACAGTGAATACATTCAAACACCCTACATACAACCTAAGATTGGTTACCTCAGTCACAAATTATCAAGTTGAAGCTTCCAAGATTGAGGTAGCAAGCTGCAACAACTGAACGCATCCCACGTTGACAATGTATTCTTTCAAAGAGTTGTGTAATTGTAGGGGTGATACAGAGTAGAAGGGATGTGTCCACAATGCAAAACATCTATCCATCATATCCTCAAGTATCTCAATACAATATAAAGGTAATAGTGCAACTTGAAGATGAAGTTGTATCATCACCACCCAATCGATTCTTGTATTTACATTAAAAAATAGGGGAGGGATCACTCCTCATATCGTGTGCTTGGCTGTTGGAGCGAAGAAGGGAATGTTTGATTGAATGTCCTCCTCTATAGGGGTTAAGCCTTGCATTGGTCAATTGTAATGTGGGTTGCCCTAGTTCTTTCAATAGCAATATGAAAAAGTGTTATAATCAGATCCCTCATCAATGAGAGTAGTGGTTGTCACTAATTGGGTAGCGATGAGCCGAAGCCAAAGATATGCAGTAGGGATGAGAGGTTCATTATCTCATTAGTACTACTAGTACTGCTAGTGGTCATAGCTCTTATATTCACAAATTTTGGCTCAAGTGAAGTCATGTGCTTACTTTACTCACACTGTTCATAGAACGTTTATTCTCTATGTGTAGCATAGAACTCTTCGTGGTTACCATTGGTGGTTCATGTGAAGGGTTTCCAAGTGGGTAGTACTTCCAAATTCTATTGCCATTGAAGTGGCCAATGGGATGGTTGTCTAGAGTTTCTAGTTCTACATTCCCTGTTCAGCTAATCATGTGAACACCAAATGGTTCGAGGCCTTGTAATTTGAGTTTTAGCTTATGTCCTTTGATTGAGTAAAGTAAGACAAGGTCCCCCTTATCGAAAGAGAATTTGTCAAGCACACCATTGACCCTCTAGATCCAACCCACAACATGCCACACATCTCATCGTACATCTCATTGGTGTCATTCTATATGTTTGAAGCAATGTCCAACAAGCTCCAAAGCATAGCATCAACTCCAAACCTCTAAGAATTGTCATATTGTGTTGCTCATGTGCAAGGATGCCATCCATCTCACCATGTGAGTGATGGATTTTGTGAATAGTAGTCAAGGCTCTCTTAATGGCTCTATCCCTCCCTATTTGCTTAGCTTGCCTGACATCGATCCTTCTCTACAATACAACCTTTGGAGCATCATGATCATATGTCTCAACCATGGCATTAAGGTTCCTAACCTTCATATCTATTAAAAATTCAAACAATTGAATTTCTTTAAAAACCCTCTAATTGGGTTTTCCAACACACAAAAGCATTCAAATATTTCAATACAAATCATGCATTTGAAAGGAATTGTAGTGCAGCAATCAATCTTGAAAGAATATGTATGTTCATCAAGCATGTGAAGAGACTCATACACTGTGGAAGTTAGCTACACCAATGCACTTGGATTATAGTGCCCCTTGTCTTGACTGTGCCATACTTACTTTACTAGTCACTCCTTGTGTGATTTGGAATCTTTCAAGAAAGCATATAGTAAAGAAATACGTTAATAAAAGAAGAAAGGCATAAATGGAAGCTTCATAGTTGAGTATGAGGCCTAACATTGTGTATTTGACTAGCTCTTGTTGAGTTTAACCATAGTCTACACAACTATAGAATTGACACGCACACACACACACACGTGCGCGCGCGCACACACACAAAACTCTCACATCAAGTGAGAGTTACTACTTCTAAAACAATAATTGTCACTTGATGTGAGGGTTCTCTCTCTCTCTCTCTCTCTCTCTCTCTCTCTCTCTCTCTCTCTCTCTCTCTCTCTCTCTCTCTCTCTCTCTCTCATATTTTCCCCTCCCTTTTCTCCCTTCTTTCTTGGTTAGGAGGTTTCCTCCCTCTTGTTTGCAACTTGCCACTACCTCCTCCACTCTTTGCAATCAACAACCCTACATGTAGCCACTTTGTTTCCACTCTTTATAGTTAGTGCCTCCACCTACCTCTTTGCCTCAATGGTCTTGCCTACAATCTCTCGCCTTAGCACCCTTGCCTATAGCCTCTTTGCCTCCACTGTCACCTTCTTCTCCATTTGTATATGATTCTGATTAGGATGCCAGGGAGAGCATGTCAACCCTCAAATCCACATTTTTTACCCAATTGGATAGCATGAAGCCAGTTGCTTCTATTGTCTTTATACTTCTTCTCCTTATACCAATGTATAATTGTAGCCCCTATTTCAATCTTGTTCTAGGCATATAAGTGGTATCATGGAAGTGATTATACATTCGCTTGATCTGAGCTATGTGAGAATGGCTTGGATAAAGGTTTCATTGCTCTCACATGTTGACACATAGATTTACATACCTTTGAATGTATGTAAGTAGGATTGGAAGCAACACATGATTTGGCCTATTAGATAAAGCACATCAATCTTATCAAACAAAAAATATTTAATATGCATAAAGCATTTATGTTAGTAGGAGCTCATCTATTCAAACACAAAGGCTTGTTGTAGGGTGTGCATACTAGTACAATTTACTCTTATTAATGTATTGGACGCCCCAGCATCATGATATACTCTTGACCTCCACTATTGCTAATGATGTTTAAATATGTAGGTGCATTGCTCTAAAGTGTCCTCTAGCATGTGGTCTAGAATATGACTAGTAGATGCTTTGAATCTTTTATTGCAATCTAAGTCTATTTTAACACTATTGTTTCAATCTTCCTAAGCATCAAGCATCAATTATCCTTCTGACATTCAAAATCTTTGTATTTTGTCTTTCTGTACTCTTGTTTGCCATTTTTGTAGACATCTACTGAATCTTGGCCCCACCATCACTTTCATTTGTATATATGTTTGTATGTAGGTTCATTCTATCTTTGCCATTCGGGTCACAATAGGCCTCACTATTGTCAATAATATATATACATAAACCCTTTTCAGCAAGAGTCTCTCTTCCTTTCTTCTCCTTTCCATTTTACTTACCCCATGAAACATATATTTTAAGGATCAATATAAGTAAATAACATACAAATTTGTTCAAACGCTTCACAAACAAAAGGATTGAAGATTGTTTGCACTTCTATATGATTTTGTAGAAAATATAAAAAGCCAACCTGAGAATGTACTTGTTGATGAAGACACTGTTGTTGAAGAGAGGAAAGTGATGAAGACAATGATTGAATACAAGTAGTGCGTTGGGGACTCCACCATAGTCCTTGGAATGGGTGATGATTCCAAAAATTGCACAAAAGGTATTTATTTCAATCCATGTATTCCAAAATATAGTTCACAATTATCATTCATTTACAAAGATAAGTATGAAATTGAAAAACACAATATGCATGCCCAAATATCAATGTGAATGAAAAAATCTCATACTTGGATGAGGGGAATGAGCTTGAAAATCTCATTTTTTACCCACATTGAGTTAGTGCAATACAACTATGCAAACAAAGATCATGGCACTCCCATTACTTCCATCGAGAAGAGATCCACTTCGTGTGTGAAGGTAATGCAATATAGGCACTATGTGGAGAAGGGACAAAGAAACATCTAACATAACTATGATGTTTATATTATCAATACTATATATTATATATTATAATTGAAAAATCTACCAAACCTACAAGGCATGCATATAATGTTGCTAGGCCTAAAGCTTTACAAATTCTCAAAATTATTATAAGAAAATACAAATACAAATCCCTAGGTGGTAAAAAAAGATATCTCTTTAAATAGTATGCAAGTTGTAGTTGTCTCTCCCTCTAAATAATATGGAAGTTAGAACTCTCTCTCTCTCTCTCTCTCTCTCTCTCTCTCTCTCTCTCCCCCCCCCCAACACACACACACACACACACACACACACACACACACACACACACACACACACACACACACACACACACACACACACACACACACACACACACACACACACACACACACACACACACACACACACACACACACACACACACACACACACACACACACACACACACACACACACACACACACACACACACACACACATAGAGGAATAGGCTAGTGATGTGTGTGGCCTCATCCAAGAAGCCCTCTAGCAAAGCTAGCATTGTGGGGCATGTGAAAAACTCTCTTGGCTCGTGCACACGGGTGCCGATATTAGCCAAGCAATTGTGTTTTGCAAGGTCATCCATTGTCATGGAAACTTCCTCGCATGGAATATGTAGAATCTTTATGGCCACTAAGGTTTGGCCCTTAGTTACACCGATCAGCAAGGCAAAATCTATTGACCCCAAAATTGCAATTTGTGGTGAAGATTATGGCCTCTCATGACACTCTTGGTGGCAAGTTGAAAAGTAGTGTTGGCTATATATGGATCCATATCTTGCATGTAAGTAATAATATTCTCTTCTAACATCTCTCATCTGCTCTTGCTCCACCCTACAACCAAATGGCATGATGTCTCTCAAGTGAGTTATGATTTATCATTAGATACACTTCAAAGCTTTTTTTCCTGCAGGCAATGGAGAAAAATGTTGTGCAGATCATAATTTATTCTATGCACAAAATTTTCCTATCACAATTACTGCATGCATTAGACTTGGCTTGGGGAGTCGATTGCAATCGTAAATTTGTAATTGCACCATTTTTCTATGCCTCGATTTCTATCATGCAGTATACATGGCATGGGGGTTATGAAGAAACACTTGAACTCTTTTGGGGATTTGAATCGATTTACTCTGTGTAAAGTTTATTACTACAACAAGGTCTAGCATGCATTTGAATATGTTTGGGGTTATGTATCAGATGAATCCAAGAATTGGACCATGCATAGATATTATGTAAGCATGTGAGTCCGATGAAATCCTAAATTTTTTATTACATGTAATCGAATTGTGTTTGGGGGTAAAAAATGCTTGTATTTAGAAATTGGTTCATGGATTCCTAGCATGCATGAAATGTTGCATGCTTTTCATGCATTCATGGATTCTTGTAATGCGTATTTTCCTTTGCTTTTTGCATCCACTCATGGCGTCTAAAGTTTGTATCTCGACTTGCCTGTGCTTCAATTCACATCTTCGGTCTATTTGCCTTTGCTTGTTACTCGAGATTACGTATGTTGTAATTATTTATTGCATGGCTTCAATAAGTAGTATGATGATATTCATGGTTCAATAACTAGTTTGATGATTCACATGGTTCAATTAGGGATCTAATTCTAATTGTAATTGCAATCGTATGGTGCAATTGTAATTGTAATTGCATAAATCATATGATGTAATTGTAATAACGTAACATGGTGCTTTGTTGGTTGCTATGATCCTTCAAAGAATTCATCATGATGTTGAACGCTTCATTAAGCGCACGAGCGAAATTAATTGCATTCATTCTATATAATATTTTGTGAAATTTAATCATAAGATGAAATTGTATTGGTTGTGTGAATTTGATCGTATGATGAAATCGATCATATTGGTCCTTGCATGAATTTTCCATGATGTTAAACACTTGCATTGGTTTCTAAATTTGATATGTCCTTACATGACATTTTGTTGGTTGCTATGGTCCTTCAACGAATTCATCATGATGCTGAACGCTTCATTAATTGCATGAGTTAAATTAATTTGAGAGTAGATTTTTAAAGCCAATTTAAAGCGTAAAAAGATCATGGGAGGTATAAAAGAATAAATTTTCAGGGAAAATGAAATGATTGTGAATCAAAGAGTTGGAGCTTTCCCAGATGCATTTCGGTGCTAGAACCTAACGCTTGTGAATCAAAGAGTTGGAGCTTTCCCAGATGCATTTCGGTGCTAGAACCTAACGCAAGTCTCCGTTTGTTAATTGAAGGTCGTTTGACCCCCCATTTGATCCCCGTAAGGTTTGATATTATGAAGTAGCTACCAGATTCAGGAGCCAAAAGTTGCGTGATAGAGACCACATTGATAAATTTCGATGCCACAAAGCTAGTTGTCCCGTCCCTTCATGATTTCAAGCTTGTTTGGCCCTTTGTCCAAGTCGGAACCACTTTCGAGAAGTGTGAATATGCAAAACTAAACCAATTAACTTTTAATGCTAAGGATTAAGCTAAGGGCTTTTAAACAAATGTTTTTTCAACGTGAAGGGGGGTGCAAATTTTTTTGCATCCCCTCAAATCCATCGATTCTTGCAAATTTTGACTGTTGGAGAGGAGAGGCATGGTCTAGGGGCTAAGATAGAGAAATTTTTCACTCCACATCACCATGGACCACGCATAAAATGGTGAATCAATCAAATTTTCTGATTTCAATATTTCTCTCTCCTCTCTGCACCTTGTTCCCATGGCTCAATCTATGTGAAAGGGGGATGAGTTGAAGCGATAGATTTTGGATGTGTGATGATGCTAAAGTGTTATGGAGCATAGATTGAAGGTTGAGGGCGTGTTAGCGGCCATGGAAGAGCATCAACAGCTTCTTGACTTTGAAATCAGTGTAGATCCATATTGAATTAAAGACGTAAGTGCTCTATTTAGTAGTTTTATGATGAATCTTTTGCGTATACTTTGGGAAACGGTTTCAATTGTTTGATGCCAACTACACTAGGAGGTGAGGTGAGATGAAGTGGGAGGAAGAAGAGGAGAAGTAGCTACCAAGAAGATGCTAGCCAGAGGGAGAAAAAAGAGAAGAAGCCGCCAACCATTTCCAAGGTGAGGGGGTAGTATGAGAGGGAGGAGGGGGAAGGGCTAACTTGTCCCCTTCTTTCCTCTTCATATTCCCGCATAGGTTGACCTAGCTGTCATCACACAATCGAATGGTCACATGCTTGGACAACCCCCACCACTCGAGCCTCTAATTCAGCCACTAACCCAATAAACAATTGGCCAATAAGGTGTCATTGTTTTTTTTTGGCAATCTTTCATAACACCCCTCCCACACGACTAGATGCCATGAAATCAAGGTCGCACTCTAACTTGTCCTTTTTTCACTCCCCTACTTGATTGATTGTCCGAAAGGTTGATAACACCACATGAGGCATTATTCAGCTACTCATGATTAGAAGCTTGTCAATCACCCTTATAGGTATTCAATTTGAGTGTGCCAACAACCACCGTGAATGATTTGAAATAAGAAGCAAGAGTCATAATTAAGGAATATCTTTATTTGAGACAGATACCTTTGGACATACTACCAAGGTGAATGCCTCATGACTTTTCTTAGGGTCAAGAATACATGCACTAAACTAATCTAGAGACCCTTGCAGCATTCTAATATCCCTCTTACTTAGGTTAACCCCCATGACTAGCCTTAGCCCTTAAGCTTGTTTCAATCATTGCCCCAGATTTCATCATCTCGATCAGTACTCACCATGGTATCAGAACCCCTAACCCACACATTTGGCCATTGACAAAATCACCTTGAGAAGGAGACATGCTCTAGATAACAGGAACCTATTCATGGTCATTCCCTAAAAAAACTTTCCATGTATCATAAAAAATGGTATGTACAAAGTCATTTGTCTCCTTAATTATTGATGTGAAAGCCTCCATAGATTGTCAAACTTTAGGTGACAATCTATTGGGAGAAACCTCCACATCCCAACATAGGTCCTTATCCTTTACACTTAAACTGTGCATTTGCTTTTGAATAGCTTTCAACTCTTGTAACCATTGGAGGCTCCCCTTGCAATTATTGCACAATGAATTAGTAGGTGCAAAATATAAAGTTCTCTTTCTCCTAGCTTTGGCTTTCATCCTACATACTTTGTTACATGCATGGGAAGAGCAAGCCAACTGCTCATCCATGTTAGCATGGTGGTTTGTGCTAGAATCAACATCTATACAATCTAATAAAGCACCACATATAAGAAGTTTATATATAAATGAATCACTCTACTTTTTTTAAACAAAACTATGTTTGTAAGGAATTACCACGCACGCGCGCATGCACGCACGTGCGCACGCGCGCACACGCACACACGCACACGCACGCGCGCGCGCGCACGCACACGCACACGCACACGCACGCGCACGCGCACACACACACACACGCACACGCACACACACACACACACACACACACACACACACACACACACACACACACACACACACACACACACACACACACACACACACACACACACACACACACAATTTTCTCATGCCACCATACTATACCCCCCATGCCTTGCACCCCCCTCCCTTCTTGTGGCTCAAAACACATACACACACTGTTAATGGTAACCTTAACTTCATAGAGATTAGGAGAATGTATAACCATGAATTTAAACATAAGACGAATAACATATGGATGCTTGATTTAAATATTTCTCTAAATGGCACAAATGTGAGAAAAGGAAATCATCAACTAGAAAACATGTAAAATAGAACACATTTTCAAATGAAAAGCATTATTAGGAAATTTTTACTTTTAGAAATACTTATTTGTTTCAAAGCGGCTGGTGAAATTGAATCATACTCAATGTGAAATGTTAAGAATACTTTGAGTATAAAGAACCATGTGTTTCATGACAAAACCTTAAAGAATTTAACGACAAATTAATTTGAAATAGGAGCACTTGGAACTAGACAACTTAATCTATTTATATCCCAACAAAGTCTACTCCAATGTAAAATTTACAGTGTTTCTAATTTATAAAAAATTCATCATAAACTATATTTGTTATTTAGTTTTGTATAGAGTCTTGCGTAAATATTTATCCAATTCAACTAAGATGTAAATAATTACATTAAAATTCTACTTGACTGGAACTATCGAACAAAGTAAGATTTACAATTTTTCGAGCACGTTTGTGCTAAGATTTCTTATGCCATCTAAACCCATATTGTAGCAATGTTATAAGGTGTAGATGAGACCTTCAAATCAAAAGTTAATGTTACAATATAAAACATTCTTGTATAATGTCAAAGATGTTAGTAAAGAGAATAACATTGAATTGAATAACAACTAAAGGGTTTAAAGAATATCAAAATAAGTTTAACTAAACATGAATACAATCACACCCATGTGACACTTTTTTAAATGATTAAAAATTTGATTTCATAAGACCATATTAAAACATGCACAACCCTACCTTGGAAGGGGGAGGCATAGGTAGAGGGACCTCTTGCCTTTAATTAAAAGCAGCATGACAATGTTTAGAGAGTCATTTTGCCTAATCTAGTCATCCCCCTTCAAGCTCTCTCTCTCTCTCTCTCTCTCTCTCTCTCTCTCTCTCTCTCTCTCTCTCTCTCTCTCTCTCTCTCTCTCTCTCTCGCTCTCTCTCTCTCTCTCTCTCTCTCCCTCTCCCTCTCCCTCTCCCTCTCCCTCTCCCTCTCCCTCTCCCTCTCCCTCTCCCTCTCCCTCTCCCTCTCCCTCTCCCTCTCTCTCTCTCTCTCTCTCTCTCTCTCTCTCTCTCTCTCTCTCTCTCTCTCTCTCTCTCTCTCTCTCTCTCTCTCTCTCTCTCTCTCTCTCTCTAACTATGTTTGTATAGTGCTAGTCCTTGGATCTTGGACTAGCATTCTCTTTTTGCATTTGTATGACCATGGTGGATTCATCTCCAAGGTCATATGGCTCGACATCCTCTCTCTACGATTTGTTTTTCTATTCCTCCCTTCTACTAGACATGAATGCCTTGCTATTTGTACTTGTCTCCTAGGTGCGTGACCTATTGCTCAAAGCATGTGTATTTTGGTGCTATGAGGGCATGGTGGGTATCTTAAAGCAGCAAATGGGTGTATGGTTCCCATAACAACACATCTTAGGTGGGAATGTGCTAGTAGGCGTATTTGTAGCATGGCAAGGTATGATTAGAGTCTCATATGTGGCATGCCAAAGTGGGAATGGTGGGGTATGGTTGGAGTCTTCTATGTGAGGTCATGTTAGGCTTGTGGCTACCACAATAGTAGGCAGACCTCAGGAACACACACACAAATAAATATATATGAGAGAGAGAGAGAGAGAGAGAGAGAGAGAGAGAGAGAGAGAGAGAGAGAGAGAGAGAGAGAGAGAGAGAGAGAGAGAGAGAGAGAGATTGACACTGGAGTTTTTCAAGTCTATGAAGATTGGTATGGCTTTTTATGAAGTGATGCATCCCTAGGTAACTTCACTCCATTCAAAATATTAAACATAGAGATAAGCCAACCAACCTTTGCATGTCAAAACTCATCTCATCTCTTTTGCTCCTTTGCTCAACCCCTTCCTTCCAACACCTTTGCAAACTTAGACAAAAGCTAAATATTTTTAAGACACTTCTATTTTTAAACCAAACTCACTTGAATAACTTGACCTCTACAAACTAAAATAAAATTTGAAAATTTTTAACAAGTGCTATTGACATTTCTATTTTAGAACCAAATTCTCTTGAATAACTCATAATTATAGACTTTTAATTTATAAGTTGAAAATATTGGAATTTTTAAATGTTAAAAATGCATTTTCCAAAGTAGAGATATCTTCTTTTTTGAAAAAAAAATAATTATTAAAAATTAAGGCAAATCACTCTCATAAGTAAAAAAGCAAGAAGAAGAAGATGTTGTAGACTAACTTGCCTTCATACAATTTGAAATTCTTTCCTTTGATGCTAGAAGCCTCGTCTTAATGCTCAAAGGTACTTATGGAATCTATATTTGATATGCTCGAAGAGGGGTACAACATTTGTGCTTTGTTTTCAAATTTCCTTTTTTAGTGACTTGTTGCACTATTAAATGTTGCAATCACACATATACATATGACTAAAGAGATTCTATAGTTTAACAAACAATGGTAATCCTTAAACAGTAATGGCTCTCATTAATTCCATCTTTTGTTCTTACTTATTATTTTGTTTTTCATTTATATTTCATTTACTATTTATGTTTAAATTTCATTTCATCTTTTTACTTCATATTTTAAAATTTTTAATTTATTTATACATTTAATAATCTCAATGTTTTTCATAGAGAAAGGTTGTAAGTTTAGATTAAAAAAGAGTAAAATGGTACATTGAACTGAGTACCTGGTTGGCTTTTAGTATTAAACAATTGAGCACTTCAAGAAAATATATTGAGGTGATATAAAGAATGAGAGCCACATAAGGATCTTAGCCTTATGTCACCATGACTCTTAGCCATATTCTCAATAATTTCAATGTTCATTTAATACTTTCTAATTTTACTTATTGTTTACTTTTTAGTTTGTTGTTATGTTTATTTTGATGATTTCACTTATTTATTGATATTTTATAAATTTTATTTATATTAAAAATAATTTATATATTATTAATTTTTTTTTAATTTTTTTTTTGATTTTATGCTTTTAAAGGTTAAATAATTTGTTATCCATTTGTATGTTAAGTTAATAGGTTATTGATTTAGTTTATACTTATGTGTATAAATTACATTCTTATGCTTATTAGTTAATACGATGGTAAAGATTAATTACAATTATTTATTAAGATTTTATGCTTTATTTTTGTTTTTATTTATTTTTTGTTGAGAAACTTTTAACTTATTTTATTAATTACATGCTTTCATTTATATGTTGAATAAATATGTTATTAGTTTGTATGTTAAGTTAATAATTAGTTGGTACAGTTGATAAATATGTTATTAGTATGTGTGTAGATTAGTAATTAATTGGTATAGTTTACAATAATATGTATACATTAAGTTATTAAGCTTATTAGTTAGAAACGAAATGATTGAAGTAATATAGTCAAAAAAGAATTTTCAAAAAGACAGGTTTGTAGAGATTAAAAGAGCTTCCTAGCTATTAAGTTAAGCTCATCCCTACTAATAATACCCAATAAACCTAATGTTCCAAAAAAACCACCATGCTACACTATTGATTTTACTGTGGCCAAAACTAGAGGACTAGAGCCAATAAACGCAAGCTTTTTCTTGCTTCCCAAATCTCTTGCAAACTCAAGATTCTAATAGCCTAAGTGCCTGAGGTGAGAGGGCCAAAGTTGTAACACTTATCTCACAAATATGCATAGGCTTATTAAGTCCACTAACTTGGGTGAGATGAGGAGCTACCTTTGACCAAGCTTCTCTAGCTATGTAGCAAGTTAAGAAAACATTTTAAATACTCTCAGTATCTCGACATTTGCATTTCGTGTCCCCAAGCCCACTTTTACTCAACTTTTCTTTAAAATTAAAGGCCCCACAAATTACTCTCCACACAAAAATTCTAAGTTTAAGGGGTTGCTTGTTGGTCTAGATCCCTTTGAAGATGGCCTCCATTCTATCTTCTTAGAGATCAATACCTCAATTTTTTGGACTCTTCCTAGGGCACTCTCACCATTGGTGCAAACCTTTTTAATAGATGAAGTTTGTAGCTTGAGTAAGAAATTACCCCCCGCCGAGCATAAGAAGTGGGTGACAAGGTCCAGGTGCAAGACTTGAACTAAGCTTCCTTCTAAGTTCCAATGCAATTGCTTCCCATGTAATCTAGAAAGTTTCCAGTAAGTAAGGGCTTCATAAAGGAAAGCAACTTGTCTTGATGGTCATACCAATGCTCTACCTTGCAAATGACTTTTTTTTACTAGAGAATATCCTTTCCTATGCATCTCTACCTTGTGGATGACTTTTTTGACTAGAGAATATCCTTTCTATGTAGCTCATGGGCTAAAAGTGGAGAAAAATCCCATGACAAATAAATATTATATTCTTGGCAAATAGCTTGGCCTATGCTATCATGATCCCTCTTTTCAAGGATCCTTTTCCAAGATGAGATCAAATGCATAATGGTACCACATTCTTGCATTTCTATGTGAATTTGAGTACGAGGTATATTTTGCTTTTGAACAACCCATCTATTGCAGAGCTTCTTATTTGTGCTAAAAATGATGTCCAATATCGTTTGCAACCATGATAGATTTTTCTCCAAGAACTTCACTAATACTTAATTCTAGATGCATCCACCTTAGACTTTGTCTCAAGCAATTGAATGCTACCCCCTTGTTTGTGTTGTACTTGAGAAATTGCATGTTATTTGGAGCATAATATTTTTCCTTCCCAAACTCACCTCATAAGAGCTACCCAATTAGTGAGTCCTAGACTTTCCCTAAGCATTTATTCCAATAGATGAGTGGCAAGGAAAACCTTAGAACTCAAAATATGAATACTTTAGAAATATAATATATAAGGGCCATTAAGTGGATTTCCGCTTATGTATCTTTCTTTTGATTTTCTCTAATACTTAACTTGCCTTTGTAGACTCATTGACTTGAATACCCAATAGAAAAACCAAATATAAAAAAATTGTCCTCTACCAACCACCTTCCTATGCCAACCCGTCTTGAAGATGAACTTCAATGACATTGATTAAGTATGATTTGCCCAGATTGACTCTAAACTATGCCAACTTCTCAAACATATTGATAAAACAAACAAGAAGTTTCTTTATCAAAATCTGTAATGGAATGGATTTGATATAATATAGGAATCATATTGCGACTTTGTAAACACTACAATAAATATGTCATGTATCAAAGATTTTTTCAATGTTAATACAAGCACACAAATGTTAGCCCCAACATTGAAATATCATTAGTATAAGCTATGGATGGAGTGCACTAGTAAATGTTGGGGGTAAAGGCGCCTCCGCCTAGCCGCCCGTGTATTACTACACTGACAGTAACCATCACTGCACACTGCAAGTGGTGGGTGCATGTCACCGTCACTTTATTCTTTATTCTTTTAGTGACAGTTTGAATAAAGGAAGGCCTAGTCACACATTGTGACTGTTGGAGTTCCCATTTCTTGTCTTTCTCTTTCTTGCTCTTGTTCAACCACCATAGCTCTCGAGTGTAAGCTTCGATCCTTCTCACCTTTCAACTGGTATTAGAGTACAGCTTCCGACTCTTGAGCTTGGCTTGTGGCATTCTCAGCTTCCCATCGACTCCCCACTCGCATTGGCTCTCCTTCCCAGTAGCCATAGCTCATTCCCTTGAGCTCCTATCACTCCCCGGCTTCCCGAGCTTCTTCCCAACCTATTGAGGTACCATCAGGGCATTGACATTGAGGTATTGCTTCATTATTTCAGAGATTTATCTCAGTCCACAGGTCTAGGTAAACAGGGTTTTCACAGGTTGTGGGCAGCTATAGCTCACACCTCTTGGAGTTTCCTTAACCTGGATCTTGCTTCTAGCCTATCAAGGCTTGCTGAGGCTTGGTGTAGGTCTTCTTTGGCTCCCATTTGTGCCCCCTTTGGGCCCTATTGTTGACGCATGGGACAGCAGACCCCCCAGCTAGCTCACTTTTTTTTTTGCACATGTTTCAAAATTTGGCCAAAAAATCACTCTTTTTGTCATATCTCGGGCATTCGGAATCTGATTCAGGCAAGGTAAGAGTCCAAGTTGGGGTTTTAGCACGCTCCGGACGCGATGGTGATGTCAGATTTGCCAAATTCTGATGACAAAATATTTTGCAACCGATTTCAGGTCTGAGACAGCATGTATTTGTATGCCTATGGCTTATGTGATGCTTCTACTGATGTCTATTGATACCGGATCACTTGTGCATGTTATGCCTCTTATGTGAGATGCATTTGGAGCTAATTTAGCTCAACCATCGACTGTTTTGAACAATCCCAGATCTGTCGAAAATAGGGCAGCCACATGTTACTTCAATTTTATGCTTACAGGTTTTGGCATTTGATGCCCGTTGGTGCCTATACATACGGGAATGTATGCCTATGGTTTGCCTATGGATTTGAGCTTGGATTGAGCACCGATTTGCTCAGTTTATAGAGGTTATATACTGCTGGAAACTTCAGGGCTGAAGTTATTTATGCTACAGTTGGGTTATGCCTATTGGTCTCACGGGGTGCTCTCGGCTACTCGGTATGATGTCATGATGTATTTGGACTATGCCACATGTCTTGTTTATGATCCAGAATGATTTTGAGCTGAGATTAGAGCTCGATTTGGATTTGACTATCACTTCTTTGCAGCTGGCATTTCATCTATGACATGGTTTATGCCTAGGCTACCCAGTACGGGTTATGATGTCTTGGTGAATGCTTTATGCTTTGGCTGTGGATGATAGTTGTTTGAGCTCGTCCCGACATTCATTTGAGTATTCCCTTGAGCAGTTGAACATTGACTTGGATTTTTCTATTACGACTTGGCTTTTTCCATTACGACCTTGGATGCTATTGAGGCATTGTCTTGGTTACCTGTCTTTGGTACTTTGACTTGGTTTGCTTGAGTTGTTGAGCTCGTTTATCCGCCTTTTGAGCCAGTAGGAGCATCTTGTATGCTTGACCAACATTGAGCAGGAGGTTTATGCTATTTTGAGCATTTTGCAGATACTTGAGACTTTGGGATCTCTTACACTTAAATGTTGCATGGTCCAGGGGGTATGCCTACTCATCAACTGACGGATGCTTCAATGACATATTTGGGTGTTTGCTCAAGGTCTTGATGACTGTTTGGTGCTGATTTATGCCCGTTTATGGCTGGTCATGTCTTGGCAGTCATTTTTTGACTTGATGCAATGATTTGGTCAGCAATTGCCTCTCACAGTACCCTGCTGTCATTTATTACAACAAGCATATAACTCCGGACTGACATGGATTTTTCATGCTGAAATATTCTAAAATGATGTACTTTCACTAGTACTTGGTGGGCA
Source organism: Lygodium microphyllum (assembly GCF_053477565.2). Taxonomy (NCBI): domain Eukaryota; kingdom Viridiplantae; phylum Streptophyta; class Polypodiopsida; order Schizaeales; family Lygodiaceae; genus Lygodium; species Lygodium microphyllum. Next base: position 89,567,986 of record NC_141160.1, read on the forward strand.
GTAGCTTTGGTTACACTTTACTCGCCATTTTCTCTCGATTTTGGTGATTTTTTGGTCATTTTCTACAGTAAATAGCAAGTAGTTTTGAACTGTCTGCAGTCTTCCAGCCTGCATTATGGCGAGTTCATCCATTGATCCTGCTATTTTCAACATCACTAAGCTTGATGGTACGAATTACTCTTATTGGAAGAGCCAGATTTGGCAGGGATTGGTGTAGAAATCGCAGATCAAACCATTGAGGTTCAGCGGACAGCTGCCTGCAACTATGCCAGATGAGGAATGGTTTGAGCTTGATGAGTTATGCAAGTCCACTATTGTATTATCTCTTACAGAACAGGTTCATTACAATACATTTGAGGAAGAACAGAGTGTATGGTAGTTATGGGATAAAATCAAGAATCTCTATGACAAGAAAAGTCCAGCGAGTCAAATGTATTGGCTGAAGTAGCTTATGGATCTACGCATGAAGGAGAATGTGACCATGTGTGCTCACTTGAGCCAGTTCCATGCTATACTCAAGAACTTGACTTCGCAAGACATCACTCCTCTTTTCTTGCTTGGTACTCTTAATGAGTCATGGGATGTATTTCGCACTACATTATGTGCCTTTGCTGCTACCTTGAAATTATCTGATGTTGAGAGTGCTCTTTTGTAGGAAGAGGTTAACTGTAAGAATTTGGATGCCTCTCGTGTGTCGTATGCTGTGACAGTTAGAGGCAGGAATGATGGATATGGAAAGCATGGCAGTGGTAGTGACCGTGGAAGGGATTCTCAGAAATCTTGGTCCAAGTCTCGTGGGAAGTCACGCAACAAATCCCGTGGCAGGAATGCAGATGTTACTTGTTACTATTGTGGGAAAAAGGGCCATATTAGGCCACAATGCCACGAACTGTGCAATGAAAGGCGCAAAGATAAGGGGAAAGACAAAGTGCAGGATAAGTCTTTTGATCGCAGCATAGTGTCTACAAAGTCCAGTGTTAAAATTGAAGAGATCAATGTTATGCAGCCTGAGGATGTTGATGATGATTATATCCTTACAGCTTCTTCTAGTGCTTTGTAGATGACAGAGATACACTCTATGTATGCACATTGTTGGCTCTTGGACTCAGGTGCATCCTTTCATGTGACACCTTGCCGAGAGTGGTTTCATTCATACCATACTGTTTCCGGTTTTGTATGCTTGGGTGATGACAACTCTCTTGATATTGTGGGCATTGGTGATGTTAGGCTGCAGTTTTCTTCTGGCAGCAGTTTTGTTATGCAGGATGTACATCATGTACCTGGTTTGACATGCAGTCTCTTGTCAGTTGGATAGCTTGATAACACATCTTTTGGAGACTCTGCATGGAAGATCACTTGTGGCAGACTTGTGATTGCGAGAGGTGCCAAGGCTGGCAGCCTCTATCCCTTGATTGTATCCGCTTCTTCCCTTGATCATGTTTTGTCTGTGGGTTTTATCCCACATGTATCTCTTTGGCATGCCCATTTGGGCCATATGTCTTTGAAGGGAATGAAAATACTTTCTGGTTTGCAATACTTACCGCCCCTTGATTATGCATGTTTTGATTCATGTGAGCATTGTCTTTATGGCAGGCAGACTAGGTCTATGCATAAGAAGTCTGGTAGGCCACGCATGAGTAAGCCCCTTGGCATTGGTACATTCGGATGTCTGTGGGCCCATGCCTTGTCAGTCTATGGGTGGTGCAAAGTATTTTGTTACTTTCATAGATGATTTTTCACGGAAAGTTTGGGCTTATCTCATTAAGCTGAAATCCAATGTCTTGGCTATGTTTCAGAGATGGCTTGCATTGGTTGAGAACCAGCCTCGGTATAGGCTAAAATGCCTAAGGACAGATAATGGGAGTGAGTATGTCTCACATGCTTTTGAGCAATTATGTGATGAGAGGGGTATTAAGCGTTAGTTGACCACCCCCTACACCCCCCCAGAATGGTTTGGCTGAGCGGATGAATAGAACCATCCAGGAGCGTGTACGCAGTATACTTAGTCATGTAGGCCTACCACAGAGCTTTTGGGCTGAGGCAGTCAGTACAACTGTGCATATCATAAACAGATCACGTTCTAGTGGTTTGGATTTCCAAGTTGCAGAGGAGGTATGGACTAGAAAACTTCCCTCTTATGCGCATCTCCATGTCTTTGGATGTGAGGCATTTTGACATGTGCCTAGGGACAAGAGAAGTAAGTTGGATCCTAAGAGTGTCAAATGCATTTTCCTTGGTTATGGGGATGCTGGCGAGATGGGTTACCATCTCTGGTATCCGCATGCGCAGAAATTCATATGCAGTCATGATGTAGTCTTCTATGAAGACAAGATGCATAGGTAGCCTGGGAGAGTTGTTGAGATCCTCAGGGTCATATTTCAAAAGGAGCTGAGGGTTCCCACACAGCCAGTTGGACAGCCTACAATTGTAATAGATGCTGATGGTCAGGGTGTTAGATAGGCAGCAAAGCCTGCCGTGAGATGGTTTGCTAGAGACAGACGTCCACCTGATAGATTTCAGCCCTTAATGCATTATGTCTTAGTTACAGATGTAGGCGAGCCTTTCACTTATGATGAGGCTATGTGCAGGGGTGACAGTCACTCTTGGGAGAGGGCTATGCAGTCTGAGATAGACTCCTTGCATAAGAATGACACTTGGGATTTGGTTTCCTTGCCTATGGGCAAGAAGGCTTTGCCATGCAAGTGGGTGTACAAGCTGAAAAGTACCCCTGGACACCCCAAGCCGGCATACAAGGCTAGACTGGTAGCAAAGGGTTTTAAGTAGGAGCATGGTGTGGACTTTGATGAGATTTTTTCTCCTGTGGTTAAGATGACCACCTTGCGCTTAGTCTTGGCTTTGGTTGCTCAGCTTGACTTGGATTTATACTAGATGGATGTCAAGATGGCTTTCTTACATGGGGACTTGCATGATGAGATTTATATGGAGCAGCCTAAGGGCTTTGCAGAACCTGGCAGGGAGCACCTAATGTGCAAATTGAAGAAAAGTCTTTATGGCTTGAAGCAGGCACCTAGGGAGTGGTATCATAAGTTTGATGTCTTTATGCAGTCACAGGGCTACAACAGGAGTGCTATGGATCCGTGTCTTTACACGAAGAAAGCCCGTGATGGTTCTTTATTGATTTTGGTACTTTATGTTGATGATATGTTGATAGTAGGGAAAGCTCATGATGAGCTAGATACTCTTAAGGCTCAACTCAAGAAGAGCTTTGAGATGAAAGATCTGGGACATGCCTCTCACATACTTGGTATGCGCATTAGACACGATAGGCATCAGGGACTCCTCTACTTGTCACAAAGGGAGTACATTCATAAATTCCTTGAGCGCTTCTGCATGCAGGACGTTAAGCCTACTGGCTGTCCATTGCCTTCTTATGTGAAGGTATCACAGGCTGATTGTCTGCAGACAGATGAGCAGAGGGCCGAGATGGCCAAGATTCCCTATGCATCCGTAGTGGGCCGTCTTATGTATGCCATGATAGCCACTCGTCCAGATATTGCCTTTGCAGTTGGTGTTGTGGCATGCTATATGGCTACACTTGGCAAGAAGCATTGGGAGGTACCTAAAGGGCAGTGTAGATCTGTGCCTATGCTATGGCAGCCAGGATATAGGAGTTGTGGGGTACACTGACTTTGATTATGCAGGACATGCATATAGTAGGAAGTCCACTTCCTACTATGTATTCACCTATGCTGGAGGTGCTGTTTCTTGGATGTCCAGGGTGCAGAAATGCACGGCCCTTTCTACTGCAGAGGCCAAGTATGTTGCAGCCACAAAGGCTTGCAAGTAGGCCATTTGGTTAGGTCATTTGGTTGCTGACCTTGGTATTGATGCTATCTCTACACTGCATTCGGATTCTATGAGTGCTATTCAGTTAGCCAAGAATCCGGTCTTCCATGCGAAGATGAAACACATTGAGGTGAGGTATCACTTCATACATGGGGTCATTGAGGACAAGTTTGTTGACCTTGTCAAGATCTCGACTAACTAGAATCCTGCAGATCTGCTCATGAAAAGCCTCTCTATAGAGCGCTTTGCCTTCCTCAAGAGGTTGATGGGTGTGGGATGAGATGACGTCTTTCCTCATCCTATTGTACATGTGTACATGTTGTACTGTCTTTTTTCTTTTTTTTTCTTTTCACTCCTCACCAGGGTAGATTCACCTTTAAGTGGGAGGTTGTTGGGGGTAAAGGCGTCTCCACCTAGTCGCCCGTGTATTACTACACTAATAGTCACCTCCACAGCACACTGCAGGTGGCGGGCACCCGCCACCGTCACTTTATTCTTTATTCTTTTAGTGACAATTTGAATAAAGGAAGGCCCGATCACACATTGTGACTATTGGAGTTTCCATTTCTTGTCTCTCTCTTCTTGCTCTTGCTCTCGCTCTCCCGCCATAGCTCTCGAGTGCAAGCTTTGATCCTTCTCACCTTTCAGTAAAGATGTCAAAATATGCACTAGAATAAGCAATGGTATGTGAACATTTATTGAGACCTATTTCGGGGAAAATACTAACACATATTTGTAGGTTTTGTATACCAAAGCATATATCAATGGGTATACCGACAATTGTAGTAAAAAATAAATGACACTTATACTAATGTGTGTAGAGAAAAAAAATGTAGAAATTTGGCCCCTATCTTGTCAGACATGGATCACTATGGAAATGTATATAAAAACCCAAGTATATGAATAACTATGATATAAGACTTAAATGTAAAACACATGAAATGTGCTACAATGTATATGAAAGTAAGAAGAAAATACAATGATGTTCTCATTATTGAAAAAAATCGATGTTGATTTGCAATGGAGGGGAGAATGGTACAAGATATGGAGCCTCAAGCAATCATCTTCATCTTCATCTTCATTCTTCTCTTTCTTCCATTTCAACAAGATACACACCATGTATCTCTTTAAAGTGATAGATACCTATTGACATTTAAGTCTGTTCACACACATCCCCTGCTATATTTATGCATACATAGGATATAGACTTAACCTATGTCTTTCTCAACAATTATATATTAGCAATGAAAGTATGTGTCTAAATGACACAAGTACGAAAGGATATAAAAAGACATCTCCATAAAGTCATTACTCCTAATATTAGAAAAAATCATTGATTATAGATCTCATCCTCAAGTAATTCATCATCGGCTTAGTGTTGCAAGAAAAGATAAACATAGACCATAAGAACTCTAGTATGAAGCATAAATTGCAATCATGTTAGTAAATGATAGCCAGCTTCCTCTCCTGCTCATGAAAAGAGCTTATCGACAAACTGCACAATCTATTGGCATCGTACATACTCTTTCTCCAACTTGTTTACTGAATGACCAATGAAGCCATGCTATAAAAACATAGACACATAATTTTAAATGTTAGATGAAATATACAGTAACTTGAAATGGCATATTGAATTGTAAACCTACAATATAAATAATCTTATTGAAGCACAAAATTTACAAAGTTTGCCTCAAATGACCAACTACCACTCCTAAGATGTGATGATGAGATTGTTGCAACACAAGTGTGTGTGCCTCTTTTTGTTGCTTGCACTTGTTAGGTTTTTCCTTTATCTCATCTATGATATTATTCTATTGTCCCTTATCAAGACACCCAGGTTGCTATAACCCATTGTGATAAGCATCAAGTGCTTTGAGAAAAGATTTGCTAGGCATGCATATGTAAGCACTCCAAAATCGATTAGTGACAAATGACAATGGGAACTCAGTACGTAATCTATGTATGATATAATCTTTGTGGATCAAGTTTTTCTTTCTCCACTTTTTGACAATGCTATGGTAGTATACCTATACTATGAGCTCATGCAACCCCACAATGAGCTTTTTCCTTTCGTTGATCCTTTAAGTTAACGACATCATTAAACTTAAAGTTACTAAAACTTTGTTTACAACAAGACAACAAGAAGGACAATAAAGGAAAAAGGGCCTACAAATTTTGGAAAAATCTATCTTTTTTATAATACTTAGTGCCATTAATTTTATGAGAGTTGGGCTCCCTCTTGTGCATCAAGTCTAAAGTTTAATTGCACAAAGCCATGAGCCATTGAAAAGGAACACAAAAGGGGCAAGATGCCCAAGGGGATGGGAAAACACTAACTCTAATTTTCTTGTATTTAAAGGATGAGAAAGAATAGAAAATGCTATTCATGTGTTTGCAAATTTTGAGTTATTGCCTTCTTCCTTTTTAGTTGAGAGAAAATTTTGAGTTCTTGTCTTCTTGCTTTTCAGAGAGAGAGAGAGAGAGAGAGAGAGAGAGAATACATGTGAAGCTTCCTTTTTCTTTCTCTTGATCACTCTCTCATGTCTATGATCATGCTTTCTCCTCACATGGGAAGGCTATAGAGGGTTGAGAATGAAAGGAGCATAGTTGTGGGTGGTGGACCTTTGCAAGGGTATCCTTCATAGATGTCATACAACCTCTTGAGAAAATAAGAGGGTGTCCAGAGTCCCATTGCTGAGTTTGTGTAGTACAACATTTGGTTCAGTTACCAAGACCAAGGGCACATCGACACTTGTGTTCACATATTTGAAAGAGAAAATTTCCTAATTTAAGTTTGAATGTTGTAGTTATAAGACCATCGAGATATGTAACTTGTTATCATGGAATGAAGGAATAATTAAATGGAATGGTAGAATGATTACATGTATTATTTAACTCAAGTCTATCATTAAATCTCAAGAGCACTTATTGGAAAGAGACATGTTTGTATTAGAAGTTGGAAAAAATGGTTTCATGCTTGATTTGATGGGAAAAAACCCCTAGTGTACAAGTGCTCATCATCACTCCTATGACCAATTCACAATGCCATGGAGAGAAATAGAGAGGAGAAGTTAAGGTAGAGGGAAAAAAAGCTAAAATAGAGAGAAAAAGATAAGGTAGGGGAGAAAACCTTGTAGTTAAAGAGTTGTAGTAACCCTACTTTAAATATTATCATGCTTATAATCATAATTTGTCTCTTCTTGACCATGTTTTCTAGGCACCATTTGCTTTCACATCTCCTACTACTCACGACTCCTTTGTTGGTGTCAAGGGCATCAAAAATCATCTTCTCTACTACCACTAATAAGCTAGGCATCTTAACAAGCATCTATCACTGCTGCCCCCATAGATCAAGCACACAAAAAATCACTTTTTAGCAATGGTTGCTTTGTTACTATCCTAAATCCACCATCAACAAAGTATTGATTGTTGCCCACAATCTACTCCAACAAGGTAGCCCCTTGCTTGCACAATCAACCCTCAAGGTTTTTATAGACAATAATCTTTCCTTACTACTCACGTGGTTCTATAGGACTAAGTTGAAGGCATCTTTACTTGATGAAGTGCTGCTATTCATGCTCCTCCTATCCAAGCCCTCTCTACAACTCTTACCCTACACAACAACATTGATCTACAACAACAATACCTAAGACTTTGCTACCTTGATAGGAGGCAAACAAACAAAAATAGGCAGCAAACAAGCATTTAAAAATAGTGTGAATTTCGGCACCTATTTATTGTCCCTGACCCAATCTCTTTCCACTACTTTCCCTTCATTATATTTATCTACTTCATGCTGAATATTCACTAGAAGAGCAGCCCACATGGTCTAGGAAAGTGGGGATTGAGGAATAGTAGGGATAGCAAACACATGGTCTATAGGTGTCAGAATATTGACTGTGGCTATCCCGAAATACTCAAGCAAGTTGGCCTACATCTCCATCTTTGAGATCATAGACAAATCTTTAGGGACTTGAAAGAGAAAATACCACTTGGATGTGCACTACTTGAAGATATTGTGCTTGTGGATGAGTATTTTTCCTATGGGTCTCTCTAACATCTAAAGAACCACTATTGCCCATGGACTAATAAGAGGAATAGCTCGCATCAAGATTTTTGTCGCCATAGTCTCTTTGAAAACCTCATCATTTGTCTCTTCTATTGAATCACCTTCAACCGTGTTCAACACTTCCTTCTTCATCCACCTTGCAAGGGGTGGAAGAGCTCGAGTTGAGTACAAAATGGAAAGCTTCAGGAGGAAGAAGAGTGCTTGAGAAGAAAGGAGGGTTACCAAGACATTGGAAGGAGCCACCATAGGCAGGGAAGAGCTACCAAGTGCAAAGCCAAGGGATAGCATGTAGATGTAAAATTTCATGCAATTTATGCTTCATTACCCTAGTGGATGATAAATTCATTTGATAAAGAGAATCTAGTGCATTGCAAGTGTGGCATTAATTAAGGTCAAGACTATAGTGGAATTCTAGGCTATGAATATTGAATGAATTTGAAGTTTTTCTTTTGTTTCTGTGAGCGCTATGTAGTGCACAACACCACATTGGCATTGTCACTAGCATTGACACATGTACAATGTGCACTAATGTGCATGTATCACTTGAAAATTGTATATTGGTCACTGCACACCACTGTGCACATGCACAACTTTAGGTACCCACTATGGATTGGGCTTGCGGTCGGTCCCTCTTTCCTTTCCTCTCTTTGGTCAGGCACCCACCCTATTTGCAAGGGAGAGCCATTAGGCCAAAGGGGTAAGCAACAAGGCATCTCATAATGTTCTAGTGTCATTCTACCACTCATTATTAGGAAATTAGCAATCAAACCTATATTCTAGTGCATTTGTGTGTGTTTGTGTGCACTTGTGTGCACTCTTGTGCATTGGCGCTTGCAGTGATTCACATGTCTGCACTTGTGTGTACTCATGTGCACTTGGGTTGCATCTCACACTACCCTCATACTCTTAAGAACCTCTTGCACTTGCATAGAAGTCTTTGCACACTTGTACCTCCACATGGCACCTTAGGACTCAACATATGCATTGCAACCCTAGTGCACACACGATGTGTCTCTCTTTCTTCTTTCACAAATAAAATGCCCACCTTGTTTGAGAGGGAGCTTCAAGGGGGGGAGCAAAGAAAGACAGCGAGGGCTTGTGCATGAACTTGCCACATCTAGTTGCACACCCTTGTATACTTGCATACACCTATGCACACACATATACACACACTTGCATTGGCATTGGTGATGCATTTTTATGCACTAGTGTGCATCAGAACCTTGCATTTGCACTGAATCTTCTCTTGACACAATTCACAGTACCCCTACACACCATAATGCACTAGTTTCGCCATAATGTCCCATTAGAGAGTAGTCCAACATGTTTCTCAATTTATCAATGTATGTGGAGGGGATTACAGATTTAGCAAAGCTTAATGAGTACATTTATGGACTTGATCTCCATCTTTCTTCAAAGGTTAGTGCCATGTAGCCCAAGACCACACATGAGGCAATTCAACTTGTTGAGTAGTACAACCACAAATACTCTAGAGATATGTCTTCTTTTCAACCCAAAAATTAGGGAAACATTTCTTTAAACCAATCTTCAAGGTTGGGATAGAATTTCAGCCAAGAAAGAGAGGCCTTTAGGCAAGAAGGAAGATTTCAAAACCCTTACAACAAAGTCACAACTTGTCCTACTATTCATGGAGTAACATTGGGCATGAATTCTAGGCCTAATGTTGATGTAAGATCTACTTTTAAGTGATAGAATCTTGTGGAAAACCTTTAGCCAACAATGCACAAGGAAAGCATGTAACAAATAATACATTAAATGATGTGTACACAAAAGGTTTGTGCTTCAAGTGTGGGGAGAATTGGACCCTTGATCATAAGAATAAATGTAAGTCAAGGAATGCTAAAGTTAGCACAATCATTGAAGAAGGACTGAATGAAGAAGCAAATGAAAGTAAATTGTTTCAAATGACACCCATGCCTACTTTAGAGGAATCACATGAAGGTGAAGAGGATGCAAATGAGGAGTTTTCTAATCATAGGGATGGGTTTCCTTTCAACCCGTGTGGTTATTTTATGTTGTTTACTATTTCTTGTGATGCATGAATAGGTAGTAGAGGTGAAAATATTCTTTGGCTCAAAGGGTTTGTGAATGGTAAAATTGCATATATTCGTGGTTACGGGTCCCGCACACATAGTTTTGTGAATACAAAATCTTTGGATGGATTGAAGCTACTACCTAAGGGTATGGAAGTGCCACTGAGGGTACAAGTGACCAATGGGGATTTTGAAGTTAGTCATGAAGTGTGCCTATGCACTTGCATTGAGTTATCGCTATCATGTACTATTCAAGCTAATCTTGTAGCCTTAGAAATAGGACCCATTTATGTAGTCATTGGTTGTAATTGGTTGAAAATAGTTGGAAGATTTACCATGGAATTGAATTTAATGCAAATGGAATTTTCTTGGTGTGGGCGTCAAGTAACATTACATAGGGTGGATCATAGACAAATGGAGCTCATCTCTATTAAGAAGTTGAAGAGAGAGACCAATGCTAAGTCTTGTGTATTCACTCTTCTTCTTTCCAACAAGGACAAAGATTAGTCCCACTTCAAAGAAGAAGAATTCAAAATTGTGTGCAAGTTGTTAGAGGAATATAAAGACTTATTTCATTTGCCATCTTCATTAGCATCCAAGAGAAAGGTTGATCATCCAATTGACTTGGTTCCTAATACCAAGCCAATCAACAAGCCACCCTATAGACTATCTAAGTTTGACCATGAAGAGGTGGAGTGACAAGTCAAAGAGTTGGTGTTGCAGATGAAGTTGATTCAACCAAGCTTATCACCTTTTTCCTCTCTAGTGTCACTAGTGAAGAAGAAGGATGGGACATTCCATATGTGCATCGATTACATGGAGTTAAAGAAGTCCACCATCAAAAATAGGTACCCCATTTCTTTTATCAATGATCTCTTGAATGAACTTAAGGATGCAAGGGTCTTCACCAAGATAGATCTTCATTTGGCATATCATCAAATCCTTAGGAAAGAGGGAGATGAATATAAGATTGCTGTGCCTATTGGACTCTCAAACACTCCAAGTACTTTTCAAATAGTTATGAATAAGATTTTATAGGCCTTATATTCAAAATAGTCTTTGTTTTCTTTTATGATATTCTCTTCATAGTAAGTCTAAAGAAAAGCATTTAAGGTATGTATGGGAGGTATTTGACATATTGAGAAGGCATAAAATCTATGCAAAGAAATCAAAGTGCTTTTAAATGGAGAATAAAGTCAAATATGAGTCACATAGTGTGAGTGGGATTAGGGTGGACCTAAAGAAAGTGCAATGTATCAAGAATTGGTATATCCTTACTAATTCTACATCGTTGAGAGGATTCATTGTATTATCATGTTTCTAGCATCGGTTCATTAAAAATTATGCACATGTTGCGGCTCCATGAGCTCATCAGCTGAAAAAGAGGCTTTCTTTTAGGACTTTATAGCAGATAACATCTTCAATGAGTAGAAATTACTACTAATTTCAACACCTATTTTGGTATGTTCTATTTTTTTAAAAGAAATTCACTATATATATGGATGCTATTGGAAGAGATATAATGGCTATTTTATATCAAGTCATAGAGTCATTGCTTATGAAAGTAGGAAATTGGCTGATAAGGAGCATCAACTTTATGTTTATGAGTAAGAGATGCCTGTAATTCTTTATGGTATTAAAAAGTGGTATCACTACATCTATTGGTAGCCATTATAAAGTTAAGAGAGATCATGGTGTGTTGAAATACTTCTTCTCATAGCCTTCTTTATCTCTTAAGAAAATATGGTGACTGTCTACACTTTAAGGCTATGATTTTGAAATTTTCTATATGGGAGGTAAAGACAACATTGTGGTAGATGCTTTGTTAAGAATGTGTGCATGTTCACTTTCATCAATCTCTACCCTATACTAAGTTTGAATCCATGACATATAAGAAGAGTATTTTCTTGATGAGATAGCAACACTATGATGAATGAATCTTAACAAGGAAGAGGTGAAGAGTATCCTAATTTTACATTGCATAATGGACATTTATGGTACAAGGATCGGTTTATTTGACACCATAAGCATCCTTCAAATATTATATCCTATAAGAAATGCATTCCTCATTGTTGGTGGGACATCATGGTGGTTGTTCAAGACATTTGACATGATCTATAATAGCTATTATTAGAAGTGTATTTGGCAGTATATTAATGATTATGTCATGCAATATTTGCCATGCCAACACATGGTTCTACTCGGTGGTTTGTTTCAACCACTGCCCACTCCTCAAGGGAAGTGGACTGACATAAGCATGGTTTTCATCATGGAATTATCTAATATGAAGCATGGATGGAATATCATTTATGTGATTGTTGATTGGTTAACTAGATCAACCCATTTCATCCTAACACAACTAAGGTCAAATTTTATACCAAACAAGTGGTTGATCAATTAAGAGAGGGTGTTTTCAAGCTCCATGGGATACCATTAAAGATAATATCTGATCATGATACTAAGTTCATGGCAAAATTTTTGCGGAGCATATTCTTTTCTATGGATACCCACTTAACTCTTAGCACAACATATCACCCTTAAATAGACGGGCAATCGAAGCACACAAATAAGTAGTTGGAAGTATACTTTTGTCACTTTTGTCATGATACTCAAGCTTCTTGGGACCAATGGATGTATTTGGCTGAATTTTGTTATACTAATACTTATTATGTGAGCATTGGCATGTTGCCATTCGAAGCACTTTATGGTTACAATGTGCAAATACCTTTCACTCTTTTCCATGATGATGTGAATCCACAAGCTAAGACTAAACTTGAGAAGATGAAAGCTTTGATAAATGTAAGAACAACATTCACAAAGCTCAAGATGTTATGAATTCTTATGCATATGAAAAAGGAAGACTATTGGAATTTGAAGAAGGTGATTGGATCTAAAGGTGCATATGTCTAGGTATGCTTCTTTGAGAAAGGAGGCCATAACAAGCTAGCTCATAGGTTTTATGGGCCCTATCAAATCCTTAAGAGAGTTGGAGAGCTTGCACATAAGCTTGAGTTACCATCTTCAATGTGCGTTCATGATATCTTCCATGTTTCTCAATTCAAGAAGTATATGGGTTCAACCATTCAAGTTTTGAAAGACTTATCTCCCATGGATAAAGACAATCTCATTATTTATGAGCCCTTGAAAGCCATTGGAAAGAGAGAGAAAGACTTGAGGAACTGACCAAACTTGAAATACCTTATCAGATGTGGGGCTTATCTATCGAAGAGTCTACTTGAAAGCAATCATCATACCTTGATTCTTTTCCTTGGCTTTTGCATGAAGTACAATGAATTTTTGAGCAGGACAGCTTACTATTTAAACTTCTATCACAAAATAAATTGTGCTAACATGGTCAAAATGATATATTTGTGAATGGATAAATATATGGTGTCTACTTTCTAATGACAATTCATTTACTGAATTCAGACATGGATATCCCAAGTCATAACACTTTTCCTTTTGATAGCCCTATCTAGAAAGTCAGATCAGCATGCAATCATTCACTTTTTCATAATTCTTTACTTTAAGGGGACCTTCTTTAGCTTATGGGCTTCATTCTTAGCATGGATCTACATCCTTCAAAGCTCCTTTATACATTCCATTGTAAATTTGATCTATATTCCAAGCTTTGAGGACAAAGCCAGATAGACTTATAATAAAGCATAGGTTTAGAGAAGACTCTAAAAGGGTAAGAATGTAGCATGTGCACATCTTAAAGCATAGGTTTAGGGGAGAGTATAAAAGGTTGATAATGTAGCATGTGCATATGTTTTTGCAAATAACTAAATTTTCACTTTAGGATTCCTAGTTTTGGACCTCCATCCATAGCAAAGGGGTGTGCACCTTGCTCCACCATAGCAAGAGTTAGGTACCTTGCTACCATCCACATTTTTCTCATTCTATTTCTTCCATATGATAATATAAGAATTAGCTATGGCTACCTTGGCGATGGATTTTTTAACATTTCTTGGTTCATTTTTAGGATTTATTTTTCGAAAGAAATTATATTTCTTACATGCTTTTAGCTGGTTTTGGAGATTTGCAAGTGCCAAAGCATACTCCTTTAGCTATGGTGTTGGAACTCTTGCTCTTGCTTTTCTTGAATCTTTCTTAATGCCTTATTACATCCTTGTAATTGAGCTTGGAGCTCCTCGACTTGCTTTTCTTAAGTCTATCAAGAAGCTTTTGAACTCTTCTTGAGTCCTCTATAATTTTTCATTGAGATCTTTGTTGGCCTTGAGTGCATTGGCATTGTCTTCTTAGAGTTCTTGGATTATCTGCTCAAGGGCTCCTATCCTTCTTGCTATACTTTTTCCCTTGGAAGTGCCTTGCATATTCTTTGTGGTTTGAGAATTTTCTTCTAGGCTGGGTGTGATGAATTTAGGTAAGATTCGTCCCTTTGCCAACTCATTGACGTCCCTTGCATGGTACCAAGTTAAGACATTAGCTCACAAAGAGTTGCAGAATTGACGATCATCTCCTTTATCACCTTCTCCTTTCCCTTTCTAGAACTACTTTCTCATTTTTGGGCTATAAGATTTGCCATCTGCTATGTGATGGATTGGTCCTTGCTATGCATGGACTCTTGTATTTCATATTCTTCTTGTGAATACCTCATTCTAGCTTCCAATGTTCTCCATTCCTTTCTTGACCTCCTTTTAGAAGTAGCACAAAGGATTAATCACTCCTCTTTCATGTCCTCTTTGTGAGAGTCTTCCAAAGATCAGCTCCCTTCTTCTTATTCTTTGTGTTCTTCTTCGTTTTGCTTGTGTTGTCACTATGTTTGGGGTTTCCTCTCTCTTCTCTTTGCCTCTTTTCTCTCTCAATGGTGTCCTCATAAAAATCCTTGGATAGTGTGGGTGGCTTTTTATGTAATGTTAAGATATCTTGGAGGGGCACCCCCACTACAATAACAATGATACATGTAAGCGAGCTACTATAGTTAATGATGTTGTACATAGCCTTTGTGCAATTAAGCTTCATCTTTGGATTATTTGGAGCTACTTTTTGCACCTTGGCTAAGGGTTTTGTGACATGTTCCATCCACAAAGCATTTAAGTCTTACTTAACCAAGTTCCTTGTCAATATGTCTTCTGAGAGGTACTTAGGTATCTTGGTTGGGCTAGTCAAGATTTTGTTGTGGGTGAAGAGATGATGCAAGAGCTATGTTGTCACCCTTAGCTCTTCTTTTAGTATATATCTTAAGAGGCCTCCTTCATTGGCCACTAGTCTCATTGCAATTCAATCAATTCTGACTATTGAAATTTCATTCCACCTTTGAGAGACTTGGGGGGTCATATGTTTTAACATATTTCTTGATCCTCTTTTGATGCTCAATGTCTCTTCCACTAGCTTTGGGGTGAACTCAAAGCTAGCCACTTGCTCATTATAGTTCTCATTGGTTTTTATGCTATAATTGAACATGCTCTATCTAATGGCTAGATCATAATTATGGATCAATCCAAAACAAGTTAAAAAGTGGATATGAGTGGAAAGAGCTCTGATGTAGCCTTTTAGATCATAGTTGGGTACTACAAATTCCATGGTCATTTGCTCTTTTTCAACTAGATTCTCTAGGTTGGTTACAACTCAAATCTAAGGTGGCCTACTCTCTACATACCTACCTCCAATTTTTGCTTGCTATCTTTGTTGGGTAGAGAAAACCAAATTGTCTTCATTTAACAGGTCTTTGATTGGCATGGGCTATGCTATGGCTAAAATGAACACCACTTCTGTGGATGCCATCTACAAGCAAAAAGGAGTTTAATATGATGTATTTTAATAAAAGTTTAAATCATGCAACTTTATATTTCTTATCAAAATTGAAGAATTGGATTTGCATAACCTAAAATTTTGAGCCTTACCCATATTTTACCACACACTATTTGCATAGCCTAAATTTTTGAGCCTTACCCATTTTTTACCACACACTATGACTTACTCTCCCAAGCTAGGAAGCTTGATACTATTTTGTAGGGGAAGGGAAGGCGATTGCCAAAAGTAATAATGAAGACTAGACCAAGAGAGCAACTCCAAAAGGGCCCAAAAGTCAAAGCTCTCAAAAGACCTTCAAACACCACAACTAAGTAACTAATAATTGAGAAGTAAAGGTAAATGATGGGTAAGGCTCAAAAATTTAGGTTGTGCCGATCAAATTCTTCAATTTTGATAAGCAACATAAAGTTGCACAATTTATTTTTTTATTATAAATACATCACGTTAAACTCCTTTCTACTTGTAGATGGCATCATGCTAATCACAGACCCATTAAATGAAGATGAATTGGTTTTCTTTACCTAGCAAAGACAATATCTAAAATTGGAGGCATGTATAAGGAGAGTAGGCCAACTTAGGTTTTGAGTTTTAACCAACTTGGAGAATCTAGTTGAAAAATAGTAGATGATTAGGGAACTCATAGCCAAGTGTAGTCTAGAAGTCTACGTTAGAGCTACTTCCACTCACATCCACTTTTGAACTGTGGGGTATTTTGACTTTTATTTTTGATAATCTCAACTTCCCATAATTAGGATTGGAGAGCTTAGAACATTAGATAGAGGGAGTCTTGAATAAAATAATCCAAAATTTCGTAACCTGACACCTTCCAGGACCAATTAAATCTGCAAACGTCCTTCACGTAAATTGCCATACACATGGTGGTCATGACCTGTAAGTTGGAAATTGACTAAGCACATTTAAAACTTAGATGACTAAGAGAGAAACAAAGAAAAAACTTAAAGCTTTAATGAGAAAAAAAGCTTATAGGAAAGAAGGAAGTCGATGAACTGGTTGCCTCCCCCCCCCCTTTTTTTTCGTGAAGAAACGATGTAAATTTCTTTCTCTTCATAAAATTGGGAGAAGTTGAAAGCATGAGAAAAAGCTTGAATTCTCCTCTTCAATCTCAGCAAAAGACTCTAGAAATCTCCCCTTTTTCTCAGTTTGATAAGAGGCCTAGATTGGAGCAAGATCATTCAAGAGCCAGCAAATCAGTCATGGAATCTCTGGCAGCCTCTTTGGACCTCAAAGATCAAATCGCCTGCATCAAATTGCATCTTGAAAGCTTCCAGATTGCTGGATTACCAAGATACCCTCTACAAAGAGCTCCCCTTCTTGGCCACAAACCATAAACCCCCTCTTCCTCAATTTAACTATAAATATGGGGCATGAGGAGCCGTTGGGGGAGCAACCTGAACTAAGAGAAGAGACTCTTCTCAAACCAAGAGTAAAGAGCAAGAGGGAGTGGGTTAAGAGGAGTGTAAGTATGGAAATCCTTGTTGCGAAGACAAGGAGGATACTTCGTCAGCTCTTGGAATCGAATCCCCCATCCCTTCTACCTTCACTTCCCTGTGGAATCAAGACTCTACTCGATTTTTCTCTCAATTCCTAGTGATTGCTATCCTCATCAATTTGATTGTGATAACCCCAAGCTCGATTGCCAAAATCTCCTCTACAATCTCATGATTAAAGACCATAGCCCCGAATAAGAAAATTATGAAGGTTGCGGAGGCAGGATGAGTTGCCAATAACGCTGTGGGTGTGACCACTACAAATGGAATGGCGAGTACTGGGATTACAAACGAAGCTGTGAATACCATCAACTAAGCACTCGTTCATAAATCCCTAGGCACCATATTTTGATATTAAAGGTAACTAGTAGATCATCATCCTATGGGTTGGTAACAAAAAGCTGCATTCATAGAATATGACTTTTTAAAATCTCCCGCATAAAATTTATTAGAGAAATTCTTAAGTGCGAATTCCAAGGGATAATTTGGGTTTGTATGAGATGTACCAGGGATAACTACAAGGAAGATACTGCACTTTCTAAAAAGACTTAAACATTTTGACTTGTATTGAACTAATGAAACCTCTGATTGATAAACATGGTTGCTAATTTTCTGTATAAAAAAGGTATTGAGGTGAAATTGTTAAAAGAATACTTTTCATAATAAAACTAACCAAGATATTTTTTTTGGAATTATCATGAGCAAGGACCCACAAATCCTTTGAGAAAAGAAAAAGACCATTATTATGGGAGTTGTTCTCAAAAAATGAATATTTCCACTTACGCTAAGTTTTGCCTTGATATTATTATTTTAGAAAAGAAAAGATTTGTTGAAAATCATTGTCTTGTTTAGATTCAATCCAAACTAGATCCTAAGGGGAGGGTAATCCGAGAAGATTATTGGAAGATATTGCCACTTACGCTAAGTTTTGCCTTGATATTATTATTTTAGGAAAGAAAATACACTATAAGGATTTGAGCTGGTAGCGACGACGATTAGAGACGGTGGGTAGCAACGTCGCTATTGACTTCGCTTTTGTGACACAAATAGCGACGCTTCACAGGGAAAAAAGCGGGCTGAAACTGAGCGCGGCTTTATTTCGCGTTTGCACGTTTTGTGTTTTGAGAGCGAGAGCGAGGGAGAGAGTGACCGTCGTGAGAGAAGGAGAGGAAGAAGACTTGCCGCCGCCGCCGCCGCCGTTGTTCACGAAGGAGAGGAGGAGCCTTCATCACAAAGAGGAGCCGCCCCACACTTGCCATATCTCATCGGTGAGTCTCCCTCTCTCTTTGTTTTGCTTGTTTAAGGTTTAAATCACTTTCTCTTTTGCTTGTTTAGGAGAGGAAATGAGAGAGAAAGAGAGGGAGAGGGAGAGAGAGGGAGAGAAAGAGAAAGAGAGGGAGAGGGAGATAAAGAGAAAGAGAGGGAGAGGGAGAGGTAGGGGGAGGAAATGAGAGAGGGAGAGGGAGAGAAAGAGAAAGAGAGGGAGAGGGAGAGGGAGGGAGAGTGCATTCTCTCTCTCCCTCTCCCTTTTGCTTGTTTAATGTTTAAATCACTTTCTTTTTTGCTTGTTTAGGAGAGGAAATGAGAGAGAAAGAGAGAAAGAGAGGGAGAGGGAGAGAAAGAGAAAGAGAAAGAGAAAGAGAGGGAGAGGGAGAGGGAGGGGGAGGAAATGAGAGAGGGAGAGAAAGAAAAAGAGAGGGAGAGGGAGAGGAAGGGAGAGTGCATTCTCTCTCTCCCTCTCCCTTTTGCTTATTAAAGGTTTAAATCACTTTCTTTTTTGCTTGTTTAGGAGAGGAAATGAGAGAGAAAGAGAGAAAGAGAGAGAGAGGGAGAGGGAGAGAGAGAGAAAGAGAGGGAGAGGAAGAGGGAGAGGGAGGGGGAGGAAATGAGAGAGGGAGAGAAAGAGAAAGAGAGGGAGAGGGAGAGGGAGAGGGAGGGAGAGTGCATTCTCTCTCTCCCTCTCCCTTTTGCTTTTGGAGAGTGTTAAGATATATTGTGAGAGGGAGAGGAAATGCGAGAGAAAGAGAGGGAGAGGAAGAGAGAGGGAGAGAAAGAGAAAGATAACATATATTGGAACAATAGCATATCCATGATTATGGTAATGGTATCCACTTTGCTTTTTTTATGGGTACCATTACATCGACTCCTTAAGAGGACTAAAAATTAGTCATATACTTTATAAAGTCTAATTAGGAGATTTAAGATGCACGATAATAGACTTATCGATAATGGTATGCAATGTGCTTTGCCATGGGCCACGTACATTGGTGACTCTTTAAGATGGCTTAAAATTGGTCATATCCTTCATAATGTCCAAGTAGGGGATCTAATTGTGATATGCATAATTCATTGTTTTTGTATTAACTTTATAGGCATAACAAATTAGAAATCATGCTAACTAGTCAACGGAAGGACTAAAAGAAAATGATACCCTAGCTAATGGCCATTACGGTACTTCATCAAAATGAACCCAAAAGTATTGTTATAGAATAAGAATCCCTTAAATTGAGCATAGGATATTTTCTTCAAATGTTACGACTATGAGTAGAATTGATTGAAACAAATTTTATTACTATAGTTGATAAATTTTATAGATGGCATTAATTTTAATACGCGATCCTAGGACAAAAAAACCACATTTCTAAGATGCTTTTTGTTGAGACTGATTTATTATTAGACTAAGAAATCCTTAATGATGCTCATAAATGGATTACTTATACTCAAAGCCCTCTAGTGCAGTTGTATAAGTAATCCTAGTAGAGCCCCTCAAAGTACATAACCTAGAGACCATAGCTAGGTATATAAGGTATAATGGTTGTACAAGAAGACACCTCAATAATTGACTTATCACCATTAAATCCCAAAGAAGAATCGTGTTCCATCCCCTTCAACTCTATATTCACCTCGTGAAGAACTTCATTAATCATAGCATCCTTGTCACCAATCTTTTTGTTGCAATGATGAAGTAACATATTCATCACTTTTCCTTTTAGCATCTAAGCCATTATCCAATCTTTTAGTCATGTCCAAACATTTAGTCTTCGACTCATGAACCTTATGAACCAATGCTTTTTTTTTTTTACAATAACGAATAATTATCTACCGGGACAAACAAATCCTTGAGCATGGTATATGGCCGAGATATAATATCAATAAATCTCTCAACTACTATGTACAATGCATTCTTTACATTAATTAGTAAAGCATTTCTTATAACTTGAAGATTTCAACACCATGGATGCATCAATATCAACCTCAATGTTTTACAAAATTTGCTTCTCAAGCTCTTGCAGAGGCTAAAACCTCTCAAGCAAGAGCTTATGGTCAACTTGCAACTTGACATACATCTCCATAAAGCTATCCATTTGAGCCTCGTTTGCTGTAATGTAGATAAGATGGAAAACGAAGAAGGTTTTATTGTTCACGATCGCGAGGTGTATCTTAATCAGCATGTCCCATGTCCTTGTTCTCAATGCAAGTTGGCAATTAGACAAAAACACCGATTGTCTATAGAACACGTACGACAATTTGACGAGTTTCAATTTGAGATAATTGATTAGGCGATTGCGGATTTTCAGCAAACAGTAATTTGAAGTTAATATTAATCATGCATTATACTCGCAAGCTAATTGAAAACCATACACAATAAGATTGGGTCTTGTTGGCAAATTTTCTATCCAGGGGGTGATGTCTCGTCCCAAGGGGGAGTGCACCCTTTGCGGCCAATTAGAAGAGTTTGTGGGCGTGCGATGGATGGAGTGCAGGAGCCAATCCACCACTCGCAAGGCCAATCTATACCGTCAATGCCAGAGGAGACAGACAACCTTCTAGACCTACCTACAATCTTGGAGCCTGAGATGGAGGCAATGATCTATGCATTGATTCCCATGGATATGGAGACATCTGATCCGCTTAGAGAGGAAGCATCCATACCATTATATGATGGGTGCCGAGTATCTCGGTTGAAGACATTGCTTGCACTCTTAAGTGTGCAAGCAAAATACGGGTGGAGCGATACGAGTGTGACCGAGTTATTCAGGTACCTTGCACATAGGCTTCATTGATTATTATTTTTCGACACTATTATTACAAACATTTGTGCTTTTTCAAGGTGTTTTATAAAATTTTTCAGGTTATTGAAATATCATATATTACCACCTGCAAATACCATGCCTGAGTCTCGTGATGATGCACGACATGTTTTACGAAAGCTTGGCATGGACTACAATAACATCCATGCATATATCAACGATTGCATACTGTTTCGAGATGAATACAAGACTATGGAGACATGTCCAAAGTGTGGTGCTCACAGGTATCAACAGGACTTGCAAGGGCAAACCATCCCTCAAAAAGTTCTCAGGCACTTTTCACTCATCCCCCGCATAAACCACATGTTTCGTACGTCGGGCATGGCAAGCTTAACAACGTGGCATGTGCAGAACAGGTCCACGGATGGAGTTCAACGAATATCAGCGGATTTGCGCGCATGGAGCCACATTGACTCTACCTTCCCAGGCTTTGCGTGAGAGCCAATGAATCTTCGGCTCGGTCTCGCAATGAATGGTGTGAACCCATTCGGTCTGCGCTCAACTTCTTATAGTGTGTGGCCTATAGTCCTTGTCAACTACAACATCCCTCCATGGCTTTTTACGAAGAAAGGACATCTCATCCTTAGCTTGCTCGTCCCAGGCCGCTACAAAGTAAAAAATATGGACGTGTATCTTCATCGATGAGCTTAAGATTTTGTGGGAGGAGGGGGTCACTGTGCAAGATATGAGCAGGTGCGATGGTCGGCGGTCAGCCAACATTCGAGCCATTCTCATGTGGGCGATGCATGACTTTCTGGGATTGGGAGAGTACTCAGGTGAGCAGACCTCCGTTCTCGCTGGTAATATCTATATTTTGTCTCATTCAATCAAGTATTCACTAGGTCATGGCTCGTCTTACAGGTTTGGTTACCTCAGGTTATCATGCATGTCCATTGTGTGGGCCACAGTTAGACTCCCAAAGGTCACGAACCATGAAGAAGATGGTATATCAAGGACACACCGCTTTCTTGCCGGAGGATCATGAACTCAGGGAAGGTTTCCTTGGACGACCTCCAACACGTATGAACGCCGCAAGCTAGTACGAGCTGAAAATGGTCAACCCGGAATCACATCCAAATGGAATGCGACGGTTCTCAGCTTTCTACGAGTTGCTATATTGGACCCACTTACAGGTCAACCACTTGTTGAATCCCATACATATTTTCAAGAATGTGGGCAGCTTGCTATGGGACCACATCACAAGAAAGAGAGACACTATAGGGGCACGAATGGATTTGAAGGAGGTAGGTAAGATGGAGGCGCTTTGGCCGCAGTCGAGTGCTGATGGTCACATGCAGCTTCCTTGCGCTCCTTGGGTTTTGTCCACTAAAGAAGAGCGCATTGTGAAGTAAGTAATCAAGTCTATCCGCACTCCGACGGGTATGATGCATTCTCTCAAGTCCGCATTTTCTAAAGATGACCAATTGTCAGGGCTAAAATCCCATGATTGGCATAAGATATGTCAGGTTTGTGCTACGAATAGATTGTAATTAGCGTGGGTATTTTGCAATTTGAAAAGTGGCCATTATTCATAATGCTTTCTAATTTGTGGCAGTTTGTCCAACCGATCGCGATCGTAGGATGCCTTACTCCAGAAATTCGTGGGGCCATTTACAAGTTGTCGACTTTGGTGCAATTGATCTCATAGAAAGAGATTAAGACATCCTCTATTGAATCCACGAAGCGGGGAGCAGTGGAGACGGTCTGTCTCTTTGAGAAATACCTGCCCACTAGCATGCTCACGATACAAATCCACCTTCTTGTGCATCTTGTGGACGAAGTGGAGATTGCTGGACCCGTCCATACGTGATGGATGTTCTTCCTGGAGCGCTTCATGAAAACCCTGAAAGGCTTTGTGCGACAACGAGCTCGGCCAGAAGGTAGCATGGCCGAAGGTTGGTTGGTGTCAGAGGCGTTAGTGTATATCTCACAATGGTTACCAATGGTGGAACCAGACAATGTAATGCTATGGACGAGGACGATGATAGACTGACTGGAGATGTGGTGGTTGGAAATGCGGTAGAAAAAAGAATGGATGCCTCAATGGAAGAGAAGGTGAATCACTTTTGTATGTTGTACCATGCCTCCATGGAGATGTGGCTCACAAAGTACCAGATTGCAAGGCAAGATCGAGAGGAAGCGTGAGCTGAATTTCGACGTAGTACGCGTCATCGACCGATTCGATATCTCGAAGGCATGGAGGAGATGCCGCGGTTTATGTCAACACGATGGTTGTATGGAGCCTTGACCGCAGCATCCAGCGAAGGGACAGAGGTCTCAATGGAGGAGTGGGAATTCTTGAGGGGATGTAGTCCAAAGATGATGAGGGGTTTAGAATCTGTCGTATCTAAATTTTATATGCGACATCTAATTTGAGTGTTTCAATGTACAGTATAAAATATATAGTGCAGCATGGTCACGCGGACGGTATTTTTGCATGGAGTGTATTGACAAAATATATCTTTGTGTTGCCGGTCCATTGTGAACAGGTGCATGGAGTCATTTGCTTGCTAATTGTAATACGACATGGTTTATGTCACAATGGTTTGAACTCGCTTTGTACGTGTTTGTGAACATGTAATCTTCTATCCAAACCCCCGACAACCTCGATGGTGGTATGTTATACCTTCAACTCCTCGAAGTGCGAGAGTATATGATCAAAGCGATATTCCAAGCATAGATGAAGATAATATGCAAATAGAGGGGTCGATATTACAAGGGGTGGAGGCCGTCGAAAGCTTGGAGCCCGCATCGGCTAGCAATGATGGAAATACAGGAGTCCAAGAATTTTTTGAGAACAAGGCAGACTCATTCTTTTGTGGTGACATGTCTATCGACCTTCTAGTGTATGCGGAGTTGTGTTAGGAGATTAACATGGGACCATAGGATACTTCATACTTGGAGCATCCACTTACTCAATTCGTTGTTTAGATCTCTTATAAAGGTACATAAGATATACATTTTAAGAGGGATTTTTAAAAAATGATTTATATTACTGTGCTTTGTATAATTTAAATTGATTATTCTAACACCATTTTTTATCTGTGCAGGTGACATTTTCAGGATGAGTCGAGGGATGAGCGATGAGGAGTTGCAGGACATCTTTGCACGCATGTCTCCAGACCAGCTCGTGAGATTCAAAGAGATGGCAGACCAGGAGCTGTCTCGTTCTTCGTCAGGGCGCTCTGCTAGATCTGCTTCAGCGCGATCGGATGCTTCGGCTTTGAGCAGACAATCTCGACGCTCACAACTTGGGCTAGAGGGAGGGACTACATCGAGATTAGGGGAATGCTGCTGTGGAGATACGGATGTGGTGTCTCTGTCTCGTCGTTCAGTTGGAGCTGCGTCATCTCCAGGATTTGTCACACTTGTGGGGACGTCTACTCCAGTTACTCCAGCTTTTGTGCAGCCGTCCAGCAGGTGGCACCCCTTTTGGTGGCACCCCTTTGGGTTCCACTCCGAGAGAGGTTACCCCCGTCGGTACATCGGATGTAGAGGGGTCTCCTGGATATGCCTAGGAGCGTGGACGGAGATGGGAGAGGACCCATCTTAGGCAGAATCCTAGGGGTTATGGATATCTGGTCGATAGTAGGTCAGGAGCCATCATCATGAATGATCAGGGGAGGAGGGTGATGGCTCGCATGAGAGAGTTGTGCCAACAAGTTTTTAGGCACAACGTCCTGGATCATTGGAAGAACATACCGGAGGGGAGTAAGGACTACATAGTAGCATCCTTACACGAGGACTTTCCGGTGCCAGCCGTAGTAGATAGATTCTCTATGGGCTGGATGATGGATTGCATGCATGCATACATGTCACATAGACGATCCGACGCACGCAAGGCAATCAAGAGTGGGGTTGCAAAGCCCGAGTGGTTAGATGCAGACGATTGGCGCCGACTGAGGGAGGAGGCTATAGATTCTCCAGGACGTTGGAGTCAGCAGCGCGAGGCGGCGAGGGCACGACTCGAGGCCGGAGTGGTCCATCATCTTGGGAGTGGTGGCCATAGGACATATTTGGAGGACTTTGTAAGTTTCTCTTTTGTTTTGCTTGTTTGTTTTTTAAAAATATTCTTTGTACTGACAATCATGTTTCTAACAGTTAGCATTTTGTTTTCTTTGCAGCACTCCATTACAAATCGCGATCCGCAAGGCCTTGAGACTCGATATGCAGAGAGGCACGGTCTCAATGCATTGATCGACCGATTGTATAGACGCGGCGGCCCTGTAAGTCACTCATCTTTCTTGTCTGTAGTTACCATGAGATATTTGAATGCATTATTGTATGGTGGATTGATGTGTTATTTCTTTTTTTGTAGAATCCGTTCGATGCTCCTTTGCGGCGGGACGAGCTTTCGGGGGACGAGGATTTGTAGCTCGCCCTTGGATCCTTGGAGCTCACACACCTTAGTTTTTAGTCACCTGATCTATGTAGACATTTTCTATGTATTAGTGATATCCTGTCATGATTGTACCAATCGCTTTTTATGCGATCATGTATTTATTTCATGTATCAGTTTTATGGTTTCAGTATACATTCTTTTTGTTTGCAAGCACTTTGTATACAGTAGTGCAGAAACTATTTTGTATGGCTCTCATACAGCACACAGTGCTATATCTGCCCTGCCACAATTTTTTTAAATATCCCTGTTACTGTCGCTATTGGCGTCGCAAATTTATTGCTCGCGTCGCTATTGCCGTCGCTATGCGCATCGCAAATTTACTGGTTGCGTCGCTATATGCATCGCTATTTGCGTCACATTTGTGACGCTAATAGCGACGCCAATAGCAACGCCAATAGTGACGTTTCTATGGCGTCGTCAATAACGACGCTTTTTGCGACGACGGGAAAAAATTTTGTTGTTTGTATTTTCGTCACTTTAAACGTCGGTATAAGGTCTATATCTTGTAGTGATATTTGTCTTGAAAATAAATTTGTTAAAATTTTATGTATAATGTATTCGAAATAAGATATTTGTGATTGTAAGTTAGGTATTAATCTTTCTTAAAATCATCAAGCTAAAAGATGGATGATCGGGTATAGATTGTTGATCGAGGTAGTATTCTGATGAGCATAAAACGCCGACTGAGGCAATGTTCTTTGATGGTGCTAGACCTCCCCAAGGCCAACATGGATAAAAACCTATTCCAAGGTTTTTTTTTTTGTTTTTGTGTTAGTGAGTATAGACCAATCATGACGGGAAATGTCTTATCATAGGGAACTCTAGTTGGCAGGAGGAGGTGAGGATACCAGGGGGCTCTGGTCACAAACTCCTTAGACTCTTACAAATTGTCAATTACCCTTTG